>NC_092631.1:36347910-36947910 GCF_039555335.1 Amphiura filiformis
CATTGCTTTGGGGGGTTACTAAGCAATATGAAACATTAATGTTTGCCTCTCATGTTACTTGCAATGTTTAAACAAAGAGCACGTTTCTATGGTATCAGTCACAGCAGAGAAGATGTAACCTGTTTACTTCTCATGTATATGTTTTTGCTTAACACGTGTGCTATGACCCAAAAAATACATCATCTCCAAATACACAGTTCAGTGACCTCGAGGCCTCCATTCAACAAGAAAGTTAACCTGTTGTTATAGAAGATCATGCATTTATACCAAATACACTCAGAGGTCAATTTATGAGTGCACAAACATTATAGGGTCAACAAACTGTGTCTTTATAATCCGAACAACATGTGACATATTTTTTAAAGGCCAAATCGACTTTTACAATGTTTATTGAAGAGATAACATATGCATAATCTCAGTTTGCGAGTAGATAAGAGGTCAAATTTGTCCATGTTAAAAATAGAATTACATGCTAGTAGTCAGGTAATGATGATGATATGATGATGATGACGACGACGACGACGACGATGATGATGATAATGATGACGATGATGATGATGATGATGATGATGATGATGATGATGATGATGATGATGATGGATAATACAACTGATGTCAGATGATTATTAGAGTCGTGATGGTGACGATGATGGCAGTGATGAGGATTTAATTTAGTATGAAATTCCCCCCCTCCAGCACCCACCAGTCAATGTTGTTTTGATACTGAGACAGGAACGGACAATTGGTCTAGTATTGGCTCCAACATTGCTTGGGGGGGTTGCAAAAGCAATATGAAACATTAATGTTTGCCTCTCATGTTACTTGCAATGTTTAAACAAAGAGCACGTTTCTATGGTATCAGTCACAGCAGAGAAGATGTAACCTGTTTACTTCTCATGTATATGTTTTTGCTTAACACGTGTGCTATGACCCAAAAAATACATCATCTCCAAATACACAGTTCAGTGACCTCGAGGCCTCCATTCAACAAGAAAGTTAACCTGTTGTTATAGAAGATCATGCATTTATACCAAATACACTCAGAGGTCAATTTATGAGTGCACAAACATTATAGGGTCAACAAACTGTGTCTTTATAATCCGAACAACATGTGACATATTTTTAAAGGCCAAATCGACTTTTACAATGTTTATTGAAGAGATAACATATGCATAATCTCAGTTTGCGAGTAGATAAGAGGTCAAATTTTTCCATGTTAAAAATAGAATTACATGCTAGGCATGTTTGTTCCTCTTTTCGTTTGTGTATTAATCATCATCATCATCATCATCATCATCATCATCATCATCATCATCATCATCATCATCATCGTCATCGTCATCATTATCATCTTTGATTTGATTTGATTTGATTTGTTCATCATCATCATTATCATCATCATTATCATCATCATCATCATCATCATCATCATCATCGTCATCGTCATCATTATCATCATCATCGTCGTCGTCGTCATCATATCATCATCATTACCGGACTACTAACCACAAACCCATACCAAGGAAAATAAAATATCAATTTTGCTGCAAGCCCTCAGAGAAAAGTAATATACAAATGTTTTAAATCATGTTTTATTACAACGTATCTAATAGGAATTTGCACACAACCATGACAACTGCTAAATTAAGCTGAAATGAAGAAAATATAGACTATAAAAAAGTCTAAAATGAAAATAAATGTTGTTTAATATACACTGTATCAATACAACAATATCACGCTTCAATATTATTCACAAAATGGCCGAAAACACGCAACAAAATTCTTCGCGCCACAAAACAACTTTGGCGGGAAATAAATAGAAACGTGAATTTCACTTAAAACTACCAAAAATAAGCCTTTTGATATTAGTATGAAAACATGCTTAATATTCAGCTAGCTTAGTTTGTAATCAGCTGACTTCAGATATGCAAACTGTAATAACAACATTTATTTTCATTTTAGACTTTTTTATAGTCTAAATTTTCTTCATTTCAGCTTAATTTAGCAGTAAGTTGTCATGGTTGTGTGCACATTCCTATTACTATTAGATACGTTGTAATAAAACATGATTTTAAACATTTGTATTTTACTTTTCTCTGAGGGCTTGCAGCAAAATTGATATTTTATTTTCCTTGGTATGGGTTTGTGGCTAGTAGTCAGGTAATGATGATGATATGATGATGATGACGACGACGACGACGACGATGATGATGATAATGATGACGATGATGATGATGATGAAGATGATGATGATGATGATGATGATAATGGATAATACAACTGATGTCGGATGATTATTAGAGTCGTGATGGTGACGATGATGGCAGTGATGAGGGATTTAATTTAGTACGAAATTCTCACCCCCCCTCCCGCACCCACCAGTCAATGTTGTTTTGATACTGAGACAGGAACGGACAATTGGTCTAGTATTGGCTCCAACATTGCTTTGGGGGGGGGGGGGGGTGCAAGCAATATGAAACATTAATGTTTGCCTCTCATGTTACTTGCAATGTTTAAACAAAGAGCACGTTGCTATGGTATCAGTCACAGCAGAGAAGATGTAACCTGTTTACTTCTCATGTATATGTTTTTGCTTCACACGTGTGCTATGACCCAAAAAATACATCATCTCCAAATACACAGTTCAGTGACCTCGAGGCTTCCATTCAACAAGAAAGTTAACCTGTTGTTATAGAAGATCATGCATTTATACCAAATACACTCAGAGGTCAATTTATGAGTGCACAAACATTATAGGGTCAACAAACTGTGTCTTTATAATCCGAACAACATGTGACATATTTTTAAAGGCCAAATCGACTTTTACAATGTTTATTGAAGAGATAACATATGCATAATCTCAGTTTGCGAGTAGATAAGAGGTCACATTTTCCCATGTTAAAATAGAATTACATGCTAGGCATGTTTGTTCCTCTTTTCGTTTGTGTATTAATCATCATCATCATCATCATCATCATCATCATCATCATCATCATCATCATCATCATCATCATCGTCATCGTCATCATTATCATCTTTGATTTGATTTGATTTGTTTTGTTCATCATCATCATTATCATCATCATTATCATCATCATCATCATCATCATCATCGTCATCGTCATCATTATCATCATCATCGTCGTCGTCGTCATCATCATCATATCATCATCATTACCGGACTACTAACCACAAACCCATACCAAGGAAAATAAAATATCAATTTTGCTGCAAGCCCTCAGAGAAAAGTAATATACAAATGTTTAAAATCATGTTTTATTACAACGTATCTAATAGGAATTTGCACACAACCATGACAACTGCTAAATTAAGCTGAAATGAAGAAAATATAGACTATAAAAAGTCTAAAATGAAAATAAATGTTGTTTAATATACACTGTATCAATACAACAATATCACGCTTCAATATTATTCACAAAATGGCCGAAAACACGCAACAAAATTCTTCGCGCCACAAAACAACTTTGGCGGGAAATAAATAGAAGCGTGAATTTCACTTAAAACTACCAAAAATATAACATAAAATATATACAATGAATCAATCCAAAATTGCTATAAAAATACCAAAATAAACTTATCTGGGGGGTTGGTTTTCCCCACCGCAGGGGTAGCCGATAGCCAGTCACAGATTGGTACCGGAAAAGATCGGATTCTGCACCATTTGATATGACTCAGAACTGATATGATAATCCACTCGCCAATTATTTGGTTATAGAAATTAAACCAGATACATGGCCAATGGATCTCACAGTTAGACGGGGAAAGACTCACTAAATACTCGAACAGAAATATACGGATAACAAAATATAACTTCACAAATAAACTTTAATTCCGTATCAACAAAGTGATCACAACATAATATAGATGATTGAATATGCTTACGTCCTCCCTCCACAGCGGCTGACTATCGACTACCCAGGATAATAGGCGAGGGTAATTGATGACACGAAGCCGCGGAGCGATATTTTGAAATGAGGAAGTATAGAAAGAAAATAGCGCCATAACAGAATGTTTGTAATTTTGGGCCAGATATCCAAGATCAAGAGTTTCCCGGGGCCCAAATGTCAAAACAAAGGGCCAGTCGTTTCTCAATAACTATTCATGGGTACGTGAGCTCCAAAGGTCAAATATTATAGGCCCCTTGGCCCTTTGTTTAAACATTTGCGGCCCTCTGCCTCAGGGCCTAAAATGTTAAAACAAAGTAATAAGGCAAATATAAAAGCTTATGGTTCTGAGTTGGTACTCCCATATCACTTAGGCAGTACCTTAACATGAGTACGTGAGCCTCATAATGTCAAATATGGGTTACAGGGCCCAATTGTTAAAACAAAGGGCTAGCCAATAAAGCCTCTTCAGGACACTGTGTTGGAGCTTGTTGGTATACTGATAGCCTCCACATGTCCAAGCGGTCCTTTTTTTAAATTATGAGTAGCGGTCCTAAATTTATATTATGACTAGCGAACTTGTTTCTCTATTATGACTGGCGGTCCTTTTGTTATATTATGTCTAGCGGCCGTGATTTTTTTCATTATGAGTAGCGGTCCTTTTTTGATTATGACTAGCGAACCTCTTTTTGCATTATGACTAGCGGTCCTCTTTTTTTTATTATGACTAGCGAGCCTTTTTTTCTATTTTGACTAGCGGTCCTTTTTAATATTATGATTATGGACCCTTATGACTAGCGGACCTTTTTTATATTATGATTAGTGACCCTTATGACTGACGACCCTTATGACTAGCGACCCTTATGACTAGCGGATGTTCACCGTACTAAGAGCCCTCTATAGGCATATTCATGCGGATATGCCGTTATGTTAAATTCCCTGGACCGCTGCCGACTGCCGTGGCCTTTATCTCACCATACCAAGCAGTCAACATTAATAGGTAAATTTTCACGGGAAAATTTTCTGGACACGTGACCAATGCGTATCAATGTGAGTGTAACCTCGAGCCTGATCTCTGACCCCCGGCGGTGACCTCGCTATTCAAGTCTTAGTAATTTTGAATTGGAATAGTATTTTTGACCGCAATTTTGATAGAAATTTGTGCATTGTAAATTTATTGAATATTATGTTATCTTAATTTTTTCACAATATCATCAAAACGTAATTTCAAAAATATCTATCTACGGAAAAAAATATTTATCTACGGAAACTCTTACCATAACATTATTAACTTGCGACAAATAACTTATTTTGCATCAAAGGAGGAATTCTTCCTATTCAAATGCATTGGAAGAACACCCGCTATGCTCGGGGTCACATTCCATAATGCTAATATGTCTGCGCCCATGGGTGTCACGTGTCCAGAAAATTTTCCCGTGAAAATTTACCTATTAATTCTGACTGCCAAGGGTCCTAAAGTGCGCCCGCCCGTAGGCAATTGCCCCTGGCAACTCATAGTCCAGTGCAAAGAGTATGGTTTTCATATGTTGTGCAGGTTTTTTTTTTATTAAGGTTTATAGGACCAAGTTATAACTCTGCTTAAGACCTTAGCAGAAAAACTTTGTTGTCAAAATGCACCTTAAGTTTGTGCAATAATTTTGTGTACCCGGGGTGGTAGGGGGGACAATTTTTTGGCAGGCCAAAGGGGAAGCATTTTTGGCAGGTCGAAAGGGGTGTCAAACGATTTTTGGCATGTCGAAGGGGGGGGCAAGCAATTTTGGCACATAACTGATATTTTGGGCACCGTTTCTATATTACGCTCTAAAAAGGTGAGGAAAACGTTAGGAACACGTTCAAATATGCAAAATGTCCTGCTCGCTGCGCTCGCATTATATAAACAGACAATTTAAGGTTTTAAATTCGGGTTTCCAAAAATCTTGCATGTGGCACGAATTGTGCTTGAATTGTTGGCACATCAAAAGGGAGGAAAAGGTTGTTTGGCAAGTCAAAAGGGGGGCAAGGATTTTTTGGCACGGCTAAAGGGGGGGGCGATTTTTGGCAGACCATTTTGGGAAATCACACCCCCGGGTACATATAATTATTGCACAGCCCCTTACTCCAAAAAGAGACATGGCTCCCTCAAGGGCTTACAGGGGTAAAATTTCAAAATTGATCAGATTTCAAAACCACATTAAAGTAGGCCCTACTCATGTCTTGTGGTGCCCCAAATGCGACCTTTAACCCTTTTACTTATAACTGGACAATCCTGCATCTCAGATATAGATCAATATATACTTGGTCTGAATCGTTATGATCAGAGCAATACTTTGGCGTTGTTATAACATGATCTGATCAATTTTGAAATTTGACTCTGTATGACCTTAACATTTTCTGAGAAGTTTTTCCTATTCCTTGAGGTCAGATTATGATATTGAAAGTTTGCTTCATGATCATGTTGTCAATCAAGCAAAAACAGAAAAGAAAATAATTCCTTGTTCTTTGATACCATTTAAACGCGAACAATTTTCGTTCATGCTTGTGTACAGAATTTTCTCGCGTTTCGCGCGAAATTAAAGCAATGTAAACTCATCCCAAAAAGAAAGTATCCAGTTTGATTTTGGCTCATAAGTCAAAGATGGGGTCTTAAATCAAGACCTACCAAAAGTATGTTACAGATAAATTTATTCCACACAGTTTGATACCTCATTTGTCCAAATCGATGCGGAATTGATTACACAGCGACCTTTTAAACGCAACGACCTCAATTTTAAAAGTTGCAGTAATTCCTATTGGTGTGGTTTTCCTGCTTCTCAAGATTAGTCATAAAGGTACCCAATAACAGAGACGAATGAAGACTGTTTAACTTCACTTCATGTGTTTTATTGAATACAGATACTCTTGTAGTCCTTCCTTAATGTTTTGCCCTTCACTCTTTACATCTTCTCCTGCTGCATCAATGACTGCCAGACAGCTGCGGAGCATGCTCTCAGTGAGACGTCTGATGCGCCCTTGATCTATCGCTGCCCATAATTGAGTAGCAGGACCAAATCAATAGGAATTACTGCAACTTTTTAAATGGAGTTGATTGCATTCAAACGGTCACTGTGTCATCAATTCTGCGTTGATTTGAACACATGAGGTATCAAACTGTGCGGAATAAATTTATCTGTAACATACTTTTAGTAGGTTTTGATTTATGGCCACATCTGTGACTTATGGAATAAAATCAAACTGGATACTTTCTTTTTGGGATGAGTTTACAACAACTTTTACTTCAAATAGTATGAAAAGGAATGAATATTCGCGCATATATCATGGGCCGACGGAACATTGGGCCGGTGGAACTAATGCTCACTGGTTAAATCTTTTCTTGCCCTCCCGACAAAAAGTTAAGGCACGCTCCTGATTTTAATTCTTTACTATTGGGACCCCAGGATATTTTGCTAACAGGGCCCTTTTCCTTAAATCCGCCTCTGCAACAGATACACACCTAAACGGTGCAGTACACATGACCTAAACTGAAATGGGATGTGGTGTTCAGGGGAGGAAGAAAACTTTAAAGCCCGGCTTAAGGGGAGGGGGGGGGCAAAAGGCCTGAAAATCTTAAATAACAGGGCGGCCAGCATCCTACTGGGGGGTGGGGGGGCACGACTTCTGACTGAAGAGGGGCAGCTGCTCCTTTGCCCCTGGTTACATCACTGCTACCCAAACATTAACATTGGTAACCATGAAAACTTGTTTGCCGAAGAATAACTGTTAATTTGTATTTATTCATTTTTATCTTCTAAAAGATGGCGAGTGTGTCATATGTGATATTGCTTTGGTCATTCTGTTTCTTTACACCTGTATTTTGTCAAGGTAAGTCTTTGAATAAATAAATAAATAAATAAATAAATAAATAAATAAATAAATAAATAAATAAATAAATAAATAAATAAATAAATAAATAAATAAATAAATAAAATAAAAACATAAAATAAATAAATAAATAAATAAATAAATAAATACTTTACTTCATTTACTTGTCCAATTGTTTTTCCTCTATTCCGTAAATGACAATGTAATTCCTAGTAGGCAAGGTTCCCTACATAATTGTTTCCTATTATACTCAACAAGAAATGTCGTTAAAAAAGACAACGCAGTGATTGAAGGGAAAGGGCTGGATTGGACATATATTGGGAATAACTTTAAAAAGAGGCGTTACGAACTGCACGTTAAAAAGAAAGAAGGAACAAGGAAGGAGATACAGTTTGTATTATGCTTGTTGTGATTTGTTGGTTGCACTTATATATAGGGGGGCATATTCGCCCTATTTTTTCAATCTCGCCTAGAGAGGGCAATGTTAGATGGCTATAGTTTTTACACTTTATTAAAGCCTTATGCTGTAGATAAAACCACGTTTGTAAGAACATTGAGCTTTCAGCAACGGCAGGAGAAGGACAATTAAGAATCACGATGCAAGGGCAGACTTAGAAACATGGGGTGAGCGGACTTGCTCCGAGGGCGGACACTCCCCGGTCTCCCCTATGTGACTTTGGTATGAAAAATATGTGTGAACCTGAATTGTAAAATGAAGTACTAGTGTGGTGCACAAATAGGAATATTTGTTTTGACCTGTATACACATTTTTTTGTGATTTCTATATCTGTGAATCATACTGGTTCAGAATGTGGCGGGTGCCAGCCTGGCACTCGTGAGTATTTTGAAATAAATGACCGCAAATTGCCTCTAAAACATTATACAGAGGTTAATGTATTTCAAATTATTTGTCTATGCCCGTGGATCAGAAATATATTATTTTTTCTCAATAGGACCTATATTTCAGAAACTATGTGCCCAAGGTCAAGGGTCAATTTTCAGTTTGCATAGGGGTCAAATGTTAGGGTTGCTTTCATTTTCGTGGAAGATTTAACAAATTAAACGGGTTTTATTCGTTTTAAAGAAAGTTAACAAGTGCATGTACGAGAGCCTGTTTCTGACATGTATGTTTGCAGCTGAGCCTCATGCAGGATTGGCCGGTTCGAGTTTACTAGCACAAAGTATCTGTTTTTGATAACAATGTCAATATTAGCAAAGGTCAATATGTTGGCACCCTATTGGCTAATTACTTATAGCAACTGATAATTGAATTGTGGGTGTGACTTATTGAATATGGGCATGCTAAACACTTATTTTGTAAACAGATAATACTCTGATTATTTATTGAGGAAAATGATATCAATGAAATAATTAGCATATTAAACATACATTTAGTTCACAAATAAAGTTTTTAGGACCTATACTATTTCACATTAAACTCAGAAACATTGAACTAACAGTAAACTATACAGTGCGAATAAATATATTTTAAATAAATGCCATGTTTTTAAGGGATTGAACTATGCCAGAATATTGATGCACATCCCCTACAGTAGACTATGCCATAGTAAATAAATAAATTTGTGATTTATAAATTTTGGATTTATAAAGCGCCTTTCTCCAGATCTTAGAGGACTCAAAGCGCTGTAATTTTCGCTGCAATGGTGAAACATCACAATCAGATCGCATCAACTAGGTTGCTGCCGAACGGCGCACACCTATCCGCATTTAGATCGTAACATCCACCAATTATCTGTGCAACTAGTCGAATTTTGATAAATACAAATATGTTATTATTAATCATGATGAACGCATTCCGTTGAACTCAAAAATTATGCCGATGTTTATTAAAATTAAAGTGTTCAATAGTATTAATGGTCATAAAGAGTTTATATAATTAGTGAATTGTGGGTGTGACTTATTGAATATGGGCATGCTAAACACTTATTTTGTAAACAGATAATACTCTGATTATTTATTGAGGAAAATGATATCAATGAAATAATTAGCATATTAAACATACATTTAGTTCACAAATAAAGTTTTTAGGACCTATACTATTTCACATTAAACTCAGAAACATTGTAACTAACAGTAAACTATACAGTGCGAATAAATATATTTTAAATAAATGCCATGTTTTTAAGGGATTGAACTATGCCAGAATATTGATGCACATCCCCTACAGTAGACTATGCCATAATAAATAAATAAATTTTGGATTTATAAATTTTGGATTTATAAAGCGCCTTTCTCCAGATCTTAGAGGACTCAAAGCGCTGTAATTTTCGCTGCAATGGTGAAACATCACAATCAGATCGCATCAACTAGGTTGCTGCCGAACGGCGCACACCTATCCGCATTTAGATCGTAACATCCACCAATTATCTGTGCAACTAGTCGAATTTTGATAAATACAAATATGTTATTATTAATCATGATGAACGCATTCCGTTGAACTCAAAAATTATGCCGATGTTTATTAAAATTAAAGTGTTCAATAGTATTAATGGTCATAAAGAGTTTATATAATTAGTGAATTGTGGGTGTGACTTATTGAATATGGGCATGCTAAACACTTATTTTGTAAACAGATAATACTCTGATTATTTATTGAGGAAAATGATATCAATGAAATAATTAGCATATTAAACATACATTTAGTTCACAAATAAAGTTTTTAGGACCTATACTATTTCACATTAAACTCAGAAACATTGTAACTAACAGTAAACTATACAGTGCGAATAAATATATTTTAAATAAATGCCATGTTTTTAAGGGATTGAACTATGCCAGAATATTGATGCACATCCCCTACAGTAGACTATGCCATAATAAATAAATAAATTTTGGATTTATAAATTTTGGATTTATAAAGCGCCTTTCTCCAGATCTTAGAGGACTCAAAGCGCTGTAATTTTCGCTGCAATGGTGAAACATCACAATCAGATCGCATCAACTAGGTTGCTGCCGAACGGCGCACACCTATCCGCATTTAGATCGTAACATCCACCAATTATCTGTGCAACTAGTCGAATTTTGATAAATACAAATATGTTATTATTAATCATGATGAACGCATTCCGTTGAACTCAAAAATTATGCCGATGTTTATTAAAATTAAAGTGTTCAATAGTATTAATGGTCATAAAGAGTTTATATAATTAGTGATAGTAAAAGTAAAGTACACGCAGGCCTATGTTATTCAATGGAACATATCTTGCATAATTATAATGGCTTACTCCAATACTAAACAATTCTGATTTTGGAATCTACAGCCTGTCTCAAAAAAAATATGCAAGTGGAAAGCGCCATCTTTGGCAATTAGAAAATAGTGTTGTGACATGATGCTTACATCAACGTCAAGGGAGCAGTCCTAGCTTTTGAATACCGTTTGTTCCGTTTATTTTGGTTTCGGAAATCCAGAGATCTGCTTCACTAAACACAAATGCACGAAAACCATTTTGTGCCACTATTTAGAAAATTGAAACAATAGAATAGAATGTTATATCCAAATATCTGTACAGTACAGTTAAAAGAGCATTAATTTGTAAGCTTAGAAATGATTATGTATTAATTGCTCAGTATAAATGTATTTAAGACGTGTTTAATGATATCTGGATGTTTTTGTATATAAGTGCAACTTTCAAATCTGGACCTCACTACATTAAATTGACCGGTGTTTTATTGTTTTCTGGGCTATCGTATCAAATGAGGTGTCAAAATGAGGTGTCAAAATACAATAGCCCCTTTTTGAGTAGTGGCCATTATTTAAGGGGGGTTAGTTACTTTTTTGATGTGTTTATGTTTCATTGTAATTATACAGGTTGTTCAAATTGGCCCGGTGATTTGTATATAAATGGAAATACATTTGCCATTGGATGTGGCGGCGGTGCTTGCTGGGTACTTTCAGATGATTTTCCAATACAATGTGACGGGTATGTGATTGCATGGGAGTTTCAGACAGGCTATTTTGAACCGTTCAGAGCCATTCTGTTTAGACCACTAAGTTCTGGCACGTGGGAAATTATTGGAATAACTGACATTCCCGCATCGACTATTGGACAAAAACATACGTTTCCGTTACCACGAAGCGATTATATTTCAGTTCAAACTGGTGACGTTGTTGGTTTTGCTTACTATGCGACTCCTTATTTTCAGAATGGACCTCTAGCAATTAATACAAAGCCAACAAGTACATTTCATGTGGGTTCCCCCAGTTCTGGATATACCACCAGCACTTATGTGCCAGGTGTTACGGTTGTAACAGACTCTGTTTTGGGGAGTTATGAATTTTCAATATCAGCTGGTAAGTTGCATTTGTATTCATGTATTAATGTAAAAGATGATCCTATGCCAAAGGACTGTGGCATGATGTGCACACAGGGTGTATCAAAATGATTGGTACCGACGACTTCTTATTTGTGCAGATTTTTTTATACTATTTTGTGTACCAGTATGGAGTTAATTGTTTAATATTTGAAATTATAGTAGTTTTATTGTCTCTAAGAATTTTAGATCATTATTACAGCATATTTCGTTCAGAATTTACATGATTCTAAAGGAATGTAAGTGTTTTTACACTTTTCATCTCAACGCCATTATCAAAGCTCTATTTTACTACATATAACTTTCAAGTGAGAATAATATGTTGAAAGTCTTGGAAATGTTTAGATTTTTCCTCGCCTATTTCTTCGTTCATAATGTATATAAATGATCTAATCAATATTTATTGGTTGAGAGTAATGCCTTAAGGGAGGTGTAATGAGCGTGAACCTGGTTTGGATGCAGAGGGAGTGTGCCTGTAACAGACACAGCCACCAGAAAAGGACCAGCTCAGATCGCGCGCCAAATAAGTTTGCAATCCAGAAATTTCATTTTTTTCTCAGCCTTGCAAAAAATAGGCAGAGGTGGGAATCGAACCCGGGACCTCGGTGTTGTAAAACCTACTGCGTTACCACTGAGCCAACTGACAATCAGCTATGAGAAGTTTGATAGTAATCCTTGATATTGCTGAATAGAATAAATCAATACTGATAGGTCTATTTATCTAATGTACGATGTTATTCAAATTGGCCTATAAACTAGGAATATAATGTGAAATGACTATCAATCAATCAATCAATCAATCAAGTTGTCAAGTTATCAACAATCAATAATAAACCGACGTAGGCCTATCATGGAATATTACTAACTAGGCCTACTAACTAATATACCAAATAAATAAAATAAATAAATAAGTCAGTAAATAAATAAATAGGCATAGGCCTAAATAAATAAATACATACATAATGCAGAATGCAGTTAGTATTTTAGTTGCAAAATTCCAAACATTCTATTCACACATTCTATTATAATTTTCTGCTATACACGCAAAGGACCTGTGCCTTTAATATGTCCGCGCCTAATCAATAATGAGTCTTTCACCATGCTCACACACCATGTTAAACTATTGTATCCCTGCAAGTATTATACTGACCAAGTCCTAACACCTCAATGAAATGGATGCTATAACGTACCCAATCAAGCGAACATATCAAGGTCATATCAGGGCGTTATACAAAGAATGGTCAAAGGTCAACGTTTCCAAAGAAGTATAGTAATAGATGTAGACACAAGCTTTCGTGCGGGAAACATAAACACATAGTCGTCAGTCGTGTGGTTTTTATGAGATTTGATACGGCGCTGAAGTCTATTGGCTGTCCCAAAATCAGTACCAGACCCGGTTTCCAGCCGGCAATGTGTGTGTTGTTACAAGGAATGCAAACTCATTTTATCAATGAGTGAACCACATAGAGGAATACGACATCTATCGTGAGCCAATCTGCATTCTGTTGCCTGCAAAAGCCGACGATCAGGTAAAAATTCTAAAAGCAGCGTGACTAGATATTTGCGTTAATTTCATGATACGTGTAAAACGCATTGAAAACGCCAAATTGCAGTCATAAAATATATAATATTAGTAAATCACCCAATCGAATGTTAACGTAGGTATGTGGAAAAGAACTGCAATAACAATAACAAACTATGTGCCCAAAGAGTTGTCTTTGGCATGTCGCTTTTTTTTGAAATATGACCAAAAATATCAAATTTTGGAAAAACGCCCCAAAATTTAAAACAAACACGAACCTTCCAAAATAAATATATATTAGCACTCGGCGGCCCAGTCACTACCTGCCGCTGTGATTTGGGGTAACTCATTGCTTCCCCTCTCCAGATACCGGAACTTCAAGGTCGCTCATACCCCAGCCCTTAAGGACGGTAATTTAAATTGTAGTATACATAAGATGCATTGAGATTTACTAGATGGTGTGGCAGAATGGTTGCAGACTGTAGACAGTGACTGTTAGGTTAGACTTGGTAAGAGTTATTGGAATGGCTCCGCAGTATTCCACACTTATAGTGAAGCTATGGAGTGGATAGATGCAATGGGTAATTAAAATATTTGGGAAATATGACATATTGAAAATAATCAATCATGTTAATGAGTATTTTGGGGGCGTACAATACCGTGAGTAAATTTAATGATATTGTCAATGTTCATGAGCTTTTATTGTTCTAATAAAGAGCTTTTGGGATTAGGACTCGCTAAATATTTTAGGCGGCGAGGAAGGTACCAGGATAAGTCACACGGCTTGGTAGATGCGTCTTGGTCCGCTCGTCTCGGCTAGTCCCTCAGATTGGTAGTTCCGTCAATCGTCTCTTCATCGTAGATTTGGCATTGGTATGGGCGCTAATAAAAAGCTCTGCATAGCACTAGAGGTTCAACCAGGGTCTTATTTAGGCTTTCAGACTCAGCCAAGCACGAATATTATCACTAAAACAACAAGACAATATAAACCAGAATTTACTGATATTTAAGTTATTTATTACCTTACTATATCTTCTTCATTCCGTATGAAACTTTATATTAAAACTAACAAGTGAACTGGGAGTAGAACAAACTCCATTATCAAAGTAATATTCATTCATTTCATTTCATTTTATTAGAAAAAGCATCGTGGCCCTAAGGCCAAATTGAGCAATTTTCACAAAATTTAAAGACATCAAAATATTACTAAATTACAAATACAAAATATATAAACAACAAATTTAAATTCAAATAATGCAAGATAAAAGATGAAAAATATTGCACATATAAAGCAAAAATGGATATTGCCACATATTAAAACATCAGTATGCAGGTGTGAGTCGGCTCCGGGAGTCGGTGTGGGTGGAAAAGGGGTACACAGGTGAAGGGTGCATGAGCGCACGCACCCCGATGCACACACAACGGCATGCCAGCACACATGGTCCCTTCATCTCTGAACCCATACAACACCCAACCACCACAGAAAAAAGCCACTCACACCTGCACACAATATATACTCACACACACACTCACATACCTAATTCACACCACACATATCACTGGGCTCAAACAAACTCCAAAACACCTGGTACTCCCTCGTGCTCCCACTCACACATACAAATAAAGAGATCATAATAAATTATATAAATAATGACACCTGCATACATGTAATACATCAAAACTGTTTAAAAGCACTAAAAATGGCAAATGCAAAAGGATAACTACTGATTCAATAAATTAATAAAATATGGCACTGGACTATTAGCAAACCTGGATGTTCTGACAGGAATTTTTGATATTGCACTTGAATTGTGGAGATTTCTTCCATGGGCTTCAAACCTAGTGGGGGGAATGAGATGACTAGTACGAGCATTGGTTGATAGCCCTTCAGCAAATGAATGACAGAGTAATTCTCTTCTGTTAGTTAAAAATCAAGATTGCACGAAGTAATTGCATCATCATAAGATGTATAGTTCCAACCAAGTATTGTCCTACATGCCCGTTTTTGAATTCTTTCAATATCAGCAGATTGTTTTGATGTAATACTTGAGTGCCAAACCACAGCAGCATATTCGAGAACTGGTCTAAGGTAACTTTTAAGAACAATGGTGAGCTCATCTTGAGAGAAGCCAAATTTTTTAAAGTGCGAAGCATAAAAGACGCCTATTGGCTCTGGTAAGCATATCATTAACCTGGGCGTCCCATTTAAGGTCATTTTGTAACCAGAGACCGAGCACTTTCGCTTTGTCAACATAAGGAAGAGGCTCATTACCAATTCTCAAATCTGTGTGTAGTGGCTCTGATCTACCAAAATCAACAAGAAGAGCCTGGCATTTGGATGGGTTTAATTTAAGGCAATTGTTTTTGGCCCACTCAGTAAAATCATTCAAATCATCTTGAAGACAGCCTTTAACATTACGATGACGGTTCTCACCAAAGGTCATGTCATCAACGTATTTCCAGTATTGTGATTTGGCATCTGTGGCAGCATCATTAATAACAATTTGGAATCCAATAGGACCCAGTTTTGTGCCTTGAGGAACCCCCCCCCCCCCTTTGACCGTAACATACCCAGATAAAGAATCACTGAATTTCACACACTGCTGCCTGTTGTGCAAAAAATCACAAATCCATGGCACAATGGTTCTTCTCACACCAACTTCGATCATTTTCTCAATTAACAAGGTGAAAATAGCGATAATAATTAGCGATAATTGTTCTCGCTCTAAACTATGAAGTTGTGTCCAACTCTTGACGCACATGGAGATTTTATAGGGAAGTGTTATTTCTCTGAGTGACTGCTACAAGCTACAACTAATTCTCAGTTTGCGTCGTCCACAAGACCTCCGTTTACAAAAGACCATTGTGACGTTTTACGATAGTCTAATCGAAATGATACGAGAGAGTGATTTCTCACTCGGGTGAATGACACCATAATTTTGATTAAATAAATAAATGAAAATAGAAGGCACGGGATATAAAATAATATATCGCCACAACATTGTCATTAAAATTTACATGGTTATAGGCATATGTATTGTAAGTGTTAAGTAGTGTTGGCAAGGTTCTGTTTATACCTTGATTGGTTGAAGTACTTTGGTAGCATGTTAGAACACTCTTAGAAATAAGGATGTAGGTTGGAACCTGTATTTGGAACCCTCAAGGGTTCTCCCAAGGAATATTTACATTGGGGTTCTTCGAAGAACCCTATCACAAAGGTGCCCTATTGAACCTATAAAGGTTCTTCAATTTTGTCCCGTATATGGAACCCTACGGTTCTTCAAAGTACCTTCATGATAAGAAAAGAACCCTGTCAAAAATGTTCCCGGTTGAACCTTCAAAGGTTCCTAGTTGAATCTTTCATTCATTTCATTCATTCATGGTTTATTAAAAGACACGGTAGCAGCTAAAAGCTGAATTGATGTGAAATGTACAATCATTAAAAAACAACAAAAAGCATGACATATTTAAATATCAAAAATATCACTTAAAGAACACAAACTAAACCAAGGGGCGAGACCTCATCCTGCAACCAGGTCCGCAGCTAAAAGTGCGGTCAAAAATTATTCTAATACTGACCAATAAATATGATATTGCACGTGAAGAAATACATTATTCAAAATAGAAAACAGTAAAAAGAGGGAGTCGTGTTGGGGCGAGTCATCATGATCCCAGAGGGGTGAGAGAGAGATGGAAAAAAGCACCAAACCATGAGGGCATGATCACTCGCTCCAAAGCAACTACACCAATAAAACATATCAAAGCAACTACACCAATAAAACATATCAAAGCATACAAGAAGAACAAAAGTTTAAATACTATTGCACGTATGGAATATATATAAAAGATGTAACACAGACATTGTAAACAAAAGCGACACATGGTTAAATTGTTGAAATGCACATCAGGTATGAAAACATCACTATAAAAATGGTTGGCACATTTGCAGTTAAGAGTTCAGCAGTCTGGTTAGGTAAGGTATTGCACTATCATAGTATCTTTTGGTTTTCCAAGTTTGGGTTGTAAGTTTGTGAGGTTCTTCGAGTTTGTTCCCATATATGGAACCCTGTGGTCCTTCAAAGTCTAAGCTTTGCAATCATGGTTCTTTGAAGCATGGTGAAACGTGCTCTAGAAATTATACTTAAAAGTATGGTTTTAGAGGTGATCAGGCATACAATTCTATGTATTTGCTTGAAAATATAAAATCTGTGGTGTTAAATAGCGTTTGTCCTGCATTAAGAGCCCTATTGTTGAACCCTAAAGCTGTGAAGAACCTTATTTGTTTTACTGCGAGAGCCCCATTGAGACTTCTAGCGAACCTTTGAAGGTTCTTCAAGCGCATATGTTTACTTGAATAGGGTTCCTAGTGCAGGACATGTGCAGTGTTCCTGGTGCAGGACATGTCGTCATAGTAATTTCTAAAGCTATTAGAAGAATTTTGTTTAAAATCGTTAGTCTACAATCGAAGATATGGCCAATTGTGTGAAATTATAGTCCTAAAACTGTTTGGACCACTTTCGTGTTTTTGTGTAGCAAAAGTAGCTGAATTGAGTTGTATCATGAACCATCTGGTCGGTGCTCTTAGGATGAGTAATTTATAAATCTGAAATAAATATCATGTTATTTATGACCATTTAAACCATGAGAAACCTTTGCTTTTGTTCCGGAAGCTTTTGACGATAAGCATGAAATTTAAAGCCATATTTTAACATTCCCACATGAAACAGAGTTGTATTTTTTGGTAGTAATATGTTAGTTTTCACTGCCAGATATGTCCTCTTTTAATTCGGGCTCAAACAGATGGGGCAATACAAAGAAAAATCGCTATTTAATACCAGCGCATATGTACTATGTCGCCAATGCGAGCCATTTATTCGAACTTGAGTAGTGTATGTTCTTTTTATATGTCCATCGTAATATTTCCATCGTAATAATAAAACGACGGTTCCTGCGGTTTATTCAAAATATCGGATTTTGACAAAACTACCACACCTCAAGTCCAGGGCTGTCAACTTTTTGGAATTGCTTGGCGTGAGACAGAGACGTACCGGGATTTGCCGATTCCAATGTTCATTTTGTACCATGATTATTTGAGCCACGGCGCTCGAGAATGTGAACAGGGGGGGGGGGTAGGAGCAACAAATTATTCATGACGATGCGTGAGATTTTACTCATATTCCAGCTTTTTGCTTAAGCTTTACTACCTTGGCGTGAGATTATACTACCTTGGCGTGAGAGTTGACAGCCCTGCTCAAGTCTTGATTTTTGCATGGTATGTTGATATGATATTTCTCCAGCAAAAGAAATCTGTTGGGCTGTGAATGTGGTCCAGGAAGGTGTTCCATGTCAGTGCATTTTGCTGTTGTGTCAGTTGGACAACTGCTTGGTTGTCCAACCACTGTGATTTGTGGTAACTCGTCGCTTCCCTTCTCTAGTTACCTGTACTTTAAGTTTACCCCATACCCCAGGCTTTAAGTCAATTATTTGGAAATTTGTATGCGGAAATAAGAGTTCAGATTATACACCTATCCGACTTCGCCATTACTGCGGTGTCCCCGATGTAAAACTGCGGTGTCCCGAGGTCGGGGGTTCCATCCATTATTTATTGTGTGCTATACAGAATTGTACCCGGGAATTGTACACAACAGTGATATTCAATACACAATCATGAGTATTGAATTACGAATTAAATCTCCCGCTCTGGTACATCTGTGTTGCCGTCAATAGAGGGCCAAATACAGTAAACGCTTCTCGGATTGGTGTATAGTTCAGATTTTTGGGCCAGAATATTTGACTGGGTATCTAATTAAGTCCGTGTTTGGTTTGATTGTAACAAAATGATCAGCATATCTAATGTTATATTTATGGCTGTCTTTATTTTTATAGAAGAAATCAGCGAATGAATTGGGGAGGTTATTATTAAGGAAACGAAACATGAAATTCATCTTGGGCTGAATCTTTTTCTCACCCCCCCCCCCTTCGATCCGCCCACACAGACTCAATCCATTGTTGGAATAAATGCGAAAAACTTTGATTGTAAGTGTAAAGAAAGGTCGTGGAGCGCGTGCAAATGTTAATTGTAAGTGCAAAGAACACGCAAAAATGTGCATTATTTATTTAACTAACATGACTAAAGATGGTGGACAAATTTTGATTTTAAATAAAAGAAAGCTCGCTTAGCCGAAAAAAATTGAGTCACTAGACTTTAATAATTTTACAACCTCCCCTATTTTTAATGTAAAATTATTATGACCCCCTATTTTGACATATAAATTCTATGACCCCAGTATATTCACGAACCCCTTCCAAACAAAATGACAGCTCTCTTATTACAATAAATGTGTATTTCTTTACATTTGGTAGAAAATTTGATTTTAAAACAGGATTATGCCACTTGAAATTGATTGTTTTCAGTGCTTTACGAATATTATGATTGCAAAAAAAACCCATACTATTTCTGTAGAATAAAGACCACTACATATTTCGATCCTCCAGTCCTCAAATACTCACGCACGGCCGCTCCACTGTGCTGTATTGAGGACTGGAACAAACAACGTTCTAAAACAGGAGCAGTGAAAAAGTATTAAAATATGAATATTTAGTAGATTTTGATTACGTCATTGCTTGCGGAGACGCGGAATCATAAACCTGATAAACACTTCAGAGCCCTGATCTGACGCTTAACCAGTATCGGCAGTTTATTTTTAAGTTCCCTGTATGTAGCGTACAAACAAATTTATAACAAGCAACTACAAAATCAGCTAAAATCCACTCGTCTTCATTTTTTCATAAGCGGATCGAATCCCCCGTTTTAAACCTTCTTTGCCGTCAATTTGGAGTTACCGTTGTTATCGCCATTACATATTTCTCAAATTTTCACTTTTTAATGAACTTTGCGATGATGTATATGTCTTTGAAAGTTAAGTATTCATGTGAAACACTTTTATATTTGCAACACACTGAGACCATTTGCACCCCGTAAAGGCATAATAGTTGCCTTGATTTTGAGGAGGAAGGAAAGATCTTCGCCACTCACCACAGTACATGAGTGCTGACATGCCATTCACACCGTACAAACTACAGTACTCTACTGCCTCGGATTTTAATACGGTGGTAAGTGAAGCTCATTGAAACATACATAGGATGTGCATGATTACTTCATTTTGTCCTTGGCCCATTCCATGTCAACTCCAGGGATGTGCACCGCAGCACCTCTTCAATTTTTTTCTTTTTCTGTGTGGTGGTAGATATTGATGAGAAAGTAAAATCCCGAAAATGTGAGCTTCATACTCTATTTCGTTTCCCCGTGGCATCAATTTGAAATTTAGAGGGGTCAGCGTAAAAAATGTGTCGCAACGCGAAAGACGATGTTTGGAGGTCCATAAATGTATAAAGGGAACCATTTGAAAAGTATGTATCCTGGGGTACTTATTTGTGTAGAATTCAAATCTGGCATCAGAAAACTTGTAACTCCTTTACTTTAAAAGATATAGGGCCCTCAAAATGCAACTTCGTCCATCCGGGACCAACTTTGGGGGGTCAAAACTCCAAAAGTAAAAATAATTTTATTGTCCATTTTTTTGCTAGTCAGAGCCCTTTGGTAGGACATTACTCTTAACCAATATTGAGCCTATTAGAATATTTTTAGCTGAGATATTACCTATGCAAAACCCCAATTGTACATGTTTTGTACATTTTGACCCCCCTGAAAACCAATGTCAGGCATTTTGATCCACCATCAACTTCAGGTATGTTGAAAATATGTCCTTGGACAACATTTCTGAGAGATATTGGCTTTGGGACTCGATGGCTTCAACACATCAGTAAGGTTTGCATTCTCCATAGAGTTGTACATATAAAGTCATTATTACAACGGGGTAAGAACAGTGTCAAGACTCATGATTGACTGAATTTCAAAGCAAGACGACAGCATATGATTGATAGTATAACTAGGAGGCTAGGCTAGACTACTAACTAGGCCTACCAGTACCACGGTGCAATAAATATATTTGTTCGGTTTATATAAGGTGGAAAAAATAAGACTCATATAACACCGTGTATTGATATAGAATGGCTCGCACGCGGCTGGGGCGCAATGTTTACGCTAGTTGTGCATTACGTAATGACCGGTGCACGCCAGGGCTGTCAAATTTGTGGAATTGCTAGGCGTGAGACATGCGCACTTTCATACCGGGGCGGAATTATTTTTTTGCCGAAATACACTGTTCATTTTGACCCATGGCTATGTAAGCCATGCCGCTTGAGAATCTAAAAATTGTGTGTGTGAGGGGGGGTAGGGACATCAAATTATTACTATCTAGGCGTGAGATTATACAACCTTGGCGTGAGACCGTGAGAAAATGACCAAATGCGTGAGACTCACGGCCAGTGCGGGAGAGTTGACAGCCCTGGTGCACGCTTGAATTTACGTGATCGTGAGTTGGGACCAGGGCTGTCAACTTTTTGGAATTGCATGGCGTGAGACAGAGGCGTACCGGGATTTTCCGACTACAATGTTCATTTTGACATGTGATTATTTGAGCCACGGCCTCGAGAATCTGAAAAGCGGGGGGGGGTAGGGACAACAAATTTTTGGACAATGCGTGAGATTTTACTCATTTTGCATCTTTCTTGCCGAAATAAGGAGGGGGTCGCAATTTTATTGATGCTGACTTTTGGAAAATGCGGGACCCCACACTTCCGAAGAAAATGAGAGCTATTCAGCCCAGGGGCATAGTTCAATTTCTCATGATGATTGCATAACATTTAGAAAATCATGCCGTATTTATTTATTTCAAGAGCATAGTTATTATATATTCATACATACATACATGTCCCGGATGTGATATCGCCGGGTAGGGAAAATGCAAGGAAAATCATGTTTTTTTAATAATATTAATTTTTTGTTATTATTTTGATGAAATAAGAATCACAAAATGTTCTGGTATGTATGAACGGAGCGGCCCTCGGGCATAAACAACCGTTTAGTCATGAAAATATATGAATGAACCCCTAAATAATTTTTATAATCATCAACAATATATCCACACGATACGGGCATTTTGGGTTCTCTTGTATTTTATACATAGGCCTATTAAAATTACTTGTAATTATCGGCTATCTACGGTAGACAGCAAATTCGTCATGTTAGTCTCCTCCTCTGCCGGTTTGATCCTTCTCACTCAATTATTACCGGCGAAGGAGGAGACTAAAGCCTGTGTTGACCTACTGCGCATTATCAGAACAGCCTAATTAATTATTAATGACAATGGAATTCCATTGTCAAAGTGTTCTTTTTTTTTTACACCAAAATTATTCAGGCCTCGAATAAGGCAACGTGAAGGATTGTGGGTAAAAAAAAGCGTAGCCATTAGAAGCCAGAAGGATTCAGGCTAACCACTACATGCGTGTTTTCTCTCACATATACAGCCTGACTCAAAAAAAGTTGTGCAAGTGGAAAACGCAATATTTGGCAATTAGAAAATACTGTTGTGACATGATGATTACATCAACGTCAAGGGACCAGTCCTAGCTTTTAAATACCGTTTGTTTCATTCATTTTGGTTTCGGCAATCCAGAGATCTGCTTCACTAAGTACAAATGTATGAAAACCCTTTTGTGCCACTTTTTTAGAAAATTGAATAGAATGTTATATCCAAATACCTGTACAGTACAGTTAATAAAAGAAGATTCATTTGTAGGATTTAAATGATTATGTAACAATTGCTCAGTATAATTGTATTGAAGACGAGAGCAGCCAGATGCATTGCTACAGTGACGGTCACGCAGAAGGAGGGGGATCTGAGTGACCCATGTACACGAACAAGACCAAACTGTAAAATGGACTAAACTGTTGATTTCAAGCAATGTCGGATTCAGCTGTTGCACACTCGAAAATGTGCTTCTGATTTGATGAAAATCATCAATGGATTAAAAATCTTTAGTGTAAAATTTCAGACGTATTATTATGATGTGAAAAATTTCGTTGACATGATTTTAATTTTGCAACAGAGTGTGCATTATTTGTTTGTCTTTTAACATGTATTGAGTGACAAAGAGAGCAGTATTAACCCTGATAAAATCACTGACATGTACATGTATTTAATTTTACAACAGAATGTGAAATATCTATTTATCTTTAAACTTTTTTTTGTGGAAAAAGATAATCATTATACCTGTATCATGAGAAAACAGTAAAAACAGGAAAAGGAATTTTGTATTGTTGTGTCCATGATACATTCTTTTGATTTCACGAAGGAACTCTTGATAAACTTGAATCTTGATGCTATCATTAATTTACATGTTCCCTCTTCCCTAGTAAAAGTGGCACAATTGTGATTTTACCCTTTCGTCGTTAACTAAACATATCTCAAGATTAAAACAAGCAAATTGAACAGAACAAACGGCATTCGAGAGCTAAGACTGCGTCCTTGACGTTGATGTAAGCATCATGTCACAACAGTATTTTCTAATTGCGATAGAGGGCGCTTTTTACTTGCACAATTTTTTTTGAGACAGGCTGTATAACATCGTTTTTCCTGTGTACGGTTTTCCTCGGTTCCACGCTTTAAATATGTACATGTATTAAAGACCTATAATGTCGTAGCTCAGATACGAAATGCCCAAATGCGAAGCTTTTATATGTTTAGAAATGGTAAAATGCTTATTTTATAATTTTCTTTCAGTATTGGTCAACATCGTCACATCCTATGCAGGTACTTGTATCCACGTACTTCAGCCATTCGCTACTCAGTACTTCTGGCCAGTCACGTGGGTACCTGGATGCACTCCTAAACTCAAGTTTTCGGTTAAGATACCTAGTGGAGATGGTGTAGCCAGGATTATTTTGTCAAAAGATACAACACCAAGTACACCCTACGTTGTACTTCATCTTGGGTGGAATGCAGGCAAAACCGGTAAACCAACCCTGACATTTTTTTCTCTTTGCATGCGGCACTAGATAACACTCTCCTTGTTCGAGTTGTTTTCAGTCAAAATCAATCAATTTTCGTCTAAAACGGCTTATTAAAAAAAAAAAAAAAAAACACCCGTACACACAAATTCTGGGTCTGTTGCCTTATCACTGTTTATTTCAATATAGGACCGGGCACAACGGATTCTTTCTCTTATCTTGGTTTGTGTACCGCGACTGAATCTGACGGCTCTTGTGACCAAGGCACAGATATTGAAGACACCCCTGCAAACAATGGAGATGTCAGCGGCACCTTTACTACATTTGAGTTGACAACAACAACTGATGGAGTTCACGTAGGCTTAGAAGGAGACGCACCATTTCTGCTTCTTAACAATTTGGATACTTCAATATTTGATCCAAAAAGTATCCGATATGTCGGCATACAATCACATAGTGGGGAAAGTTCTGGGCGTACTGCTCATGAATCAATGTGGATGTTTTGCTCTGACGGTAAGGTGATAAGAATAAATATAATCAGTGGGAAACCAGATATTGGATGAGAAAGAGGCATTTTACCAACACCAACGCTTTAGAACGTTTTAAGATATGGTTCAGCGGCGGGTCCCGGTGGGAAGGGGTTGGAACACCTACGGGCTGCTTAAATACAAAGTGGAAGTTTTATGCTATTAAAACGTATGGTGTGACCAATGTATTAAATGACAAAGAAAGTTCCCGACCGACATTGTAAACTTCTAACGAAAATATAGGCCTATACGTCACTGTATATAGTTATCATATTTTGTATCCCTAGACACATGCATAATCGACACTGGGCATATCCCCTTTCAAATCAGAAGCAACTACGGAAAATGTGCGCATTTTTTAAAAATGTCTATTAACCTAAACATCTGTTTGGAATTGTTCATTCTTTGTAGATTGGCAATCGTTATCATCGGGCAGCACATTGACTGGAACCCCAAGCGCTCTTGATGATTTGAATACAGTCATTGATGGTAATCTAGCTTCATGCTACACAACGAGTAAGTCGATCGGGCTCGTCACTTGAAAGTCTAAAGTACATAGTTTGTGTATCTGTTGAAGAATGAGAACATCAAACATTACTGTTATAGTGCCAAGGATGCTATTGATAGTTATCATCTCTCCATGTAAAAGTCAGAATTACTTCATTATATCGGTATGTATTTGATTTTACATGTTATAAGTGATAAGCCCGAAGGTTTTTTTTTATTTTTTATTTTTTAACAGACATAATCTTAAACCCGTACGTTCAGATAGATCTTGGTGAAGAGATGCATGTGATTGGTGTTACCTTCTACAACGGGGAAGTAAACAGTGAGTTGTAATAATCTGACAAATTCTGAACACTATGGTGACATTTGACTCCATTAAATCAGGAATTTTATCGCGTGACTCACTGAGACACTTAGTATGAGTGTTATGCCCTATAATTAGGCAGGTCCACGGTCCTGTCTACGTCATTCTTCTGTAAATTCATCTCTTCCCGCTAGCTCCACATAGTAGTTTATCAAGCATTCTTATTTTTCTTAATATTTCTTCTTCTTTGTCCATGTTAAAATTATCTTCTTTATAATTATCTAAACAGAACTAGGACATGGTTTCTGTGTAGGATCTGTCTTTGTCTTATGATAAAGATTATATGAAGGAAAATCACAGCAAACACAAAACGTTTTATATACCTTTTTCCCTCTATCCCACAATGCACTATTCCAGGGGGGTATGACGTAGTTCATCAACCTCATAGATCGTGTGCATCCGATGGTCTTTTGCCAGGCCTTTGCAATTATTTTGTCTTAATATGGGCATACTGATTCCATATATGCGGATTATCGTAAAGGCCATCGATGTTACTAATTATGTAATTATTGAATACACGAGTGATGCAGTTACGGAGCGATGCAGAACATCTGTGTAAGAGATTTATGTTTACGTCTTATTTTCATCTCCGAAAAAGTGAAACGGACGCCGACAAAATATCACTGCGTGTCCCGTCGTTAGTTTCTCACCATTAGGTCTATAAAATGTATACAAAGTTAGGTTTCAATAGCAGGAAACTTTTTTGGCTGAGGACACCATGTCCATAAGGCTTAAAAATGTTGTTTTTTTTGCCCCCGAAAGGTATTAGAGATCGCGGCGCCATTATCGTGATTATCGGGGATTCCTTTTTTGTGATGAAGGCATCAGCCGAAATGTCCGTATTCCATAATGTAATGAACTTAACTCTGTACTCCCCCGGGGAGATGATGTAGTTTGCGACACTCATACCTCCCTGGAATAGTGCATGGTGGGAAAGAGGGAAAAAGGTCTATAGAACACTTTTTAATGTCGGGTTATATTGTGATGTGCCCTAAGTAATTTAATTTAATTATTTAGCTTTGTTTACAAGATGAAAGTATTTCATGTGATGGGAAACCCCCTTGCACTTGCAAGAGTTGCTGTGGAAAGTCATTTTGGGATTTCCCCCAAATTATTGTAAACAAAGTCAGTTCTATGTTTGGAACTTGGATTCAGTGTATTGCGCCATCAGGAAAACCCTTCAGGAAGTGATGTAATGAGAAAGGTTAATGTGTATAATTAATCTTGGGAAATCCTAAGCTTGCATCATCTGTGAAGATGTGAATGAAGTGATGGTTTATTATTAGATGATGGGTTTTTCATGAGTACTGGTATAAAAGCTGAAGGCTTTTGTTTGGACTTTACAGAATGTCATGACGGATTGTAAACTCTACATGATTGTGTTGGTCGTCTTCGTGCTTCAAAAAGAAGTACATTTTAACCAGTTTACATAGCCAATAATTGAGCTATTTTTAATACAGCAACGATGGAGATTTCGAGTACACAGATGTTCTCTTCCTCATCAAAGGATTAAAGTTCTTCTTTCGAATTCTCGCTATTCGCAATAAGGGCGCCGCCAGCGGTTTGCGATGTAATCGTGATGTATCATGGGAAAAGGTCGACATCCAAGTCCGCGCAATACGAATATTACCATGCTATTACATAGGAACACGTGACAATATTTTCTTAGTTTGTCAAAATAAAGGTGTTACACGCGAATCGATACTCAATAATACTTAATTTGATTTGAAATGTGCACAATTAATTTTTTCTCTATCGATTTGCGTGTAATACCGTTATATTGACAAACTAAAAATATTGTCACATGTTCCTATGTAATAGCATGGTAATATTCGTATTGCGCGGACTTGGATGTCGACCTTTTCCCATGATACATCACGATTTTTCCCATGATACATCGCAAACCGCTGGCGGCGCCCTTATTGCGAATAGCGAGAATTGCTGGAGTTTGCTGGGTTTATGAAAACCACACATCTGTCCAATACAGCGGAGCAGTGTTAAAGAAGCCTGTTTCCTAGAGAAAGAGTAATTGGTGAAACAAACACCATTTTTGGAGAAAGCAGCGGAAGGAGATAAATATTTGGAGAAAGCAGCGCAAGGAGATATATTTTTAGAGAAAGCAGCGCAAGAAGATAAGTGATTGTAGAAAGCAGCATCATTTCCATGTGAGTATTTCATACGCAAGGATATTTATAAACGCAAGTGTAGAATGGACTTGCGTCCAGAACATTGCAAGAACTCTAGAAGAAGACTGCTGGTTAAGTACTGAGTAGTTAAAATATTACTGTGATTGTGTGATTATTTTATATGTGCATTTGAAGAGCTTTGTTGCAAAACCCCTTACATCCACTTTTGACTTTTTGAGAAAAACAGCTTTTTTTAATTATGCAAGCATCACTTGTTCGATTTGATTCAATTTTGGACTGGATAAAGTGTTGATGAATAGAAACTAAAAGAATAGGTTTGGGACAATTTTCAAGGCTTCCTATTTATTTTATTATTTCTTTTATATCGCACCTTTTGTGGATGTAAGGGTTTTGCAACAAAATAAATTTAGCCCTTTTCTAGAAACCACCTTTGCAATCAAATTTGAGCCCATTTGTTTGCACTACATTCTGTAACTTGACTAATGCTTTGAAAATCAAAAAGAAAAATTGAAATATCTTATTTACTTTTTTAATTATGAATTTTTAATTAAATTCGGGAAAATGGCATTTTTGGGGTATTTCCGAAGCTACACCTTTTGTTAATTAAAATGATTTTTTTCAAACATAGTGACCCAAAAACAGTCCCTTTTGGTTTTAATAGGTAAAGAACACTCCAGGCTACCATTATACATCAAAAAATTTAAAACAAAACAATTCTATATTCATTTTAAGTTCAGATTTCCGGAAATTCCCTAAGATTTCCCAAACGGGAAAAATGCGATAACTCCGGAAGGGAAGGTAGTATGAAGGTCAAACAACCACCAAAATGTGTATTTTTACCCACACTATAATGTTATGCCAATAACTCAATTTGGCCAAAAGTGGATGTAAGGGGTTTTGAAACAAAGCTCTTCATTTGTTGTTATATGTACCAATCATACTTTGTTTTCAATTAAAGACTTAGATTTTGTTAGCTTAATCAAACAGTGTATTTGTGTTGTGCATTCGTGTGAGTTCGGGTAAAAGGTGATTTTGGCCTTGAGTTAGTACGACTCGTAACAAAATGAAGGGTATAAAATGTTTTAATAGCATTTAGAAAACGTTTTTCAAAATTCAATGCAAACCATTTAATCATAATTTTACTAGTTGTTGATAAAATATTTTGCGAAAATGTTTGTCAACAAATTATTTGTAATAACATTTTGACAACATTTAAAAAAACTTGTAGTGATTTTTCAGATATAAAATTATATTATGGGCACGACGGCGCTGCGATACGGGCTCTGCCTTGCAATCGGTGGATTGCGAGTTCGAGCCCCGGTGGTGCCATCTTGCTGTGGTCTTGGGCAAGGCACGTTACCTTACTTGCCTCTCTCTACCCAAGGGTGAAATGTGGAGCTGTAATGAATATTGTCCATTGATCGACAATTACATAAACTCATAAATTCTCTTTGACATCACCAGCTTTGCAGTTCTTGCTTAAGCGTCGTTTTTATTCATGTTCAGTAATTACACCTAAATAAAAGAAATTGCTCCCTCCTTGAACATAATCATATTGTTCAAACAACCCGTACCAATAACGGGTTCCAACATTTCCCCTTATTTTCGCACTTTAATTTACATAACAAAATCCAAAAAATTCAAATAATTAATTGTAATTGTTCTTTTACGAAGCTGAGCTTGAAGACGCCACCGTGCATGTGGGGTCGTGTACAACGAATCAAATGCAGAACAACGTGCAGTGTGGTTCCCCCGTAACTGGTGTAGAAATATCAGATTTTAAGGATCAACCGATTTACAGGGCATGTCCTGCCAACACGTATGGCCAATACATTACGATTATAGACACGGCTACGCTATCTGTACAGTTGAAACTATGTGAGCTGGTAATACACGGAAAAGCAAGTAAGAAGGTTTTCTTTTTCTATATATTTATATAGTTATATTTATTTTTATAGTTAGTTAGTTGCCATCCTTCCTTATTTATTTAGATTATTTATTTATTTATTTATCAGTAAATTAATTAATCAATTTAGATAGTGAAGTTTGATGTTCCAACGCATGCAATAGTAACTAATAGTACAAAGTAAATCCAGTAGATCAGATTTATTAGAAATATTACGCAGATATGATGATTTGTATGGTATGAGGATCATATTCAGTACTATAGAATGTTTGCAATAAAAGTAGAAATAAGCGCATGCTTTGATGGTATGCATTATGCATGATTGAAAGTACCAAAAATGGAAAAAAGAAAGTGTCTTAAAAAAAAAAAAAATACAATCAATGTTTGCGAAACAGTAACAGTAATTCTATCCAGAACTTCTATAATATGGGGTACTACTGATAAACATTTTTGGGAACAAAGGGTTCAATTGGAGGGTAATAACTGCGCATCGGTTATTTGGAGGGCATTGTGAAAAATTCATAACCTCATTAATATACGCGAAACCTGTGATCCAATCAAAAGAAATTGATTGCCTGACCGCGCACTAATTGCGAGGTCAATAATTAGAGGTTAATAACTGCGCATCGGTTATTTGGAGGGCATTGTGAAAAATCTAAACATTTTGCCTTTGTAACCGAGGAATATCCGAGGTCCAAAGCAAAATGTTTAGATTTTTCACAATGCCCGACATATTACCGATGCAAAGTTATTAACCTCATTCATAACCGTCACTTTAATCTCTTCACCTTACAAAATAACACAAAATTTTGCTCAAAAGTTTATCTTCCCTTGCCAAAAATCGATCAGGCTAAAACAGAACGACCAATAACAAAAGTGCGTATCACAATCTGTGCAAATATGGTAGCGCGCAATCCAAATACGGCAGCCAGCGCGCGCAGTTTGTTGGACGCACAATACCGCGCACGCAGAAGTCAATTGTGTGCGACATTGGAACAATTACGCATTTTGCGGTCAATTGTGAGATATTAATGACCTCGATTTGCGTTCGCGTTTTCGCAAATAATAAAATATGATTGGATCGCACGCATCGCGTTTATTAATGAGGTTATGAATAACTCACAATGACTCCTGACGCGCTACAATGACTTCTGCGCGCGCGTGCGTGTATAAAGCTAAGCGTTATTGCAACGATGCCGCCGCGTTTCTGTGATTGGTAGCTCTTGTTGTCGGCGCGAATGTTAAATTCGCCTGGTCGATTTTTGTAGGGTAGCATTACTCGTTGACTGCCGATAAAACGCCCAATAAAGACTTAGTCACCGGACCGCGCCGGCCAGTTAAAGTACATGCCCTATCACACCACTCCACACCATACATAAATTCTCCCAGTCACATTTCCCAAATATGAAATTTAAAAAATTCAAATTTTAATTTACTTCTTTTAAAGTTTGGCAGAGGCGGGGTTCGAACTCACGGCGCAACGCTTAGTACTCTATGAGCCTAGCGCCTTAGACCACTCGGCCATTTGTCTTCTTGTTATTCATCTGAAACTTATTTAAAAATATTATCGCAACTTCAACATAGGCCTACCACGTGACAAGCAAAGGCAGAAAACGTATTATATTTTGGAATTTTATCTGCTTAAAACATTAATGTGTATTATAATAGAGCTACCATTATTTATATTGTTGAATTCTCAAGCGCATAGAGACAATTAATACGAGCGTCCTATGATACATACACAATACATAAAATCGATTTTGATCTTCGGCATTACTCGGTGACCTCCGATAAAACGCCCATTAACGCCGGTCAGTTAAAAAAATGCTTAAGTACATGCCCTATTGAGATAAGCAATCCTTTTGTGATATGTCCATTCATCCATATAATAATAGCAATCAGATTTTTGGATGGATGTTTTACACAGTGATTGGAGAAGAAGCTATGTAAATAATCAAAAGTACATGTCTACAAATTGACAAGGACAACTCCTTTTGTCAAAATTGTTTTCACCTATTGCTCAGTATGTTAATTAATCCGATTAATTACGTAATTTCGCCAGCGTATGATATATCAGTACTAATATGTAGGCCCAAGGAGGTTAGATATAGAAAGAAGAGGAAATAGATTACGTATCGCATATTGGTCCTTTGTGCCTATTAGAGTTTCCGCGCCAAGGGGAGGAAGAAAAAAAGGAAGGAGGGGGGGGAGGAGAGAGAGGGAGAGGGAGACCGATGGAGTCACAGGGCTCTAAATTACATAGGCGTAGATCGGGGGGATAAATGCCACAATATTTTTCCAGGGGGATGGTCAATATAATAACCCCCCAATATTGACGCCTGTGTATTGGTTTGTGTCGAAATTAACCTCATATTTGGCCTTTTTATAGCCACAAAATGCCATTTTTAGCGCTTTGCGCGAATTTATTCCACTTTTGTCCCATATTTCACCAGTTTAGTTTCAATAGGCCTATGCTAAAATTTTCGCGCGCATTTGTACCATAAGGTTCACTGTACTGGGTACTTTAAAAAAATCCTAACCTAACCTAAACATAACTTTAACCCTTAGATTGGAGCTCTACTAGAAGTAAAAATATAGATAGTGAACGAATTTAGTATTTCTATATCTATGTGAGAATGATACAATAGAGGCCCTGCATGAAATTATTGATTGGCTCCAAACAAAGGTTTTCAACCGGTGTCCTTCACCGTAGTTATGGCGGAGTGCAGTCCATTCAATCAAATGTTGGCATCAACCTATTTGATCGTAGTGCAGGATTATGTGTGTGAGACGAACTGTCACGGTAGATTGCAATCATGCTTTTGTTGAATGCATTTGAGTAGTCCGCCATATTTACGGGATGATACGTCGCATGCAAGGCCTCTATATGACATGATGAACATAGTCATTGATGCATCAGTTTTAAAATAGACTAGGCGGTTACCCATATTTGGCGGTTCTCGGCTGGGCGCGATTACCAGGCTGATGGTGACATGCCCATATGACAATTTTTACTAATTTGACCTCAGATGACCCCAGGGTGACATTGGATGACCCCAAAATGACCTAAACTTATAACTCTAAATGTTGACTGTAGGCCTACCTACCAAGTTTCATGCCCATATATGAGCTTTTACTAATTTGACCTCAGATGACCCGTGGTGACCTTGGATGACCCCAAAATGACCTTCAAAAATGCTGCTTTAAATGTTGACTGTACCTACCAAGTTTCATGCCCATACGACACTTTTTAGTAATTTGACCTTAGATGACCCCTGGGAGGGGACCCCGTGGTCAGATGACTTAACGAACATAAACATCTTCTTGCCAGGACAGAACTACACCCACCCACCGAGTTTGAGCCTCGTACGACCTAGTTTCATGCCCATATGACAGTCTTTAGTCATTTGACCTCAAATGACCCCTGGGGGGGGGGGCGGGGTCGGATGACTTAACGAACATAAACTTCTTCTTGCCAGGACAGAGCTACACCCACCCACCGAGTTTGAGCCCCGTACGACCTACGACGGCCTCACATTAGCAGTCACAGACAAAACCTAAATCTACAGAATATATCCATTACTCGTCGATACTCGAAAGAGCTCAAAATAAATAACTTAGAAAATTTTCTTGATGTCCTTTAACATGTTTTCATAGTTAACCATCGTTAGCCATGGAAATCTATCATGAGAACTGACCGGTGACTAAGTCCGATTTATTGGGACGTTTATCGGCAGTCAACGAGTAATGGGTTACAACAATAATTAAAACTGGTTATATTTTAACAACGTTTTATGGCATAAAATAACATAAAATGCTATTTTGATTTTTTCAAATTATTAAATACGACGGTAATGAATGACAATAATAACTTTGCACCATCTATTTTGAGTTCATTGTGTGAAATTGTCGGGTTTTGTTTTGGGCCTCGGTATTTTTCCTCGGATCCGAACTTTACAAATTAACACAGTAAACACACGATTTTCCTCAAAAGTAAAAAATGTTTACGTTTTGCCCCCGGGGTTTTGCCATTCCAAAAAATCGATCAGGCTAAAACAGGACGACCAATAACAGAAGTTCGAATCACAATCTGTGCAAATATGGTAGCGCGTAATCCAAATACGGCGGCCAGCGCTCTCGCAATTTGTTCGACACACAACGCGGCGCGAGCGGAGGTTACTAATATTTACGCTGACGGCGCGGAGGTCCACTGTTGTTTATTAGTGACCGCGTTCAGCGTTTACGTTTTGCCAAATAAATAAAAATGATTGGATCGCATGTATCGCGTATATTAATGAGGTTATGAATAAGAAAAAGAAATGTGATTTCACCTCTGAGCCCTCAAATTTTAAAGAGTAGTTACCTAATTGAACCATGTAGCATTTGATAAATTTGGTCGTTGATTAGTAATATTTCTATCTTTAATAAAAATGGCGTATGTCTAAAAAGAGTATAGCGTTAACCGTGTGTTATCGGTCTACAAAATTGCAACACCTCAGAAGATTCCACGTGTTTTTTCTTGCGGATATTTGGAATCAGATAAAAAAAGCTCGAAAAGAATCATGACATATCTGAACCTGATAGTTGGACGTGTGTGTCATGTTTACTTTTCAAAAAGAGGCTAAGCTGAAAAGGTCTCTAGGAGACCGAGAAAAAACCCCCAACAATTTGCGTCATTAATAGTACTCTCATTTTTGTGGACAAACATATTAAGTAATAAGAATGATTCGGACAAAAAGAGAAGAAAATGGGATGTATGTCATTTTTCTGGCTGCGTTTATATGATTCTGGCTGCGATAGTATATGCTGTTGTTTTACTAATATAATGTACATTAGAACTGTTATTCGTAACAACTATTATATGTTTGCAGCAATACATTTTGAGAATTAAGCCTACTGAAATGTCAAATGATTTTTGCACAGTACCCGAAGCTGATAAGACCCAGATAGAGTTTGCTGATGCCGAATACATTACTAATGAGTCTCCTGTGGTAACCAATTCACAAGCATTGACGCTGAAGAGGTCTGGAAATGCCGGAAGTTTTACCTGCAGTGTAGTAGGTGAGTCCGCTATTAACAGTTTTTGCCATTACCACCTATCATGTGAGTCCTGGAATTAAAATAAAATTGACAGGAATGCTTTTGGAATATTGGGCTACAGGCGACTACTCTGAGTCTCCTGATAGGATAGAAAGTACAAAAATATGTAGTTTGCAATAATTGAACCAGATAGTAGGGTAAGCAAGTCCGCCCACCACATGTTTCTGATCTCGTGTCTGCTAGGAAAGTACCATGATTGTATAATTAGCTGGCACACGCGTCACAGCTAAGTACCCAATATAACGAGACAGTCCGAGACATCTCGCCATAGAAATTATCGTCAAAAAAACGTTTTAAAAAAGAAGTTTACTTTTTGTATTAGCAATATTGTAATAATCTCAGGACATTGCAGAGACGGATCTTGTTCGTATATTAATTCGGAAGGTGAACGATTTGCAATTAAAAGATCGACATTTTGGGTTTAGTAGGTATAAAACAAGGTAAAGAAAAATGTACTGTTGGAGTTGTCCGCCCTGTATGTGAAGTAGCAAGTTCGCCATGTGTTTTCCCCAGACGGAAATAAGCGAATTATGCAAAATATTGATAATGATACCTAAAAACAAGGTCAAACTACTGGCAAGTATGTTTGTTAAAGATACGTGGTATCAGTATTACTCGTATAACCATAATTCCCCCCTAATTTTGGACCCCTATTAGCTTACATTCCTCTTCCTATGACATTGAGGTCGTATGTAGTCAAGACATATGGCTTTCACAGGGCCAATCAGGTCCCTTCTAACCTTAAAATTGACATAGCTAGGCCAGTCAGAAAAAAGGGCGAACACGTCCGGTCTTCCCTACCAATTACCATTTGCAACAGAAAGATTCACTACCTCGGACACATAAGTAGTAGTTGTGAAATGGTGCCGAGCAAGAGGGTGTCAATATTCATGGATTAATTGACGATATTAATACATTGGTTCATTGAAGAACCGACACAAGCATAGCAAGAGATAGAGATGTGTGGTGACGTCTCGCGATGACCACAGTAGCGTATGCATGATATGGGTTTTATTTACTCCCCATTCCAGAAAACCACAGCACTAATTTTTTGGATTAAAAAATATCATCCTGTTTTGCCAAATGAAACATATATAAATCTTAATCCTTTAATTAGTTCTAACTGGCAATGAAAGTCAAATTTTAATTCGTGGTCATTTTTTTGGAAATAAGGACCAAAACATGCATTTTAGGGTGTTTTTTACATGCTGTGACAATCAAGTCTAAAGACTTGTACGAAGTCTAATTTCAATTTATGCATTCTAATTTTTGGAAAAGACACGTTTCATTCTTATAACCAATTATTTAACTAAAGTAGGTAATACAAACAAGTGAAAATTAAATCAAACTGTTGGCACATACTCAACATTTTGAATGCTTAGACTTGTTCCAAGCCCTTGAATTTTACGACTCGATTATCAGAAAACCTGCCGAAAATGCATATTTTGGCTCTTTTTTCAAGAAATTAGTAAACTAGTAAACTAGTGAACCTTTTCTTTATTTCCTTTAGTACTAAATGAATGATTAGGGCCGAGCTATGTTTCATTTGGCAGATGAACTTGATAATATTTTTTTCATCCCCAAAAATTAGTGCTGTATTTTTTTTGGAATATGAAGTAGGTACATTAACCTTACTATTTTCCCCATAGAAATTACAGACACCTCTAGTGGAACAGCAATAGATGGCTTGCTTGGGGATTATTCCTTCAACCTTATCAACGGCGGAGGTCCTTATCTTGTTACCTTTGATCCAGGAGAAACTACAAAGACCATCGATGTGATCAACTCGCCTGATGATAAGTTGCTTGAAATTCGAGCCGATTGTCTTTACGAATTAGATGAAACAATTATTCTGGAATTGACTAACCCAGACAATGGTCAACTTGTAGGCACTCAATCAACCACAACAGTAACTATTAAGGACGACGATCGTAAGTGAAATGGAAGACTCTGGGGAAAAATTCGTGAGCGTAAATCCAGACCGTAAATTATTGTGTACACCCTGATACCAAACAACATAAAGATACAATATCGCCTTGTGAATAAAACACAAGATCACTTTTCATATTTCAGCTCGTAGTTGTATCCACTAGCGTTGAGGGCATTCTGATATTCTGGCGAAGCACTGTTGAATATGTTTTCAAATGTTTCCCTCATGATCATCAACTCCCCCGAAAAAAATCCTGGTGCCGCCACTGTCAAAGTTGGGTAGTATTTTCATTTAGACACCCTGAATAATATATCATAGTGAAACCCGCATGTTGATGAATAGCAACTCAATTATAGGCACATTCTCCGATAAAGTGTTCAAAAAGCCAAATCTGTGTCGCCCATAGTTTCAAGTCGTATTCAGACTTGTGTCGTCAGAAAGAAATGACTTTTATTAATATAACTAATACTTAGGAGTTGCTTTCTAAAATGTGTGGGGCTAGAGGTTGCAACATAAAGAAAGTATAAAACAATAAAGCTGATAATGCATATCCATTGTTTTCCTCCATGTCGCCAGCCAAGTTGCGTTCCGAATAATGTGTCCCTGTTCGCTATACATGCGCGCATAATAATGGATTATAGGTACTTTTCATTAGCTGGTATCATGCCCTAATTATAAAGTATAAAACATCACAAACGCAGGTTATTAAATTTTTCCAACAGATCTTTGAGACTATGCCAATATTGTTCACAGATACGTTACCATATTTCTAATGGATAGCAATCTGTCAAAATAACTAGCTATATGAATGTTCTCATATGTGATGGATCAAACAGGCTCCATAGTTATATTATATATCGTCGGCAGAGTGCTACACTATCGTAAGTGCAGTAGAATGTAATAGCTGCCTTTTGTAAAACACCTATTGTTTGCAGAACAATCCCTTCATCATGCTCATTGTATTATTGTGTTATTGGTTGAAAATAAGTACGTTTATTGAAATGTTGCAAATGGCAGCTATAACATTCTATTGCACTTACGATAGTGTAGCACTCTGCCGACGATATGTGGTATACATAACACAATGGTTTCAAAGTAAAAAAAATCAGGTCTATTAATGGCAAAAAATCCTGACGTTACGTTCATGTCGTCACAGATACGTTACCTAAATTCTACTCCCCTCGGAAAAAACGCGGTGATAAATGAAGCCAAATACAATACCAGACTTTAGTACATTGGGTGATGACTGATCAAGTATGAGTATTAAGTCGGTAAGTTTTTACACTTGCACGATTAAGACAAAATTGTGAAAGGGCTTCACAGATACGTTACCACTGATACGTTACCACCAATGCGTACAAGTAATATTGCTCAAAAATGAAGTATTGTTGAAAAATCACCCATGCATTGTTTTGTGCTCTGAAACTATTAAAGTTTACGATTCTGAATGATTTTCATGAATTCTTCGTGGTTGGAATTTTGCAATTACCGAGACCAAACTTGAACGCTTTATCGGAGAATGAGCCTATAAGCCATACGCTTCCGCAGTTCTTTACATTGTATTGGCTACATAAGTCAACGTTAGCGAAGTCTTTTTCCCTTGGTTGCTACTCACGCTCAGTGAATCACGTACGTAAAGCATCTCACGCGTTATTAGGACTCTGTTTATATTAATGATTTTATTTATATACGTTTCAGTGTTGCCTGAAGAATTCAACCTCGACGTAATCTATGAAGATACTTGTGTCCAAGTCCTTCAAATATCCACTTGTCATTACTTCTGGCCAGTCACGTGGGCACCTGGATATACTCCTAAACTCAAGTTTTCGGTTAAAACACCTAGTGGAGATGGTGTAGCCAGGATTATTTTGGCATCAGATACAACACCAAGTACACCATACTTTGTAATTCATCTTGGATGGAATGCAGACAAAACCGGTAAAACAACACAGCCACGCAAAAACATCCACCTGTCCCCACACCAGCACCCATACACAAAATAAACACATACACGCCTCACCCGTACACACACCCCATGACACACATTGCATATTCCGAGCATATTCTACAGTAAGGCTACCATAAAAAACCTGTTTCAACGTTGTATATTTTTTTTGGGAAAGTGCCCCAAGAATACATTTAAAAATCACGAAAGCTGTAAAACCATTATTTCTTTCGCTTCGCTCGTGCTTTTTTTTACATTTTATTAAAGTTGGCCAAAACGCGTCTGGGACGGTCGAGCCCGTAAAGTAGAATTTTTTGTAGCCATACAATTGTGTATTTTATAGGGCCAGGAACAACGGATTCTTACTCCTACCTTGGCTTGTGTACTGCAATGGAATCTGATGGCTCTTGTGATCAAGGCACGGATATTGAAGCATTTTCTGCAAATAACGGAGATGTCAATGGCGCCTTTACTACATTTGAGTTGACAGCAACACCTGACGGAGTTCACGTAGGCTTGGAAGGGAAAGAACCATTCCTGTCTCTTAACAATTTGGATACTTCAATATTTGACCCACAAAGAATCCAATACGTCGGTATTCAATCACACAGTGGGGAAAGTTCTGGGCATACTGATCATGACTCAATGTGGATGTTTTGCTCTAACGGTAAGGTGATGAAAAGACTCTGGGCAGGGAGGTGGTTCGAATATGACGTACCTGTGTCTCCCGCGGAGTACGAATATAGGAGCCCATGTAGAATTTCTTCGAAACAAATTGGGAGTCATTTAGTGTGGTACCGCTAAAAACAGGGTGTAATTGATAGTGAAAATACTTTTCTGGGCACAAATAAATGTACACACAAACAATTTGCAATGTTGAAGCTAAGATTGCCATAAATATGTAAAATTTGGTCAATATGCCCGCAAAACGCTCGAAAAATTGCAGATTTGGTGTATATTTCCAAGAAGGTTATTGGGTGTAAGCTGATGAAAGTAGGGGTGTAGAGTTTGCCTCAAATGTGTACGCTGATGGAAAAGTGGGGTCATTGGGTATAGAGTTTGCATAAAAATGGACTGACGTATGATGATACGCACCCGGGACTCTAGATTAGTTGGACACCAGCGATTGCACATATGTACACGTAACACATTGTGTCCAAGAAGGTCATTGGGTGAAAGCTGATGAAAGTAGGGGTGTAGATTTTGCCTCAAATGTGTACGCTGATGGAAAAGTGGGGTCATTGGGTATAGAGTTTGCATAAAAAATGGATTGACGTATGATGATGCGTACCCGGGACTCAAGATTAGTTGGACACCAGCGATTGCACATATGTACACGTAACACATTGTGTCCAAGAAGGTCATTGGGTGTAAGCTGATGAAAGTAGGGGTGTAGATTTTGCCTCAAATGTGTACGCTGATGGAAAAGTGGGGTCATTGGGTATAGAGTTTGCATAAAAAATGGATTGACGTATGATGATGCGTACCCGGGACTCTAGATTAGTTGCACATATGTACACGTAACACATTGTGTCCATAAGGGTCATATGGGCAGGGTAAATACCGTGCTGGGATGGATACTATGTATTACAGTGATAGCGCCCTCTGTTGGAATAAGATTCACTTTGTTATGTATTTTCAAATGTTGACACTATAGAATATGGACATTATTATTTTTATTAGTTACAAAAAGAACCACTAACCGCGAAATGTGGATATCCAACCAGTTTGCACCGCAGGTCTACAAAGAAGCACTAACCGCGAAATATTGATATCCAACAAGCTTAAACTATAAATTAGCCCCCGAAAGAGGGCAGGGCTTGGAGAATGAGGGAAATTATGGGGTAAAAAGTAAAAGAAAAAAGTAGAATTAGGGTTAGGGATTAGGGTTAGGTTTAGGGTTAGGGTTAGGATTAGGGTTTAGGGTTAGAGTTAGGGTTTAGGGTAAGGTTTAGGGTTAGGGTTTAGGATTAGGGTTATTATTTAATTATGTTACAAATTAAAAATACTTACTACGTATTTGACAACGGGGAACACCGTGCCCATACGTATGCTGTAATTTACCCCCTTCGTACATACTGTGTACAATTATTGTAAACATGTATACCAGGGGAAGCTTATTACTGCAAACAAACACCATGTGCACAATTGTGCATTCATATGCTATCCTCCAGTGCAGAGCGCCCTCGCCTAACTGAATGTCACTTTTCATAATCATAAGAGAGCATCACCCACTACAGCACGTTGCCAGAGACATGTACTTTCCCTTTTTAATTTTATATGAAATATCATTGTGGACAAGCTAAATTCTAGTCAGGGGGTTAGTGTAAGACCTGTAGAAAACTGGAACACTATTTTTGATCAAAAGTTTCAAACATATGTGGTGTAGAATTTTTTTTAAATGGTGTGCACAATTGTACACAGTGTGTCTCACCTTGTAAATATAAGACTAACATATTGTGTTCAGTTGTACCATGGAAGTAAGAGACATGGAAGCTGGTCGATCCAACACCTATTGAATTATTTACGTAACATTCTATAGAGGGTCCGTATCAAGCTATTGTGATAACAATGTAGTCAGCGTGTCTTTGATGTGGATCATACTTGCCGCCTTTATTGCCAGTTCGTTTTTTACAGGTTTATTATTATGAGCAAAAATCGTGTTTTTTCTTGATTATGTTTCAAGTATGTTGTTTATATTCGGAAAAAAGTGACAGGGATGTTAGATTTGTAATCCATAATTACAGATATCCAATCAAAATATCGAGTTCAACCCTAGACTTGCAGATTTTCTTAATTTCAAAATATTGGAAACCATGCATTTACTTCTAAACCGCTAATTAGCCGTAAAATTTGATATGCGCACTTGGCACATGCGTTACATTATAAAATTAATCCCGCATCTATTTGTGTGCCCGGGGCTGCCCGAAATTGCTGTTGATCAGAATGTTCCAGGGTCGGGTATTATTTTTACATTCTGCGTAAAATAAATTGTATTTCATTTCATTTTCTGTTTTAAAACTGCTATCTGAGAGTCTAGCATATATATATACATTTAATCGGTAGGTTTTTACATAATTACATACCTTTAATAAAATTGTATCAATTAAACTGATAGCATTCTGATCATTACGTAGGGATTTTATAAAATCTGTTTGTGTTCATAAAACTAGTCATGCACTGCGGTAATATAACACAGCCCATTGTCAGGACTTAGTACACGACTTCGTACTGCTATTGATTTTTAAGCGGGAACTTTGATTTTAGACATGGTACACGTTGACCATGCGTTGACTCGGTTGTTCCCCTTCCACCTGTACTTCTTTTGTTCAGTATTGCGGCAAGTATGATACTCACTTTGATGTAGTATTTGACCAGCTTCCATGTCTCTTATTTCCATGGTTGTACACAGTGTGACTAATCTTATCAATATATAGGAGTTATTTAGTATACTTTGTACATCATTATAAGTTATTTTTAACTCTTTTGTCAATACTTCCATTCAGTTTATAATTTGCTCTGGATGCATTTTTTGTTGCAAAAACCACTATGTAGGCCTATTATTACATTGATAGTTAGGAGTAACTGGTCGTTGATGGGCCCGAAAATGGATCGTGTAGAGTGGAGTAACAAAATTAGTCTCAGAAATCAAGTTTATTAAGTGTCTTTTTGTTTTTTTTAAAGACAAGAACTGTTTATTAGCATTTTATACCAAATTAATGAGAGTTAAGAGCCTACAGATACGGACGCATGAAGAGAACAGAAAAAAAAACAAAGGGTTCAAGTTTGTTGCTTCACATATGTTACCAACTTTTACTGCCATTACTTAGTCATAATGTGTACAATTGTATCCAAAAAATCATTGTAAACGTCGTCACTTAGTCACAATGTATACAATTGTACACATGCCCTAATTTGCATAATTGATGAGGTAATTATTTTTTTATTTTAGTTTTTCACAAATTACTATCCAAAATAGTTATAATAAGCATAAAAAATAATTTTTTGGATCGAGCCATCTTCCTTCGTGTCCGAAGGGGTTGTAATATAGCATATCCATCCCAGCACGACCCGTATGGACACAATGTGTCACGTGTATATATATGTGTGTACTGGGTGTCCAATCTCTGGTGTCCAACTAATCTTGAGTCCCGGGTACGCATCATCATACGTCAGTCCATTTTTATGCACACTCTATACCCAATGACCCCACTTTTCCATCAGCGTACCATTTGAGGCAGAGATCTACACCCCTACTTTCATCAGCTTACACCCAATAACCTTCTTGGAAATATACACCAAATCTGCAATTTTTCGTGCGTTTTGCAACATTTTGACAACACAAACGCTGTACAGCGTTTTATAATATGATTCTCCTGCGAGTCCCACTGGGAGGATTGGAAGGACTGCGTAGATACAAAAGACGGAAGTTTTACGCTATTGAAACGCATTGTATGCCAAATTAATTAAATGATATCAAGTTCCCAGCCGATATTGTAACGCGAACATCGGCTAATAATAAAATTACTGTAGTTAATAACCCTCAATGAAAGTACTGCTGCCATATTGTTATTCTGCATAATTAACGATGGACAGGAAACAGCTTTCGTACATTTGATGTTTCAAATCAGAACCACCTGTAGAAAAGTGGGCACATTTCATTAAAATTTTATGTCATTATCATTTTGGTATTGTTCATTGTTTAAAGATTGGCAATCGTTGTCATCTGGAAGCAAGTTGACTGCAACACCAAGCGCTCTTGATGATTTGAATAGAGTGATTGATGGTAATCTAGCTTCATGCTACACAACAAGTAAGTCGGTCGGGCTCGTCACCTTCAATGTCTAAAGTACATAGTACTTGATGGATACCTGGTATCTTTTGAAGAATTACAACATCAGTCGTGGCTTTCCTTACCCTCGATCGCATAGGCATGACATTATGTCGGCATTGTGTATTTTGATTAGACTACAGAAATGTTTGGTTGTCCTCGAGTACAATGTGGATGTCAGGGTTTGTCTCTTGTTACTTCTCAACATGTAACTGCCGATTAAACTCAAATTAAATTAAAAGGTCTTATTAGACTGCAGGGATGCTCTCATGTCTAACAACTATTATGTGGTGTTTATTATTTTACTAACAGAGCAGAATTCAAGTGAGAAAAAAAAATATTTGTAAAATTTTACACTGTAAACTATCTCTCAACCTGGTTACTGCAAGAATGATGAATGAAACAGGTGCTGGTCACAACATCACACCAGACTTCAAAATAAAAATGTTTTTGGTCAGCTGAAGAGGTAGGGACTGCCGATTAAGGGCAGCCGAACATTTTTAGCCTAATAGAGAATTTGATACATTAGTGACAAAGCGTCTAGTTTTAGTCTTCTTTTTTTACACAGATATGGTCTTAAATCCATACGTTCAGATAGATCTTGGTGAAGAGATGCACGTGGTTGGTGTAACCTTCTACAATGGAGAAGAAAACAGTGAGTCATAAAAAACTAGTCAGACTAGTGGTTCTGAAAAACTATGACAAACTATGACAAACTCTGGCCACTACGGTCAGACTAACGGTTAAGACTAGTGGTTCTGACCACTACGGTGATATTTGACTCCATTAAATCAGGTCTCACTTGTGTGACTTATTTATATACCCAGTTTCCGAATCAATTACGCAGGTCCATGGCTACAATCTAAGAATTCAACTCTGTCTTCAGCTCCACATACGACGTCCTGTCCATTAGTTTATCAAGCATTCGCATTTCTTCTTCTTCTTTTTTCTTCTTCTTTTTTCTTCTCCTCTCCCACAGCATTTAACACATGCATAATTATTTTCCTTTTTTGATTTTACTCACATCTTTTTTATGCTGAAATCGGCCAAAATAAGGATAAATGTTGTGCATTTTGTCCTGATCGGTACGTTACTGCTAGTTAGTGGTAACACTTTAGGGGATCCCTTGGACGATCTGTTTGTCCAATAACAAAGTAGCTCGTCACGGACTGGGGGATGGGCGCTATTTTACTGGTTCGAATCTTTCCTCATTATGTTCGCACTCTAATTTACACATCAAAAATTAATATCAATTGTAATTGTTCTTTACGAAGCTGAGCTTGCCGATGCCACCGTTTATGTGGGTTCGTGTACAACGAATCCAGTGCAGAACAACGTAAAATGTGGTTCCCCCCTAACGAGTGAAGAATTATTACGATTTAAGGATCAACCAATATACAGGTCCTGTCCTGGAAATACATATGGTCAATACATCACGATTATAGACACGGCTACGGTATCTGTCCAATTGAAACTATGTGAGCTGGTTATCCATGGAAAAGCAAGTAAGAGGGTCTTTTTTTATTATTTATTTATTTATTTTTTATTTATTTATTTATTTATTTATTTATTTATTTATTTATTTATTTATTTATTTATTTATTTATTTATTTATTTATTTATTTATTTATTTATTTATTTATTTATTTATTTATTATTTTTTAGGCAGTAGCATGTTCATTGACTGGGGAGGATGGCTTTTTCCCATTTCAACGAGACGCGTCCTAAGTGAGCGGGCGCTCTCACCGATCGATGTATGATGAAGTACAATCACCACAGGGATGTGGTAACATTTTATATTATGTTATTCTTTTGATTTTGTGCACAGTACCCGAAGCTGATAAGACTCGGATAGAGTTTGCTGATGCCGAAATTTTACTAACGAATCTCCAGCAGGTGACGGTGTGATAACCCATTCGCAAACATTGATGCTGAAGAGGTCTGGAAATGCCGGAAGTTTTACCTGCAGTAAAGTAGGTAAGTCCATTGTCAATGGTTTTTGACATTACCACCTATCAGATGAGCCCTGGATTTCAACTAGAATATAATAGCAGGAAGTGTCCTGACAGGATAGAATATATAATAAATAAGCTGTTTGAAAAAATTGAATTAGATCGGAAAAAATACCGTTAACAATTAGGAACAAAAAAATTCGTACTTCGGTCACATAATAAAGAAAACACGACAGCATTGAAAAGTAGCAGTTTTGGAAGGATGCAGAGGAAGATGGTGTCAATAACATCAAGTATTGCCAATACGTATCACGAAATGGACTGGATGAAGCATTGTAGCCGCCGCTACAAACATGGTAAAAAATTGGGATGTATGGCGACATCACGTGATAACCACAGTATCACATAATTATGAATGATATGGGTACCATTTGACACAAAAAAAAGAAATTTATGCACATAAACCTTACCTTTTTTTCTCACAGAAATTACTGACACCTCTATTGGAACTGGAATGGATGGATTGTCTGGGGATTATTCCTTTAATCGTATCAACGGCGGAGGTCCTTATCTTGTTACCTTTGATCCAGGAGAAACTACAAAGATCATCGATGTGATCAACTCGCCTGATGACAAGCTGCTTGAAATTCGAGCAGATTGTCTTTATGAATTAGATGAAACAATTATTCTTGAATTGAATAACGCAGGCAATGGTCAACTTGTAGGCACTCAGTCAACTACAACAGTAATTATTATGGACGACGATCGTAAGTAAAATTTCTGACTCTAGGGAAAATTCTGAAAAGTAAATCCAAACAGAAGATCAAAACTCTTTTTGTACACCCTGATACCAAAATTAGCACAAACAGGTGATTTCATCTGGTGAGTAAAACACAAAAACATTCTAGCAAAATGACAAATACAAGTGCTTCCACTAAATCGAGTAAATGACGTCACAAAACAGTTTGGTAAGACAAAGGGACTTTTGCAAACTTACCGAAGTAGTTTATACAACATTTTGCACTGAATCGAGTAAATCAGACCGCTAAATAGTTTGGTAATTATAAGAGGGCTACAACATTTTGATAACACAATAATTCTACTTGTGTTTTCTCTTGAATATAAGGTATACTTTTAACAAAAGACTTTAGCAACATTATATACTTATTTCGATTGCAATGTTTTTGTCAAATGCTAGCTAAATATGAATTTTCCTCAAGCACTGCTGATGTATGGGAAAACAGTGCTGCGGGAAATCTCACCTTGGGTGTGGAAAGAAGTGGCTACACGGATAATCAGACAACCATACGTAAGTTAATATTATGCCTGTAACGATTAATTGTATGAAGCAAAGGATATACTTATATGGGTATTGATCCTATGTTACCCGACCCTAGTTCGACTCCCGATTTCTGCTATCTTTCATCCCCGTAGTCGATTAAAAAAACTAAGCGTTCCAACCGCGTAGCCAGCCTGCTTCTAATTCGATGCAACTTGGTGCAGTGTGATATTTTCGGCCCGTTTATGTTAATTTATACATGAGTAAAAGCAGAGTGTAGAAGTCATACAATTTTATATTCTTCGTTGTCCAACTTTAACTTTTAAATTTCTAGCCCATAGTGTGCACCCTATGCACCTACCTGTAACGCTGTGTAATGTTGTACTCGATTAGAGTCACGCGGTAGCCGTGACCAGCAAGTTTAAAAAACAAACACTGATAAATAAGACTATAAACATAATAATATGCTCCGCGAGATTATATTTACACGTAACATAACCGCTACTATTCTATGATATTTTTACTGGACACAAAACATATCTAAACCATGCTAAACATATTTACTGTCCCAAGTGTAATATTTTATAGCCAAAGTTAGTGCCAAATCATACTGATATGAATGATATCCACAATTTTTCGACGCTGCTACAGCCCTACATGCGAGCCACTGTCGCACTAGTTTTTCAGATTCACTTTCAAATATACCCTAGTATTTTCCGGGATACCCTATATATATATACAAATTCTGGACCCCATTCGCCAAAAAAAATCAAGTTTTTCACAATTCTTTTATTATTTCCGGACCACTCATATCATATTCACTCATATTAATAAATACTCCACTTTCACGCGCTGTTCTATCGTGACGTCCCTGTGGCGAAGCGGTTAAAGCTATGGATTTCTTGTTCAAAACCTTCCATCACCTATTGTTTTTAAATGTTTTATTAAGGGATCTAGAATGAGCGTTTATGGCGTTTCAGCAGTATTTTTTGTGGGACATGAGAGCACCTCAGACGTATCGAATTGCCTTCTGAATACGAAGCATGTCTTTCTGATATCAAATAATTTTCATTTTTTGAAATTCACGATATAATACACATTTTATGACAAATTATTAAAATTTGATATTTTTCAAATTTTTGATATATAACAGTCCTCGAAATAAATTTTATAAATCCAATGATATATTCTTAAAGTGTATGTAGCTGGGAGGAAAAGCCGACGATCAATTGAAAATGTTGACCTTTTATATTGAAGATATGGATTTTTTTCCCAAAAAGACCTATTTTTGTTGTTGGTGTTTTGGGAAAAAAAAGGTCAACATTTTCAATTGATCATCGGCTTTTCATCCCACCTACATACACTTTAAGTATAAATCATCAGATTTATAAAGTTTACTTCAAGTACTGTTGAATATCAAAAATATCAATTTTTAATGATTTGCCATAAAATGTGTATTACATTGCGAATTTCATAACATCAATATTTGATATTAGAAGGACATTCTTCGTATTCAGAATGCAATTCGATATGTCTGATGTGCTCTAATGTCCCACAATAAATACTGTCCAAACGTTCATACCCCTTCCCTTAACCAATGTATTGTCATAAATCAAGAATAACACCATTTTAAACATTCATTGCTATAATTGTGATATATTTTTTTTAATCAAACATGTTTGATTTTTTTATTCACATTTACTCTCACCATGGAGATGCTTTCACCATGCTTGACTATCATGACACCTCTTTTTGCAGCTCTGAAATTTACAAATCAAAAGAAACTAACAATAAAGCCACTTACATAATAACCACTTCAACCCGTATTGCATACGCATCTGTTTATTGTCACGCTAACTGGTATATTTCTCATTTCAGTTCCAATTTAAATAATAATTCTACCTTTAGATATGCAACCCATGGTAGAAATTCACATGGGTATAATAAAGTTGAATTTTTATGAAATTATAATAGATGTCAGCACCTTTGTATGCGGTAGTACAGAGGCTACTTCTGGTGACGACTACACAGGTATAACTCAAACACCCATTATCTTCCCTGCATCGGATACATATCAAACATTTGAAGTTTACATTAACAATGATGATGGCAATGTTGACTTGGAGGACGAAACATTTTGTGTTAGATTAGACAAATCACTCGAGATGAGAGGTGAACTACGTCAACCGGATACTGTCATGGTTACTATATTGAATGATGATAGTAAGACAGGCTTTTTGTTATCTTTTTTAATTACCAATATAGCATGGTTACTATATTGAATGATGATAGTAAGGCATGCTTTTTGTTTTCGTATTGTTATTACCATTTTGGATGTTTACTAAACTAAATGATGATAGTAAGACAGGTTTTTGTTATCTTGTTCTTATTACCATTATTGAATGGTTACTATATTGAATGATGATAGTAAGGCTGGCTTTTGTTATCTTGTTCTTAATACCATTATTGAATGGTTGCTATTGAATGATGCTAGTAAGGCAGACATTTTGTTGTCCTTATTACCGTTATTGAATTCACTTCAATTAGCCTCCAATATGAAAAAAAAAAAATCTGTACATGAAACACATTTAGGTCTTGCATATATACCGTAAAGGTTTGCCTAATGGCGCACTTGGGCTCCTTTGCCTTGGGGGTAAATATCAGATAGCTCCCTCCTCTGAAATCCCAACATGAATAAAGGGTTCCGTGCCCTTATATTCTGGTGGGAATGTTACGGGAGGACATTTTTATGTTTTGCCTAAAGTTCCACTAATGTCAAGGGAGCCCAGGGTGTCATTAGGCGAATCTTTTCGGTAGTTATATCTTTCGAAAAGTCATTTAGTATATGCAAGGACCTGGATTCTTGACAAATTATGCTTCTACAGGAAGAATGGAAAAAAGAAAATGTATTTCTCACAATTACTGCCCTAGCTACTATGGGCTATTTGCGGGGAGGAAATAAGTTTAAGTGACCGCTTATTCATGTAGGTTCGAATTTCAACCAGCCTATTCATGAAGCTCCCGTGGCCGAGTGGTTAAGGCACACGTCTCGTAAACATGAGGTCCTGGGTTTGATTCCCAGGCGGGATCACTTTTTCTACTTGTCTCCTTTATTATTTGCGACGGCGAACCATGTTTAATAATTATGCTGCAATTGGCGTTAGATTATCCCATAATATGAGTTGAATAGCGCTCAAGAATCTTGCATTCATTGATTTTCATTGTTTTCATTGATGTATTTGTGCCTTGTATATCTTCTTTTTTTTAATAGTTTTTGTACATCTTTATTTGGTAAATTGCTTTCATCAGATTGAATACGCTGTTCAAAGTGCTATAATAGACAAATGTTGTACGTGGGACAGTCTTAGCCTCGGTTCGAGGCTTCTGGGCTCTTGGATGGTGTTTTTTTCTTCTATTTTTTTTTCCTTTTTTTTTTTTTTTTGCTTCTCGATTAATTTTTTATTCATGTGTCTTCATATCCTGTCCACCCACCTCTGCGACTCGAGGCTTCTGGGCTCTGGGATGTTGTTTTTTTCTTCTTTTTTTTCCTTAAGCTTGAGTGTCGGCTTTATTTGTCTCCATATTTGAGTGCAAACACCTTCAGATATGGTCCCCTCCGATCCGCCGTAAGGGTGTACTACACCCCTGTGGTAAATTCGTGACTATTTTTGCATTTTTCTCAAAAAAAATTAACACACTGGTAACAAAAGTTATGTATATTATTGAGGCAAGGAATCCAATTACTACACTGAAATTTCAGTGACTCAAGACACGCTAGAATGTACCTCATTTCCTATCATATATACTGAAATATATGATAGGAAACGAGGTACATTCTAGCGGTACCTCTTTTCTTATCATAAATAATGAGCCGCTTGTCTTGGGTCACTGAAATTTCAGGGTAGTAATTGGATTCCTTGCCCCTATAATATATATAACTTGTGTTACCATTGTGTTATTAGTTTTTGAAAAAAAAATGCAAAAATAGGAACACATTTATCGAGGGGTGTAGTACCCCCTTAAGGCACGAAACCACAGAATTGTAAGTTTATTTTTGAATTTCCGAACTTATTTGCAGTTGTTTATGAACCATGTGATGCTGACTTTACTGGAGTGGAAACAACAGAGGAAATTTTGGTTGCCATATGTCGGAACGGGAAGATAGATACCGAAGGTTGTGTAGGTAAGCTGGCAATATCCCCCTTTTAGCATCAACCGGTGAGATTTTAGACACATAAAATATTTCTAATTAAATTTGTAAAATATTAGGATGATAGATGAGAAAATTGTGTCTAAAGTGGGTAAATCCATTTTTATTCATACAATACTCTACGGGTCGTTTACAATGTACATTTTGGCTCCACAAAATGTGATTCAAATACGAAAGGTGCACGCGGGTAAGGTAATTCAACCAAGGTTTATATACAATGTCATGTAATCAGTCCTCTTTAATAGGCAAGTAGGCTATGAACAAAAGGCCTTGAAAAAGGCGGAAGTGACAACTGTTGTATTTTGTGCGCGCTGGATCGAATCCGAACAGTTCTGATTTTTTCTCTCCTTTATTATAATGCCAGTTTGTCTGAGCTCCATTTCCTTATATTAAAAACTAATTTTGGGACTTTATGAAAGTACGGATCCTGAGTATCTCACAGGTAAAAACTAACCAGAATTCTTGTGGAGGGAATATGTTCCAAAAGGTCATCAACTTTATACAGAACTTAAATTTCAAAATTACCCAAATAGCTCAAAGCCCTTCGAATCGAAGTTTGACCACTATGTAATGTATACTGCGCCAAAAAAGTATCCTTACAATTGGAAAAATAATCACAATTTCAAAACTGAGCCATATTTTGGTAAATTTGTTTTTGTAATAGATGCACTATCTAATCCTGTACATCATGACACCATATTGAATCCAATGTGACCTCAAGAAGTAAAGTTACAAGCAATTGAATAGACGAAGGTCCAGTTTTAAAAGTTACAAACTGGCCTATACAAGGCGCAAAAGATTCCAACAAACGTTTCTTTTGTTTCAGTTTTCATTTGTTTCTCTTGTTTTAAATTAAAGCCAAACGCATAAATAGGCCAGTTTGTCACTTTTGAAACGGGACATTCTTCTAATCAAATGCCTATAACTTTACTTCTTTAAGTCACATTGGATTCAATGTGGTGTCATAATGTGCAGGATTAGATAGTGCATCTATTAAAAAAAATTACTCCAATATTGTTCAGTTTGGAAATTGTGATTATTTTTCCAAATGTAAGGATACTTTATTGGCGCAGTATAGTTCAATTGCGTTTTTGAACATGTTCCACATAAGGATTGTGGGTAATTTTGTTACGAGTCGTACTTGACTCAAGGCCAAAATCACCTTTTACCCGAACTCACACGAATGCACAACACAAATACACTGTTCGTTTAAGCTAACAAAATTTAAGTCTTTAATTGAAAGCAAGTTTCGTTTGGTACAATATAATGACTACAAATGCACATATACATTAATCAAATATAATCACTCTTTATCTATTTTGTACTTAGCCAGCATTCTTCTTCTTGGTGATCATAAAGTTCTTGTAATGTTCTGGACGACTGATGTAATATATCCCTATTCACTTGTCCTGCGACAATCAGCGAAGTCCTTTGTACACTTGCATTGATAACTCCTTGCGTATAAAATCCTTACACAAAAATGGTGTTCTCCAAACACGTTTACAACTCCTTGCGCAATTCTCCTATACTAAACTCCTTGCGCCGTCCTCCTATGCTAAACTCCTTGCGCCGTTCTCCTATGCTAAACTCCTTGCGCAGTTCTCCAAATTTAACTCCTTGCGCTGCTTTCTCCAAACTTGGTGCTATTTCCACCTTTCACACAATATCTTCAGGAAGCAGGACTGCGATGCAGTTGTCCCCACTTATTTTGACAGTTGCGTTGAATCAAAATACCAGACTTCAGCAAGTCGACAGAAGAATATGTTTCCTTTCTTGGAAGAATAACGTTCTTTGACGTATTCTAGATCTTCTCCGACAACACTGGTAAATAGTAGCACTTTGACTACATAAAATATTTCTGGTTTGTAATTTCCTTTCTTTCAAGGAATTGGACTGTAAGCATAGCCCAGATCAACACTATCAACTGTGACAATAATAAAGGCTATTGCAGCCTGTCAGATCTGTATCCAGATGATAATAATTGTAACAAAATTTCATAAAGTCGCCTCTACAATCCGCAGTAGACCCTGATGTCTTACTTTGGTCCATTTTCGTAGCTTTGAAATAACCATATTTCAGGCAAGGCTGAACTTGTAGCACTGTAGGAATCCTCCATGGCTACACTTTGAAATACTCCCTGAGTATCCAGAATAACTGGTTAACATTAAATACTCTCTTTTTGAGAGCTGTAGCTACATCCATTCACATTACAATCATATCGATACAGGTCTGCCTAGAATTATTATTAACATTGTGTTTTATCCCCATCTGGGATTTTCCCAATGTTCTAATCATATAGACATTAACATTTCACCTTACATCACTTCCTGTGGGTTTTCCCCATGATGTCATCATCTTTCTTTACAGTCTCAGGGATTTCCCCTTGACATAAATAGTCTTGACAAATGATGTTGTTATTGCATTCATCTGGGTTTCCCCCTAGATGTAATAATAAACAAACTATTGCATGATTATAAAGGTAACTTCCCCTATTTCATGACATAGAATTATACAGGGTACATCACAATTTCAACCAGTGATATGGTCAGGACCTATATGTTCATAAAATACCCAAATTGGCTTGCAGTACGACAATTGCCACTTGATCCGAAAAATCATGCCCAGTATGCCGGACTACTATTCAATGTTATCAGTTCTGCCGACATTAGCGTTTTCAACACGTTGGATTATTCCTTGCCCTTCTAGTGTATTATTTTAATGAGTTTTATTTGATTTGATTTTGATTTCTTCTCTGATTCTTTATATAAGATGTATTCGTGGAGCCTGATAGTGATCCATCAGCTACTAGAGCTACCCAGGGACTGGACTATGCAGCGTATCCGAGAAATACAGTAACATTTGACACATCCGAAAATAATAAAATCATCGCAATTCCAATAACCAATGACAACCTTGTTGAAAATACTGAAAGTTTTCAACTAAGACTTGCCTTACCTTCAGGTGAATGTGGGAATGACGCCTCTCCGGTTATAAGCTCTACCTCAACTGCGAAACTAAACATCGAAGACCACGACAGTGAGTTATATCATATCATATCATATCATGATCAGTATGTCATCAGTTGTTACAACAGAAAGCTACTCTCTTGTGCGAAAATCATTGGGACACTTGAAATCAAATTTCTGTGAATTAAACATGGGCTGAAAATACATGATACGTTTCATAGCTTGCTGTTAAAAAATGTATTTATTACAATTTAACAAATTGCAACATTGCTTGAAAGGCGTCAGACTCCTTTTCCATTTTTGGTGAAGATACGCCTATATGGATTTCTCTCTCAATCTCTTCTTAAAAAATGTTTAGTTACACCACGGTCACTGAATGGGTCTACTATTAGTATTGTTTTGGCTTTTCAATACACCATGGCACACTTTGCTATACCACGTGTGAGAGATACTAGTGCTCTGTACTATATACATGGTATTATATCCAAAAGGCAATCTGCCTCGCAGGTAACTAAGTTGCAAACAGATACACATTTTAAATATTTTATTAGATAACTGCAATTATATACAAAATACAGATAACGCCACATAAAGCTCGCAGAGCAGGCGGCAAATTCATAATCTAATTACAAGCAAGAAGTGAGAAACCATGGAAAACACATGGAAACACATGTTTTTGTGGACACACCCTGTAGAGCCAATGATGATGACGACGATTTTACATGAGTAATTCGTGACGAGAGTGATCAGTTCACACAAAGGACTGTAATACAAAAATTTGGTATTATAGCATTGATCAATAAAAGCGTCGTACGGAGAGGAAACTTCAACTACTGTATATCAGTTCGGGGGCACTGCTAATTCAAAGATATTCTCTGATATCAAAGACGGGTCAGTGATTTCACATACGGGGTCTGTGATATCACATACGTCGTGCTTTTTGACAGCTCGGCACTAGATGCAGCACATCGGAACGAAGGTGACTGTATCAGAATATGCTTTCCTATGTTTAGCAAATATCTGCCTGTGCAAACATCATATGTATCTGTGCAAATTCTGACAAATGGTCCCAGAAAACACTTAGATTCCAAAATCGAGCCATTCATGGCCCAAATCCAACTTTTTGAAGTAATAAAGTCATGGGGGCAGTGAATATTTTGGCAAGGCAAAAAAGGAGGGGACCATGATTTTTTGGCTAGTCAACGAGGGGGGAGGGGAGCGATTTTTGGAGCGCATTGTGGCGGCACCTTTTCAAAAATATATTAAAAAAAAAAAAAAAAAATGGTAGGCCCCTACGGAAACGTTCAGGCCTAACCTCGTAGCCTGACTCTTGCACACGTGCATGGGATGAATTCGGAGAAATATGGACACTTGTATTTTATTGATATGGGTGGGGTTATGTTATGTTGGGTGGCTCAAAATAGATCAGCAAATTACGGTAAACCAGGCGCGTGCCCACTGCCCATGGGTGGGGCTTTGGGGCCTGCAGCCCCAGGTCTTAAAAAAAAATGAGGGCGACAGAGAGAAAGAGAGAGAGGGAGAGGGAAGAGGGAGGGAGAGGAAGGGAGTGACAGAGCAGTGGCATAGCCATGCCCGTATTTTTTTTTTTTGGGGGGGTGCTGAATTTGAAAAGGTGGATCTTTTTTCCAGGAGGGGGGGGGGCGATTTTGTAAAAAGTGGACCTTAAGATCTTCACAAACTTTGGACCTTTTTTTGACTAAATAAGCATAAAAAAACCTATTTTTTGTTCGCTACGGTCGCAAATTAGGTTTTTTTGGGACTTTTGCCCCACCGCACGGCCCCACTCTGCGTACGGGACGGGGCATAGCCAGTATGGCAGTATAGTGCCCCTAAAAAAATTGAAGGGGCGGAAAAGGGAGGGAAAAGGAAAAGGCCTACTTTTTCTGTCTGATTTTCCAAACATTGAAAGAAATATCCCGACAACTGAAAACAAATATAAAATATTAGTAAAACTGGGTTGAAAATCTTGTTTTGGCACAGCCACCCAGGCTCATTTCAATGTCCGGGCATTTTTAGGCAAAGGAAAGGGAGAAAGGTGGAAAGAAAACAAGAAGAAACGAGGAAGCGTACGTTCTGAGTCATTGCGCATCATATGTTCATGATTGAAATTTGTGACACGGAAGTCGCATCCACTGGAAATCCGTTCTAAAATACATATTATGCATTATCATGACATGATTATATGGCCTATAGGCTATGCTTAATCATGATGGTCGGAAAAATAAGTTAATAATAGGGGCCTAATGCAAAATGATGCACCAATTGGCTTTTAGTTTGAGGATAATATCCCCCTCACAAGTCGGGTCCGTTGAAATCTAGTATGCCCAAAATAATACCAATAATAAGTGTTACACCAAATGACTTTATTGTGCCTTTCATTATTTTTTTAAAATAATTCTCCAACTTCTGAGGGAGCACATCCCCCTCAGGCACCCTTCTCCGTCAAAAAAGAAAAGGCTAACTTGCAAGTATCCATATAGGCCTAATTGAGCAGGTTCATACCCATAAAATGTGTGCCCCAGAAGTCAGGTCCGCATGAAATTTGTTAGGAATTATAGGCCTATCTTTCATAGATATATGCCTATAGGCCTATTATAGCACATCCCCCTCAAGCACCCCTTGCGTCAAAACAGAAAAGCCTAAACTTAGGCTGAATTGGAGGAATTATTGAGCACGAGTATTCATATAGGCCTAAAACTAAAATTCGCGGCTCAGTTTGAAATCTGTAAAAAATATATGCTCAGAAAACAACCAATAAACATGTTGCACCAAATGAAATGGCTCCATTGGGGCTTTCACATTATAAAAATGACTAATTCGGAGGGGGAGGGGGCACATCGCCCCTCAGACACCCCTAGCGGCGCTGCCGCGCGGATGTTCATCCTTTTGAAATTGTGTGTAGTTCAGCCCCCCCGGCGGTCCCGGATTCTAGAAACGCCTAGTAATTCTAGTAATAACGATGATAATAATTTTAAGAAATAAAAATGTTTTATTGAAACAGTGACAAAAAATGTTTATAGTTTCTTCTTGGTATTGGTTGAAAATATTTCCATGAGTCCGGGCCTGAACAATTAACTTGCTACTCCCCATATAATGTTGCAGTTCAAGTATGAGTACTCTATGAAATATTGTAAAAGTTTGGTGCATTCATCACCACGTGATGAGTTTTGATGTGTACGGAGAATTGAAAGTCTGCAAAATGTCGTCGAGGGAGCAAAGTTATTCTGCAGCATTTAAGCTCAAAGTTATGAAAAAGAGCAATAATTTTTTTAACATTCCCCGATTTCTCACGTTCACTAGAAAGAGTGTATCCCGAGCCCGCGATTTAATTCATAAATTGGATAGTAAAATTAGCAGGCACTCAACTTGGGCTAGCTACAACCCTGATCATGCTGATTAGGCCTACTCGCAAAATTATTCCCGCTGCGACAGTTCACGTTCACAATATCGTTTGCGGCTGGGGTTTGAGACTAGGGAGTATGTGATTTATGAGACGTCTCTGAATTATGATACTGTCAGGTGACTCGGCACTGAAGAGTCTTTGATATCAGAGACGTCTTTGAATTAGCAGTGGACCCGAACGGGGATTTGCCATTTGGTCTAATACCATTTGGTCTAATATCCAGTTCGTCTACATCCATTTCGTCTAAACCCATTAGGTCTATAACCACTACGTTCACTAATCATTTGGTCCTTTAACCATTTGGTCTAATAATCATTAGGTCCGATAACCATTTAGTCTAATAATCAATAAGTCTAAAACCATTTAGTCTAACAACCATTTAGTCTAATACCCACTTGGTCTATAACCAATAGGTCTAATAGCCATTTGGTCTAATACCCATTTGGTCTACAAACCATTTAGTCTTACAAGCATTTAGTTTAATAACGAAATGGTATTAGACTAACCGGTTATTAGACCATACGAGTATTAGACCTAACGGTTATTAGACCAAACGGTTATTAGACCAAATGCTTATTTAAGAAATATTAGACCAAATGGTTATTAGACTATATGGTTAGTAGACATACTGGTTATTAGACCAAACAATATTAGACTAAATGGCCATTAGACTATATGATTATTAGACTAAGTGGCAATTAGCCTTTCTGGTAATAGACCAATTGAATATAGACTAAACAGGAATTAGACGAAATGGTATTAGACCAACTGGCAATAGACCCCCCGAACTGATATAAGCCCTTTTCAACTGTTCATCAATGATGAGTAAGTTCGGTTTTCCATGAATAACATTAGCATAAAGCTGTGGCGAGTTGGAATTCAGCATGTTACCTGTAATTATCTTGTTTACATACTCAATGAGCTGAGGACGGGCTTAATGAGTTCAGAATGAATGAATGTGGTTAACGATCCTGTCGTGACGCTTGATGTACATGTTATTGAAAATCATGCAACCATTGAGAACATGAGAAGCACTGTCAAATGGGTTGTTACATAGTAAGCATGACTTGGGATAAACACGAGGATAATAACAGTGCAACAGAGAATTACATTCAAGAAGTTACAGACGTGTCTTAAAGATGAACTTGACCAGATTATCAGCGATAGCAGTATTGGTGAGATTATTGTTTGAGATTTGCAAATTGATGCAAGGCGTGTGTAGAATTCTGCCTTGAGATATCTTAGTCTTAAACCTAGTGATACGGTTATTCAAATGCTGATTTTTGATATGATTGAATGTAGTAGATTGATTGCGCAAAACAATAGCCACTTCATTATCAAGAGAGGAGGTATATACGCACTCGTCGCCAGACCCACATACATACATATATGCATACATATTCATATATTTTATTGCATATAAAACCACAGTACAATACAAAATATATAATACAAGCGGAGCATAGCAATGCAATAATTACGCAACAATGAAGAAGACATTATAAATTTGTGGGAAACCAAAGATAGTTACATAAACGAATTTTTTATTCAATAATGAACAAATACATTTGGGCCACCAAAGCGGCATTATAAATCATTACATGAATAAATTACAAACAACATGAAATTGAACAGGAAGAATTAATTGATTTTAATGAGCCTGTATCGCAGTCTCCAAATGATGTTGGTTCCAATCATGGAACTGACAGAAGCATACTTGGCAACAGCCTTGGAAACACGTTTAGGGAAGCCAAGTTTCTTCAACCCACTTCGGAAACGGTGATGAATATGACCGAGTGACCCAATCACGAAGACAAGGATTTTGCAATCAAATCCGCACAATGTGAGCAAGTTACAAAGAGGAGTATACTTCTGGAACTTTGTGTTGTAACTTTCCTCAATGAAAGCATCGAAAGGACAAGTTATGATCACAGCGCTCAAAACATAGCAAAAACATGATTATAAGAAATTGCAATAAAAAGCAATTTTATTTCTGAAAACAGGAATGTATTCCGCCCTTTTCTGAACACTGGCAAAGAGTTGGAGGAACGGACTGAAACAAGTAGCTGGTTCCACAACTTAGGAGCTGTGAAAGCAAAAGCCTTATCAGCGGCTGACTTAAAAGAGCGGTAGTGGACTTTGGGCACATGCAGGCGAATGTCATCAGTGGCAGATCAAAGTCCTTGTCTTCCAGGGATATATAATGTCAAGGAGGATGGCAAATAATCCGGCCCCAAGCCAGCAAGGCACTTGTAAACATACAACATGGCTTTGTAGTAGACTCTTTAACTCACAGGCAGCCAGTGCAATTCACGGAGCAATGGGGAAGCATGGTCTTTTTTGGCTGCAAGAAAACTAATCTCGGCTGCCCAATTCTCTAGTCTTTGAAGACGAGCAATTTCAGTGACATTCGAACCCAAAAGTAAGATGTTACCATAATTCAATCCGGATAGAACGAGTGAGCGAATAACATTGTTACAAGTATCAAAGTCTTGAAAATGACGAATGCGAGAGATGTTACGGAGATGGTAGGTTATGCTGCGTGAGAGAGAAGTAACTTGGGTGGACATGGATATTTGGCTATTGTTGCGCACAGTCTCAGTAGGCTCAATCACAATATTACCAATGTAAAGTTTGACAACAGGCATGCGGCGTTTGTTGAAAGATGATAAAGCCACAAAAAACTCAGTTTTGTCATTGTTCAGCTTTAACCTATTACATTTCATTCAACTTTGGGTATCACTAATGCACTTGGTAAGTTTGGAGAGAGCTGAGTCAATAGACAAGTTACTGGATGGATCAAAACTGATGTAAAGTTGAACATCATCCACGTAAAGATGGTAAGATAAGCCATGTTTCTGAATAATTCTTCCAATCGGAATGGTATAAACAATGAATGATAGAGGACCCACTATGGAGCCCTGTGGCAAACCGTAGTCCAAGATACAATTGGCAGATTGGGCACCGTTGATGGAAATGCTGGAATTTGATGGAAACACAGGATACAGATCCCTTGCATCAACCCCACACACCCCCACACGATACATATGTACATGCAGTAGCGTAGCCAGCGTGGGGACAGGGGCAGAGTGATAAAGTGCCCCTCTGACAAAAAATGAAAGAGAAAATCAGGAGGGCAGATGAAAAGAAAAGGGGCAAGGAGCCCCCTTTATACCAAAATTCAGCCCGATCATGGGCCAAAATAGTGTAAAATACAAAATTGTACATTGTAAAGATAAAGCCATTTCCATCCTGATAATGGGCGAAAATAGTGTAAAATACTACGCGCGCACATCGTCCCAATAAAGCAATATTGTAACAAGTTTTAACAACATAGGTTTGTATAATATATATTTTCTTTGCATTAAAACTCAAATATATATTGCAGCATGCAATACCAAGATATTAAATAATTGTTGCACATTGCGCAATGCATGCAACTATTATAGGGACTAATATGCTTTATACCAGGTGGTGGCCGCATTGCATTCTCTAAATTCAGTAAATTGTCATCGTCAACCGTGTAATTGAATGGGATTATTTTGAAATTTTAAAACGCTTGAAATATCACAAACAAATAGGCCTATGTTGATAAATAATATAAATACAAGCTAAAACCTTTGGGGTTCGATAATGAACCCCACAAAACTAACCGAGTATATTGGAAAATGCCATACGGCCGGGCGGTTTCACAAGTTGCCGGCTCGATCATGTCATCCGCCGCCTGCTTTATACAAGTATGATTGTTTACTTTTGACTTTAGCGGATTATTCAGTCACGCAAAGAACCAGACAAGTTCCAGAAGATGCGGGAGCAGTGATTGTTACATTTGAGAGAATAGACACAACTCAATCAAGAAAAATATGTGAGTAAATATGTGCAAATTTCTAGTATATATTATCATTATCACCATCTTTTCCCTCATTCCCCCCTCAACCTGTTCCTCCTCCTTCTCCTCGTCCCCGCCTCTCCTCCTCCTCCTGCTCCTCACCACCACCACGTTCTTAAACATAATCATTGTCATTGTCATCAATAGTATAACCATTCTTTTTTATCAAATGTACTGAAACCATCTTGCATTGATATTGCAATATCTTTCGATACAATACAGAACCGTAGTGTTTCTGAGTCTGCATAAGACCATAATGATAACACTAAAATCTCCAAAAAAATAATGTGATTTGATGGATCCCTTCGTATGTATACACTTGGATGACGCTTTATTTCCTCTCTTTCACCTAGTTTTATTTATTTATTTATTTATTTTTTTTTTTTTTTTTTAGCGGTAGAGGTTTCTGGGAGCCTACCATCTAATAATATCGGCACAATATATGCCACTGAAACGGTGGACTTTCAAATGACCGGAATTCATGAAGTAACCTTTCCATCAGGTGAAAGAGCTGCAGGAATAACAATACCAATTGTTAATGAACACTACATAGAGTTAGATGAGATATTCTATGGTGGAGATTGTTGGAGCTGAGGAGGTGAAATTAATCAAGGAAGGAAGAAAACGACTGTTACCATAAAGAACGATGACGGTAATTATTATTGCCAATGCTAGCGATATTTAAACATGAGCAATAGCTTTGTACAAAATGTTGATTATTTCCGAATAGGCCTATATTTTATACCGTGTTTTCATTCGTATTTACAGCATATTTTTATATCCAGCGTATTGAGCAGAGGGTATTAGAATCAGTACACGAGATACAAATTCTTGTACAGAGAGGTCCATTGGTTGTTAATGGGGTTCATATTGCACCATTCCTTGAAAAGGACACCAACATTAGTAAGTAAAACAAACAATATAAATGTTTATTGTACCTTATAATACCCCTGTCAGACTTGCCACTGCGGTAAGCAGAATAACGTATTACTATACTTCATAAATATTTATTAGGTAATCCAGACATCTTATTGGTTAATAACGCCAGCATCCGAGTACGGTATTTTGACTACTTCCCGCGCTTGTGCAATTACACGCACGTGGGACGTGGGGAAGTAGTAAAATTTTCCGCACCATTAATACCACACGGTGTCTCGACCCCGCGCGTCACCGTTCCTCGAACGTAGCATTATGCTAAACAATGGTGATTCTGCAGATGCGTTTACCGTGAAAATGGCGTCTGCTGCAGTTATTTTGCCGAGATTACCGATGGATAATAACACGCGAATTTGATGTTTTATGAAACAAAATAAGATATATTAGAATAATATAGGTCAACATGTAAATTGATTGAACAGGAATACTCCAATAAAATAAGGCAAGCAAAATAATAAGTCTATTTACCATGCCGGCCGGTACGTTGACTGGTGTGTGTTTTGACTTTTGTTAACGATTTTACCGTGATAGTGAAAATATGTATGAGTATAGTAAAACAAGTCGTCAAAACTACTGGTCCCTCGGTGTTGGATGATTTGACGCGTCGGGAAGTTATCAAATCTAAAATACTAAAATCAAATCTTTCAAAATTATTTTTTATTCACAAAATTCCTCTATGATGTGTTGAGGTAGATAATTGTCCCCCAAAAGGTATACAATCGTCAACCTTTAAGAAGTTTGTCTGCACAAACTTTAATTTTGAAGATTTAAGAATAACATTTTCCCGGAAAAACACTTTTGAAAGATTTTATTTTAGCGTTTTAAATCTGATCGCGTTAGTAGTCAAATAACTCATCACCTCGGGACCAGTAGTTTCAAGACTACATCCCCGCAAAACGTGTTGTATTTGTATATTAGCCAATGAGAAACCTTGATTGTATCCAATGCGAGTGCGTCACGCCACTCAGCGACAAGCGGGATGACAGTATTAAACCAGCATTCCGGTACCTGTTACTTACTGTGCATTATTCAAATTATTATGGCAGTATAATAATAAAAATATAAATAAGCAGAATTAAACCATAAACCAGCAGAAAATAAAGTCATTAATCGGTTGTTTGTAGCTTTACAATAGTTTCTATCAAGACAATGACTGTTGTTTGTATCCATCAAATGTTAAAATAAAATGTATCATCCCTGACCCCCCCCCAAAAAAAAATCCATGATTAGTATGTACTATGTCTATATCTGCGTAATAAATTTGGTTAGAAAATCTGAACAATGTTATTGTTGTTGTTTAAAGCTGTAAACACAAACAGCAACAGGAGTAGTAATGCAGTAGCCGCTATAGACTACAAGATTGTATCCAAGACGTTGACATTCTCTGGCACAACGAGAGACTTTGTCAAGGCATGTCCTGTTGAAATCATTGATGATGAAGACATAGAAGATCTGGAAACATTCTTTGTGTCGATCTCCAATGAAAATCTACACATTGATCCTGAGCGCAGGCGAGCCACAATCACCATAGTTGACGATGACGGTAGGCAATCCAAAATATTGGAACATATCTCCAAATCCAAATCAAAGCAAATGCTCGGATATATTTCTGAAAGTTTGATGACGAATCTACACTGGTGGTGCGGTGTATAAGCTTTATAACACGATTTTCAAATAAGGAGTACAAGGTCATTCAGGGGTCATTTCTGGTTATTGACCAGGCACCTACAACTGTCTTCATCTGCAAATTTCCATTACACTACATTTATATGACTAGCACATAGCAGGGGTCATTTCCGGCCTAAGCCATTAACCTTCTGAATACACAGCACAATCTGATGATTTGCATCGATGCACTAACTACGGCCATAATATAATGCAAAGGAGAAAAGTACGTGCAGGTTATGGCTGTAATGCCTGGTGGTTGTGGTTGAAACATTATCTACCGTTGTTACCTTATGTAACTATTAAGTTTGTTTTATTTAATATTACATAGTACTATGTATGTACATGTACCATTATACTGTAATACAGGTCGAATTACCTGTTCCGTGAACGAGCAAACCACTCTATCCTTGAACGAAGACCAGCGTTATATACAAGTGACCTGCACAAGACCCAGCGCATCTTATGGTACTACTTTCAGTAAGTAAAACAACTCCCAAAAAACAAGAACCTGTGCGACGTCATAGGTCTAATTTTACCCCCACAGAGAGCAAAAATGAAATTGGCTCTGATTTTGTAAAAAAAAAAAATTGTCTCAAATTATGTGGCTTCTTGCAAGAAATCAGCAAAAGAATAGTTTTAACTACCTAGAGTGCTTTGACAACAAGATAACACAGCAATTGTCAATGTCAAATGGGCCCAATAGAACTCACTGGGTATTGTTCTATTTTGATGTGTTTTCAAGGTAACGAAACATCATACAAAGTGCAATCTACTATTCTTCTGATTTACTATGGAAAGGTAATAATTTGAGACCGTTTTCACTCCATGTGGAGCCAAACTTAACCATATGACGTCACAATCTTACTCTATTACGCATAACCGTATGTCGTAGATAGGTCAAACTATTATTATTATTATTATTATTATTATTATTATTATTATTATTATTATTATTATTATTATTATTATTATTATTATTATCATCATTGTTATTATTATTATTGTTGTTGTTGTTATTGTTGTTTTATTATTATTTAAGTACTAACGGCAATTTCGGAATCAGCAACTCCAGGCACAGATTTCAAAACTTACAGCACAACTTGGCGGTTCCCAGCAAACGTTAATACCATCACAGAAACTATTGATTTGCTTATTGACGACGATGAAGGTGAAGTAACCGAGACATTAAGACTGAAGCTAGTTGAACCTAACAGTGATACAGCAGTCACTGTTATTACCATTGAAATTCAAGACAATGACGGTACGTGTGATTAAATATCATGACAATATTTCAATTATTTCTTATCTTTTTTCGGATAGCTATCAAGTGATTCCAGTGATACTAACATTTAATATCATTATGACGTCATAATTTCAGATGCAATTATACGGGTATAATGCATGGATTGATGTGTTCTGGTTCCGTAGCGTGTAAACTGCGTTTACTGGTCCACGATTCAAAGTCCCAGTCATGGTATATTTTGGGGAAAAAAGATATAGACGTCTATAGGAAACATCCCAAAAGTTCGGTGACGTCATATAAAAGAAAGTACTTTCGTTAGGTTGACCCCTTCCTCTCCCTCTCTCCCTCCCACCCTCCCTTCCTTCGTCCCTCCATCCATTTCTTCCTCCCTCCATCCATCGCTGTAACGTAATTGTGAAATATTGAAATTTCCAACCTCAAAAGATCGACATTGACCAATATTTTAATCAGTTTGACAAACGTAAGCGGACTTTTTAAAGTCCGTAATGGAAAGAACTTTTATGCATATGACGTCATCGAACGTTTGGGCTGCTCAGTTAATCTGAATCCATTTTGAGAGTTACAAATTTAATATTATTATCGGTGTACTTGTTCGGGTTTACAGGTTACATTGTTGGAAGTTTTGGTTTCGATCAAGGCGCTTATGAAATTATTGAATCGTGTGGAGATCTGCGTTTTACAATCATTAGACAGGGCACAAGATCTGGAAAGGCAGCAACCCTTCGTAAGATTATCTTTGTGTTGTCTTTCCTTTTCAATGTAATATCTTAATCTGTATGTTTTAGCTCCAATAAAACAGATATCCGCACCATATAAGAGTTTGAAATCTACAAATTGTAAAAAAAACCTTAATATTTGCTTGGCGATCGCTACCAGTTCTATTGCAACTTGAAACTACTTTTAATATCGGCCTTCCAGCCTTCTGATTTCGTTAATGAAAATGACACCGACTTCAAGTCTCTTTCTATTCCCAATTTCCCGTTTCCATTTGATATACATATTAGATATTGCTTTATTTTTTGCGTACCTAATATATTATTTGTACACAGGCATAACTGCTTCAAATGGAAAAGGAACTAATGGAGCTACCTATCTATATGACTACCTGACAAAAGAAGCTATAATTACATTCATTGAGAACCAACAACAGCAGGGGGTCTCGTGGAACATCCGAGAAGATAATGACCAAGAAGGGTCCGAGATATTTACTTTGACTTTGAGTGAAATATCGGATTCTGGTGAAATTACCTTGGACACGGCCAATGTTACTATCAATGACCGTTCAGGTATGTAGCTTTTGTGAGCGATCGTAGTTTCATCTTGTATTATAGAACGGTTGATTACATTTATGGTGTCTTGCCCGCTAAATTTGAAATAGGACAAGCTATTATAACAATTGCAAAGGGAACACCAGCACAAGAAAAGAACAAACAGGTGCTAGATAAAATTTTCAAAGGATACACTTTATGTTCTCCTTTGGATAGTCGCATTGTTACTCGGAAGAATTTATCAAGTTATACAATCATAAAAGTAACAAACCTCTGATCATTAATGAGATATACGCCTTCCGTCAACGAACCGTCAGGATAAACATTTTTGAGCTATTGTATATTGCTTGATAGGTAGATGTTCGTAACAAAATTGCCTTTGAAAGATCATGAATACTGATTACGAGTTGGAGGAAAATAATTGACATACCAAGTTATTACAATGACTCACCATTTATGTTTTTACTCTCCTTTGTTCCTGGTTTATTGCCTTGTTTTTCATACATTTGTCATTGTCCAAAATTCCACCTGGCCGGCACCTCATGAAAGCGATGTTACCACAGAAGCGTTGACTCTGTGCATATGACTGCATTGACATATATCTTAATTTGGTATTCTTTTTTCCCAAAATATTTTGCTTTATAACCGACTGTAAACTATTGAAGAAATGATAAACACCATCATATGCCTCATTCGTAGTGCAATCCAAATGAAAATATTCCGTTCCGTTCTTCGGTTCTTTTATAGTAAGCTATGCCGCACAAGATAGTCAACTAACCTTTGACGAATCATCGGGAACCCAGCCTGTTTACTTCATTAGAACCGGAGATTTATGCAAGATTGATGAGATTGGTACGTATTATAACCTTCGTCCATTTAATCTTCGGCACATTTGTATAGTACTAAAGTTAAGTATAAATTACTCGTCGCTATAACGTCATATTGTACGCGCGCCCTCGCGAGATCGGGCTATTGCATTTTTTAATCTCCAACACAGGGGTGTTGATTTCAAATACAGTCACCAATTCAGGTAGCATCATATGAAATTCGCACTCCATGCGTGGAATATTAAATTTTAAATGGAATAACCCATCAGTATTAAGAGGACATGCAGCCACAATTGATCTATTTAACGGTTTCGTAGGACAGATGTTTCAAATGGACAAATCATATATTAAAATGTTTAAATGAGTCTTGATAATCCTTTCTGCCATGTTGGCAAATTTGTACCCTACGATTTTAGGGGTGTCCCCTCTATCCCTCTATCTATGGTTGATACAGTGACTGTGTCATGTAAATGTTACTACATTTTGAAATGCAATTGTATAATATAGCTACACACTTTTGAGATAGCATATTATTCTTACACATATTGTTAATTGTCCGTGTTTAACAGTGGTGGCAACCAGGCCCGGTACAGCGCGACCAACCTTAGACTATCTAAGTATCCTTAGTCGAATTGTTGTGTTTGGTGTTGGGTCTGACAAAGCATCAGCTGCCTTGACCATCGTCGATGATGATGCTGTAGAAGAGTTGGAATCATTCACCATTGGAATTCAAAGTCCTTACACTCAAGATGTAGCAGTAACAACCGTGAACATACAGGATAATGATGGTATTAAAAAAAATAAATTTGATATTATGTTAAAGGGAGAAAGTACATGTTATATATGTACAGTAACCTCGTTTACATTTTATATCGGTCGAGAATTTGGGTCTTCAATATTTGATCGTACCGTGAAATTTCATTAAAGGAAAGAAGAACCACCAGCACAAGTTTCTTTGAATTTACACATTCTGGGGTCAAATGTCACATTAAGGTCAAATTACACTCAGTGGTTGCCAGAAATGTTTGTTCAAACTTTGATCAAACCTTTGACCAAATTGACCCCTGTAAATGATTAGTGACCTTTTCCTACCTCAATTGCTATCACCCATTTTGTATACGAATGATATGAGTGTGCTTTGCCCTCCCCAAGTGTTACCAAAAGTCTCAATCTATGGGTCTAGCACACCAACTACCAATAGCTATAATACGCCACTAAAATTGACACAGAACATCCATTATGCTTAGTTTTAGGTCATGTAGGCTTTGACAAGTCAACATACAGCGAAGTGGAGAGTTCGGGGGCTGTCATTCTAACGGTTATAGTTGATAGTTCCATTACACCTGCAACAGTTGGTAAGTTGATGTGTCAAATTTAAAATAATACTGTAATAATAATAAACTATACAATATTATCGTTGTGATGTACTCGTACTGACTTCTTCATAATAAAACACGAAGTTTCTAACGCAGAGGGCGCCTATTAACAATGTGACAGAAACGGTATTGTACTGCTGAATATTACAAAACATTGCCCTCTACTCTCCGTGTATTTCGCAGAGTCGATACTTCATCGCTGAGACACGAGTGGATTGTATATAACCAATGAGTAGGTTGTCTTTTTCCAAAACATTATAAACCGTGCTGCCTCATTGGCTAGAAGCACGTCACTCAGCGATAGAGTATAAATTTAGCTTGAGACATTACAAAAATACTATTGTGTGTTATTTCAAATCCACTCAACTTATATGGCTAAGTGATAGAACTTATGGTCAATGGTTTTATCGCAAAGCGATATAGTCAGATAAATTACTATTCCTATTAACGAGAATCCCGCACATTTTTACATTAAAAATGTGTAAAAGAAAACCCACACATCCACATTTCACCTACAGACATGGACTCTTATATCATGGATATTTAAAATATCGACATATGTTTGTCGATGTGTTATCATACCAAGTCCCGACAAGATCGGTATAAAAATACTCAATCAGACATTGGAGGAGGGGGTATAGGATGTGTCATCTGACACATTAACACCTTTGTGAATGTCCTTGTTAGAGCTGAAGCACAGGAAGTAACATACACAAACAACATACAAATAAATTAAAAGTAAACAAAATAATTTTAGAAATATTGCTTTTTCTAGTAACACAAAGATTAATTGGTGTGAGTAATATCAGATTTTAATACTTCCTCGCTAAAGTATCGAAGCCCGCTATAATTACATAAAAACGAGCAATACTAAATAGCTTCATTTTTAGGAATGTTTCATACGACTGTTTTATACTAACTTTATGAGCTTTCGATGGCCTTTTGTGTCATCTTGTCCGGAATAAGTGCACGCAAAAATTGCGTTATTAATGCTCATGTACCCCCACCCCCCACCAACCCCCATACATGACTACGCAGCTGCTTTTATAATATGATGCCAAATGAAGACCTGAGCGCAAGAAGACCGTAAGTCCACTTGGCGCCTCAACATGTATACATTAATGTTGCGTGTAATTTCGTATAGTTTGGAAATGTTTTATACATGTTCAGGGGCCAAAATCAATCTTTCACCACCTTTCAAGATGTTTTCATCCTGGAACATGTATATATTAAGCATTATAAAACCCTAAGAAACTATACGTAACACTATACATGTTGAGGGGCCAAGTGGACTTACGGTCTTCTTGCGCTCAGGTCTTCAAATAAAAAGATTACTTTGCGTCTGACATCCTGTCAACCAGATTGAAAATGCCTTGATGCGCAGGTCAGCAATAAATCACACCGCGCCTTTGCCCTGACGTCAGACGCAAACTAGACTTTTTAATTCGGTCTCAGATAATACCTATGTGAGAAGTACGATATCATTTCTTTAACATTTGTATTTGGAATATAACCATGATAACCCCTTGCCAGAATTGTTCTCAAACTAACTAAAACGTTTTATGCCACCAATCTGCTACAGAAGTTCAAACGGTTGACGATAGTGGCACTGCTATAGGGGAAGCGATTATACGCCAATAAGAACAACTATAGATTTCAGTGCCTCTGATACATCTAAGACATTTTCTGTGCCAATATTGGATGATGGTGAGACGGAAGATGACAAAACATTCACTGTGGCTATTGTTAGTACGACATCAGGTGTGGCATCTGGAATAACGGAAACCATTGTTACCATTATGGACGATGATCAACATACAGGAGGTATGAAATAGGCTAAAAAACCCGAAAATAACAGTTGTTTTCTTCGGAAAGGTTTTATTACTGATGTGTCTTTATTTAAACACACAATTCTACACAGGTCATAATGATCACTAGCCCTGAATAAATTAATATTGATGTCTTATGACGTGACGGGACTCTGACAGATATCTCTGACATTGATTTAATCGAGTCAACAGGGAGTCAAGTTAACAAAGTACAGACTTGACATTTAATATGGAATATTTTTCGCAAAATTCCAAGACTAGTCTGGACGGAGTCTGCATAGACCGCACGGGCTAAATATTAATTGGGGTGTGTCGGGAGATGCTGTAATATAATTGTTTGATAGATAATGTGCTTTCCATATGTTTACAGTATGTTGCTCATAATGTAGTGAATTTGCCTAAAATGGCGGGTTTAGGGAGGCTGAATTTGAGCTTTGTGGGGGACATAATTTCGGACTTTATGCAACATGGTTCTGTTATTATCGAATTTATAGGGGTTTGAGGTGATATTTCTTAATCTTCGTCAGTAACTGGCATTAATCAGAGCTGAAATACACTTACAATGTACCAGGTTTTTGAACAGGGGAGGAGCTTAAAATATGGCTCTTAAAACCTGTACGTACTCAGAAAGTTTGAATGCCCCCCTGGGGTCAAATGTTATAAACGTACGGTACAAAAACAACTGTGCGGATTCCTGGTTGTCCAATGAACTCACACTGTTTCTTTGTGTACAGTAAGTTTATAACATTTGGCCCCAGGGGATCATTCAAACTTTCTGAGTGCGTACCAGTTTTAAGAGCCATATTTTTTAAAGCTCCTCCCACTTTCAAAACTGGTAGATCAAATGTGCATTTCAGTTCTGACGAACACTTATTGGTATTTAAGTTCAGTAAAAATCGCCTCAAACCTCAATAAATTGATAATATCAGAATAATGTTGCTCAAATTCAGAAATTTTACCCCCACAAAAATCAAATTCAGTCTCCTTAAATCCGCCATTTTAGGCTAATTCACTTCATTATGAGCGCCATAATGGAAACTAATGGAAAGCATATTTTCTGTCAAACAATTATTTTACACCATCTCCCGACACACCCCAATTAATATTTAGCCCGTGCCGTTTATGCAGACCTCTACAAGACCAGTCTTGGAATTTTGAGAAAAAGTATTCCATATTAAATGTCAAGTCTGTAATTCAATATTAATACAAAACAGGATTCTTTTTTGCATTGCTTGTATGCAAGTAAGTAGACCATCCCGCATTCTTGGTATGGCAGAATATGTGAATAATTCGTTTCAAATACTGGATTTTGCTTAAAAAAATATGTAATGGTAAGAATTAAGCAAATGTTACCTTTTGTATTTATCATTAGGCATCTCATCGAATATTATCATCTGGATCGTTTCTGGATCTGTCACAGTCGTATTCATTCTTCTGGTCATCGGTATCTGCGTGTGTGTGTATGTTATCCGTAATGGCACAAACCGAACGACTGCTTCATCTATTGCTCCTCCCAGAGAGCAACTTCAAATGAGTTTGTTTAATCAAACATATACGCAATCACGCATGTATTTGCCAAATCGATACCCCGATTTATATTATAATTAATAGCGTGATTCATCATTAGCCGGCTGCCCTGGTTTTCCCTGTTTGTAAAGTGTGTTTTTGCAAATATCGTGGGATTGCAAAATTAAATTCTTCACTACAACCCGGACACTAAAAGGTGATGGCAATGCATTTCTCACATTTACGAACCTAGCTGCTACCGCATAATTATTATCAAGTTAAAATAGGCTTTAAACGTCAAGGTTAATAACACCAAAAACACATGTTACTGTCCGGGTTGGAGAGAAGGTTTTTAATTGTGCAATCTCAAAATATTTACAAAGACACACTTTACACGCCGCGAATATTATATAGTAGCTCGAATTTATTTGTAACTCGGATTGCTTTTACTTCCCGCAAAATGCCGATAAATTAACAACTTTACCCGACTTCTAAAACTAAAATTACGTGACATATGTTGAGATACCCTGGGCAGCCACTCCATAAAAATAGAGTTAGGACATATCTTTGTAGTATGGTGAAGGTAGGGGCAAAACTGAAAGGAAACAGAATAACAGATGAAAGCTTTTTAAATGTACTGATTCTAGGAGGTAATACTACCGATGAGCTCACTGTCAGTTGTAGGTTGTCTAGACTGGATGACTTAGAATATTCACTACCGTAAAACCTCTTCTACAAGCATATAAAAGTGCTTTTGGTGAAATCTAAATTAATCCAGGCGCCATCCTTCGACAGAGTTATAACATTATGGAGTTTGAGCAAATAAATAACCGATACATGCTTATGGAAACAAGTTTTATTGTAAGTCCAAACTATTGTATTGGCATATTTTCGGCTGTGTCGTATTAATGTTGCTTTCATCAAAAACACTACATGCTTATAAACGATGTTTTACGGTATTTTATTTAGGTGGTGGTAACGTAGAAATAAGTATGAATAATTAAAGTCTGACAGACGTATCCATGAGTAGATTTACTACATTAAGAATTTAAGACACTATCAGTGATCCCACCGAAAGCGTACAAATATTTGTGTGGAAATAGCTTAAAATTGAGGAAAAGTCGATAAAATTGTCATTGGATAGATTCTCATGTGAACAAATTACCAACAAGGAAGAAAAGAGCTGTGTAGAAAGCCATGAGGATTCATTCAACTGTGTAGCTACAAGTGTCCGTACGACAGACCGTCGACTAAATATTGACTAAAAGTCACTTGCAGTATATGATAGAAGATATTATATTCTTCATCATAATGCTAAAATCGACTGATTCTGATATACAAAATCACTGACAGTGCTCTTAAATGACTTTATTAAATCATAATAAATGAATCCCTCAATAACTTTGTATTATTGTACATAATACGTTTTTTTCTTTTTATCGTAAAATCATTTGTTTCGTATTCATGTGGTAGTCATGGGTATACGTATCACTTACCACATTTAACAGTTTCCACCTTCTATGATCTAAAACATCGGTGATGAAGCACTCCACCATTGTTGGACGATTAAATGCAGAAATAATCACTTTAAATCATACAAAATCACTTCCCTTCCCCCATTCAGCCATAATTTTACGATTGTCCCGACACAGCAGAAGAGCACGTGAAAACATCATAATCTCCCGGGGCACAGATCAGCTCACAGATATACTGCCACACTAATCGTGACGATGCAACTTTGTAAAATCAGCGCGACTGATGATGATCTCAAATTTCCCAAGCAATGTTAGCCGTTCATGTAAACAAACTGTGTGAGGGCGCCAGGACAATTTTACGGCGGTGAAGTCGATGTCAGGTGGTGCATAACACGCTGAGGCAAATTCCGTTACAGTATCTTCTAAATTTGACGTAGTGGTTGTATGGTGGCGTAGTGATAGTAAATTATTATTATAACTAATGAATAGCGCCATTAAAATGTGATTCAATTTCATACTCTCCATGCTATTAAGTGGTGGCCAAGAACTGCTTGTGCAGTAGTTATGTAATGTAAGCGTAATAGTTAGATGAATACTTTTCTAAATGCACTGGTTCTAGTGTGTAATACTAAGGTTACAACTGTTGGCAATATTTTGGTTTAGGTACTGTCAACATACAAGTAATCATTAATAACATAGGTAGGTCGTAAAGACATAAGTAGATGAGGTACACTTTAATTTGAACATTAAATTAAAGGCACTATTAGTGATCCCACCAAAAGCGTTAACAGATTTAAAATTGTGAGAAATAACTAAAAAGTTAAGGATAAATATTGAGCAAATAAATAACCGACCTGTAAAAAAATAGCAAAAATAAGAAAATACAGGGTGAGTAAAAAAAAACTGCAATAGAGCAAAGAATCGATATTTATGTAAGAACCAAGTTGAACTTTCCCAATATTGAAAAATTTGATAAATGCCACACTCAATGGCCACCTTCTGTAAAAATATGAAGTGAATCGCGACTACCGTTTAATTTGTATGAGTCCTTTTGCTGCCATACCCAATTTCGTTATTTGTTCACGAGGTACCATGTATTTTGAATGAGAGCACACAGTGCACGGTAAAGGCACTAGATCTGAAACTAACTTTAACTTAAATAAGGTTGATTTGTGCGTTATTTTAATTACTTTTTTTCTTTTCAAACAAACTTTCTAACATTACTTTAGGTCCTTCATACCTCACTTGACTCCAACTCCAGTTTTTTTAAATCCCAATATATCCATCTTCTGGATATTTTGTAATTCACTCCACTTCAATTTGCGCGCATATCATTTTGACATTTGAAAAACCAGCCTACAAATTTGTATGTTTTTGATAGAGTATATACATCTTTAAAGTAAAGGTAAAATTAAAATAACAACAAATAATGTTTCTTCTCCTTAATCAAGACCAAGAGCAATAACACTTTGGGTGCTCCATTTTATTTCAATGCCAATGAGGTTAAGAATCTATTCTACACAGAGTGGGCTGACATTCAAATTTTAGATGTCTCTTGGACAAACATTAAAATTGGGTAGCGCTTTTAAATGTGTCATAAAAACAAAACGGTAAATGCTAATTCCTTATTTTTTTCACACAAGGTCACTGATGATATACCATATACAGGGTGTCCCAGAATGATTTATACCGAGAAAGATGGAATTTGTTAGGTATGAACGGCATTTCTATTGGTCATATTGTTTTGCATTTTAAGTTCTACATATATTTAGCTTTCTCAGATTTTAAATTTCAAAAATTGGACGTTTCTAGTAGAAGTTAGAGAGGATTGCGTAAAAATGGTGAATTCCAAGTTTTGACAAAGCAACCTATTTTGAAAATCTGTAAAATTACTAACCGTTCAGCACAATGTAATGTTATGCAGTATATTGCTGTATCCTGTTCTTACTTATACTAAATAGTCGATATCTATCGTTTATTTATGATGTTAAGAAGCAATCATTGTATGAAATAAAGAATTTACTATGCTTGAGTGACTATTCTTTCTTTGGCGGCAATTTTGAAGACAATTATTGAGATGTGTGATTTTCATCATTTAAGTATAGATAAGGTTCGTCCTTGGTGTCACAGTATGCATTTATATCCAAGGTATATGGGCAAACCCACAGCTACGTAACGAAGAAGATTAAAATTTATTGCGGAGAATCCTTGATTAAGTTATATCCTCTGTAATAATGACATTTTGGGGTAAAAATTATGGTAAAAAACGCATAGAAAGTATGTTTTTCAACCTAAATATCTGATGTCATATTGAAATGTTTTACTTAATCACATATCAAGAATTCTTTAGCATTGTAAGCTCTACATCTGTGCCAAACTTGGGGTATTTCCTATCAAAGAATGTAGGATTTCTCCAATGTAGTGCACAGTGTTGCTGAACGATGTTGATAAAGGATCCATGTGTTATGATGCCTTTACACACATGCAGTTTTCGTCCATTTTCAGTAATAGTTCACACTGCTAATGTTTGTTTTGATGTCACATGTAAATCTTTACTGAAAAGAACATGGAAGGCACGTAATGATTTCCTTAAGTAATTAATTCTTCACCACACTGAATACAATCTTGTCTATTGTATAATGTATATATTCAGTTGATGTAGTTTTTAAGTGGCTGGCACTCAGCTTCCACCCAGGGGCCAATTGGCTTTTGATGCTGGCTTTATTTGCTTCATTCTTTTTTCCTCACTTCATTTGACCCACGGGCGGACGATGAATGCAAGCCAACTTTGTATTCTTTTTAGTATTTTAACTTTAGTATTTTAGTATTTCTGTTTGTATTGTTAACTTTTGTAAATACTTTCAGTATCATCTTTTAATTCTTGTTAACTTTTGTTTATATGGATGCACCACCAAGACGGTGGGTGCCGCTGTTATAAAAGCGTTTTCCAAATAAATAAATAAATAAATAAATAAATAAATGTCACGCCAAAACGAATCAAGCTATTTCCATGAAAGTCACAGAATAAGTAGGAGACATGTGTGGCATTGTATTGCACTTATTAAAATTAGATACACTGTTAACTATATATTTTTTGATATTTTGTTCAAACACGGTATAAATCATTCTGGGACACCCTGTATAAAAATGTTTAAAACCCTACAAGGTTCAACTCAGTTCTTAAATAAAATGGATTATTTTCTCTATTGCACTATTTTTTTTACTCACCCTGTAGCAGTTTAGAAAAATTTGAAACTCCATTCACTTGCGTGTACCTCCAAGTGTCTGTATAGACTATTGGCTAAATTACTTAAATATTACATTCAGTAATTAGGTTGCTTTCGGTCTCATTACTTACAGGGTGTACTAGCACACCTATATATACACTAATATAACAACTTAATATTTGGTTATTTTGTAGATTTACTAATAGTGCCTTGAAATAAGCTAATAGTGTGACTTTGGCAATCATCGTCGGCAGAGTTGAAGACCATCATATTACGTGAAGATTATATAGTTTTGCAGGAGCAGGATTGTTCTGTTTTATGAATCCGTTCATTTACCAAAGATAGTATGGTTATATTGGAATATAATAATAATTGCTGCAAATAAATTTTATGAAAACAAACAAAAGAAATATGATTAATTAAAGTTGAATATCGTAAGTGCATATCCTAATTTTGCTATGAGTGTAAGACCGCCGCTTACTCGATTTTAGCACATTGCACGAACTTTAATTGTGAGTTTTCAAAAATATTTTCAAAATTCATTAACTTCCAAAATTCGCCCAACATGTCACTTCCGATGGTTTTTGCCCTCCATCCACGACATGATTGCAAAAGTAAGTTGTTATTCATTGTACATATTTTTTTTCTACAAGTATATAATCAAGTTATTATTATTATGGGTGTAATATTATATATTCATATTGTATCACGTATCATGTTCTCATCTTCCATTATCTGAAACAGCATTCGGTGATGAAGCACACCGCCAATTTAGTCGCCAAAAATCCTAGAAATGGTCCGACCATAAAAGGCGCGAAACGAATGTGTAGATTACTTCATAATAATTGATTGGTTGATAGGTGAACTGTAACTACCGCTTGCACAGCAAGTAAATATTTCACATTTGCTGTTGAAAACTACGTGGATTTCTTTAGACTTACTTCATTTCCGAAACAGCTCTGTACTCACAGACATTGTTTGCCAAAATATACATACATTTTATTGAAAGGGGGATAGACATTTTACAATATGTGTCCATTGAGGTTTGATCAGCTTTGCCTAAAACATTTGAGCACCAAAGCTTCAGTGTTTCTGATTGTAGGCGTGGCTTGTAGATGAACACTTTTAGAATCTCTGTAGGGGTAAAAACACCGTGTGCAAATTACTCAAACTCAAGCAGGCAGGTCATAGAAGAACCTGGCGGGGAACCTGGTTGCTTTAGCTTATGATTAAATGTAAACGGCCTGGGTTAGAGTCCCGGTGAGACTAAGATGGTTTTCTTTCTGATCGTCTTTATTTCCAATAAACGGATTGTCTGACAACATTTGTAGCACATATTATAGAGGATCCCAAAACAACAACATCAAATCAGAAATCAAAACTACATGTATTCCACTTTGAAAATGAATTGGGCAAATCATTTTTTAAAATTACATACACGAATTGCGTCATATTTGATGCCACTAACTGCTTACTGTGTTCAAAAAATGAAAACATCTCAATAAAAGTAACTAACCCCCCTTAAATAATGGCTATTCAAAACGGACTATTGTATTACAAATCTGTAAAATGCGTTGGAAGCAGGATTTATTTCTGCGCATTTTGACACCTCATTTAAAACAATAGCCCAGAAAACAATAAAACACCGGTCAATTCAATGTAGTGATGTCCAGATTTGAAAGTTGCACTTGTAACAATACAAAAACACTCAGATATCATTACACAGATTTCCTTCCATTATACTAAATACAAATAAATAAAATTTACTGCAACTTTCAAATCTTGGGTTACATTGATTTAAATGTACGCTGTGACGTCAATATTTAGTTAACTTTCTTTTTCCCCCGTGAGTGGGGGTGTCTCGTTGTAGTTGATGTAGTGATGTGACACGAAGGCTGCTGTGATGTGACCTCAGTGATTCGCTATGACAATACAATGTTCAAAGTAATATCTTATTGTATCAGGGTACCTTACAAAAACTATGCAATACCCTGTAGTACCGCTCAGACTTCTGATATAAGTAATACAATTCAAAATTCAAAATTGCTTATTATAAATTACATTTATATGTCTATTATTGTGACTATTATTTAAATTCTAAAAACACATCAAAGGGGGCATATTCTAAATAGACTGGTTTCATTTTGGAAATAGGTGCTTAGTTAAGCATCATGCGGCAAGTTCGCGTAAAAGCTGGCAACCAAATCAGTTCTTTTAACTCTTTGTTGTGTAACATGCTAACTAGACATCGCAGATAGTGCAAACGTGGTTTTTTTTTAAACCTCCAAGCTAGGCAAACAATTTGCAGCAACTTTGACTTTTACCGATACACAACAAGCAAATCGACCTGTGACCTCTTGTGCCCCATAACTTCTCAACGTTAGGTCGTATACGCACACACATTGTACATTATCATCAGCTGTATTCAACCCACTGCAGGACAAAAGCCTCAACCCAAGTTGGCACCAAAGATTCCTATAATTTGCTTTTAATATCCACCTGATCCCTATGAATGTTGATATCTCATCCCTCCATCTGACTTTCTGTCTGTCATGGTGTCTTGAGCCCAGCCAAGGCCACCATTCTGTGACACTCTCTGTCCATCTATTATCTGTTAATCTTGCAAGATTGCCAGCTCGATGCCACTTCTTCATCTTCATCTTTATTGTGTGGATTATGTCTGTAACCTCTGTTTGGCTCCTGATCCATGCCACTGTTATCATATCTCTATTGGTGAAGCCCAGCATGCATCTTTCCATGCTGTGCAGTTTACAGGTTTTGCTCCATCCTCTTAGTAAGTGACCATGTTTCATGGCTGGTAGTACACATTGATTGAAAACCTTTCGTTTCAAAATGGCATCTTACTTGCAAGTGTTATTGGAATAAATTTAATATTTTCCCCCTATACGATCCTATGGGGTTATTTGGGGGTCTTTTTGAGGGTCACGATCTCAAAATAGTGCTTGGCAGACAGCAGATTCGAGTTCAGCATACCCAAATTAACAAAAATAAGCTGGTTGCCAACTTTACGCAAACTTGCCGCTAGGAACACGATTTTTCAAAAATAGAACCAGTCTACAAGTGATACCTTCTCGCACTAATTTTGGGGAAATATTTATTTGATATGCATTCATCATGTCGAAGGTTTAGTGCCTCATATATGGCGATATAATTATAAACTCCTTAAAAAAGTTTGGAAACCTTTCATATATCAGAAATATATTTTCATATTGTTTCATATCAATACAAACATTGTTCTTCCTCTCAAAAATGACACCAAATTTGTGATTCAATCTTATTCCATGGTTGCGTAACTGTCTTTGGAAGACAAGGAGGTTGCAAAAATGTGTCATTAAAAACGGTTTCGAAGTGCCGCAAGCCTGATGTACCGTTTTTCTTCAGCCGTTATTTTTCTTGACATCTCCGGTCTGACGAAACTTGGCTTTTAGCTTGGAGATCATACTGCGGAAAACTCCAACATTGCATCAACTTGATTATGAGGTATGCCAGCCTCAAGCTGATTAATATTGCGTTGATCCATTTGAATCCACCTGTAGAACTGTTAATCCCATCCTAGCACTTTTCATTCAAAATGATCATACTGCAAACAACTTTTCATTCATTCTTTTATTAATGCACTACCCACTTATTCATTCAAAGCAATGAGATGAGCGCAGACAATGGTCAATTTGGCACATTTTCTTTGAAACCTCTCTGTCTTTCAAAGAAAGCCGTGGAATAAGTTATATTCACAAATGAGTTGTCATTGTTGACAAGAAAGAACAATGCCTCATTTCAAATATTGAGTTTTAGTTTTGGTTTTGGTTTTGGTCACGTGGTTTCCTTTTGTCCTGCCTAACCACTTGAATCACAAGATATCGAACTCATTGTTTCTACCTTTTGTTTAAAACTAAACATTTGTGACAGGTAGTTTCGGTTTTGGTTTCAGTTTCTTATAAGTGGTGTGACGAATAAAATTACACGATTTTCGAGTTACCTGATCTAAGTATACAAAAGAAATGTTTAAATTTCGCAGTGCAATATTCACGAGCAGAGAAGTCGAACAAAGCAGTCTACATTTGAAAGCATTGATTTAGTTTGAAAGCATTGACTTGAGACTACGAATAGCCTAAGCTGATTTCACTGTGAAAATATATAGACCATCGAAATATTTCCACAGACATTACAATAGACACTTGACAGATTATGACTTCAGTGATATAAACACTATTATACACAACTCTATTTATGTGCATGTCGCATGACGGAAGATCAATATCATAGAAAGCTGGTTTAAACTGACTTTTATTCAATTAATTTATTTGGGAAGAGAGAGAGAGAGAGAGAGAGAGAGGAGGATACGTTTCGCTGGGCACGCGTACAGAAGTAAAAATGAGCCTGTAGCCAAGCTGATCCAGTGGACACCAAAACATGGAAACAGAAAACCTGGTAGACCCCCTCTAACATACGTGGATGTATTGAAACAGGACACTGGACTGGATGTTATGGATTTGGAAACGGCCATGCAGGACAGAAGGACTTGACGTGCTGCTGTAGTTCGAGGACACCACTCATCTTAAGCAAGCAACTTATTTGGCAGTCCTCTTATTGTCGATTATTCCCTCATTTTCTCTATTCCCTCCTTTCCTCTTTTTTTCCTTTCCTTTCTATCTTTATACCCGCATGCGAAGCATGGACGGGTATATTGTTATCCTGTGGTTTCTTCTCTTCCTCCTTCATCAAACACATCATTCTGTCAAGGCTAGCGCTAAAACAACAAAGGTCCCAGGGCCCATATGTGGTACACTTATGGGCCGTACCCCGTAGAGTTTCCTTTTGCCCATCTTGGCCCCAGAGGGCAAAGGTCACGGGCCCCAGGGGCCCAAATGTAAAAATACAAAGCATGCCGTTTCTCATCAAATGAAATAGATCTTAACTGGTAGTACGTAGCTAATAATAGCTTCAAAGTTAATCAAGTACAGGTGGCTACGTCGGCATGAAAAGTTATGATACTGCTCGGGTTAGAAAACACGTTCGTGCAAATGTTTTCTAGTCAGAAACGAGTCTCCGAGTATTTCTACTTTATAGAACTGGGGCCCGAGTAATGATGAAGACCTCAGCATCGCTGGATGCTGATGTTTTTGTTGACTTGGAACTTTTGCCGTGTTCAAGGATTATGTCGGACACGGTATTATATTTAGGCCTATGGCCTTATTTTGCGGCATGTCTCCGTTAGCCCCATATGTCATATATTATGGGCCCCAGGGCCCCAAATGTTAAAATAAGAGGCAACATATTGACAAGGCTAGCTCTAAAACTACAAGGGCACTGGGGCTCAGGCACAACATTTTTTTTTCTGCGCCTCACCCATTATTTACGTTTTTACTGCCTCGGACACATTATTTTCGTGTAAAAGATAATGCATTACCCTTTATTTCTTAAATTCTGAGGGGGCGAATCCCCTTAGACATCCCCTGCGTTGCGCTTGCGATGACACTTACTTCATCTTTATTTCAGAGATTGGTGATCTGACCAGTGACCAATTCGTGGATACGCGCATGTGTACAGTTAGGTGACTTTATTATTGGGTGTTTTTATTCATACAATATACGTATCGCGTGATCAAGCTGTATAGTCAGGTCATTGCGTGTTCCAAGGAGGTATAGATTACGTAACGCATTGTTCCTGTGATGCAGATTTGATTTGCTGACAGGCTTTTCGTAAAAGTGGTACCATTGTTTCGAACAAAGGGTTTCCGCCATTAAATTGGTCACTATTCCAGCAACATATTGACGCTTTACACAGCAGACTAGTATCAATAAGTGACCATAATAAAGTCATGTGTAAGCGCTCAAGTCTATACACCAGGAACAACTCCTGGCTCCTTATTGTTTATTTTAATTAAAATGGCTCTAATAGTTTTAACTCTAAAACAAAAATAGCATTGTCGTCAGCATATAATGCTACCTTGAAGTCAGGATGGGTAATAACACTTATCCTAATCCTGTGGGATTCCAAAGTTTATTGGTACAGGACTGGAGACACTATCGATAAATAACACCACTAAAACAAAAAAAGGTTATCCATCATCACGCCTTGCTCATTGGAACGCTGGTTCGATGAAAAACAACATCAGTATCTGACTTCGTTATTGACCACAAGATCGATATCCTTGTTATTACAGAATCTTGGTTAGAAGTGGATGATCGCGATGGCCGTCCACTTGGGGACTTGAGCAACACATTGCCTAATTTTTGCATGCACCATTTACCACGTAAACATAAGAAAACACAAAGGACTTCATGTCGAGGAAAATCACCTCATGATGTTTAAATCCTTTGAGTACATGGACTTTTGCGTCTCTGAAACAAAGCCACCGCCATTAAGACTTGTCGCCGTCAACGGAAAACAATCTTACTGTGACGGCTTTCTTCAGGGACTTCTCCACCCTCCACGATCTTAAGAAGATCAATGTCGATCTTTTCAAGTACGACATCGATACATCAGTGTTGTGCACAAATCCGGCTGACGATCTTTCGCAGAGTGTTAATCAATATGAGCACGTTCTTCGCGAACTATAAGACCGTCATGCTCCTTTGAAGTCTAAATCAATGACTCTGCGCCCCAACGCGCCGTGGTACACAGATGAACTACGTGCTGCGAATCAGACTAAGCGTCGTCTTCAGCGAAAGTGGAAGAAGTCTCAACTTGAAGTTGATTGATAAATTCATGTTGATCAATGTAAGACCTACACTCGCATGTTGGAACAGGCGAAATGTGATCACCATCGCTCAGAAATATCTGAGTGTAATGACCGCCAGCTATTTCGTGTCGTCGATAAAATGAGTCGTCCAGCTGCTGCTTCAACACCTGCTCTTCCATCCCACGATGATGCAAAGTCTCTCGCTAACATATTTCTTCTGCACAAAGATCAAGAAGCTTCGGGGAGAAATGGATAAATCTACGTCTCCAGAGATATCTGTTGACATTTGCGATACAAGTAATAGTGAGTTTAGCGCTTTTAGCCCGGTTTCGGAAGAGACAGTACGGAAGATTATTCTCGAATCAGCCGCAAAATCATGCCCTCTTGATCCGATTCCATCTTCGCTGCTCAAGGACTGCCTCGATGTCATTCTTCCGTGTATTACTGGCGTATTCAACAAATCTCTGACGACGGGCGAAATGCCATCTGAGCTGAAAGTTGCCAGGGTAGTTCCACTGCTGAAAAAGTCTGGTATTGATCCGGAAGTATTGAAAAACTACAGACCCATATCAAATCTAAAGTTCTTGTTTAAGACCATCGAAAGGGTAGCATCATCACAGATCAATGCTTATGTGCAAGAGAATTGTCTATTTGCACCAATGCAGTCAGCATACCGCAAGTATCATAGCACTGAGACGGCTCTGTTACGTGTTCAAAATGATCTCCTGAGAGCAGTTGATCAGCATCAAGAATCCGTGCTGATCCTGCTCGATTTCTCGGCAGCGTTTGACACGATTGATCATGACATCCTTCTCCATCGTCTGTGTCAACGCTACGGTATCACTCAAACGGCCTTGAAAAAATGGTTCTCCACGTACTTACGGGGTCGTACTCAGTGCATTGATATTGGCGGTGTGCTTTCTGATGAGCACTTGTTGGAAGAAGGTTTCCACAGGGTTCGGTGTTTGGTCCTTCTATTTTTACTATGTACAATGCCCCTCTTGGTGATATCATTGCTTCTCATAGATTAAATCACATGATCTATGCTGACGATTCCCAGCTATATATGATATTGGATCGGTTTGATAGATCCAAAGACTTGAGCAGGCTTGACATTGCGTCAGCGATGTGAAGTCATGGGCTGTTTCCAACAAGCTTATGTTAAACGACTCAAAAGACGGAGGTCGTTCACATGAGTTTCCGATTTGTTTAGTCATCACCTCTCCCACCTTTGACAATGTTTGACGATCGGTGATTCTGTCATTAATACATCTGAGTCAGCACGCGATCTTGGTGTCATTTTCGATAGCAGACTTGATATGAAGGAACATATTAAGAACATCACCAGATCTGCATTATTTGCCATCTACAAAATAGGTCAGATACGCAAGTACCTTGATTCCAACGCAACGGAACGCCTTGTTCACGCATTTGTGTCATCACGCCTGGATTGCTGCAATAGTTTACTCTTCGGCCTCCCTGATTGTGATATCGCCAAGTTGCAGCGTCTCCAGAATTCAGCTGCAAGGTTGGTTTCGCTGTGCAAATATCGCGACCATATGACACCAGTTCTGAAAGAACTACACTGGCTGACAGTTCAATACCGTATCGAGTACAAGATACTCCTGCTTACATACAAATCTTTGTGTGGTTTGGCACCAGCAAACATTAAAGACCTCGCTCTCTTCGCTCATCATCAAAGAACCTTCTTCGTCCGCCGCCAATAGGAAACTCTATTTATTATAGTGACCGTGCCTTTTATGCTGCCGCTCCTCATCTATGGAATCAACTTCCGGATCACATCAGGCTAGCGTCTTCTGTCACCAACTTTGCTTAAGACCCATTTATTTAAGAAGGCATACGATTGTTAAACATATTTTATGTCATTTTGATCAACCATGAACAATTTTTCACAGCTGGTTCTCTGTGTTTTTAAGTGCGCTCTTTTTGAGTAATATTTGTTTTTTGCATGTGTATTTTATTTCAATTTTCGCATAATACATGTTGCATGGTTTCTTGTTTTTTCTGATCTCGATTTTTACTGTCGCTTTTATGTTGTGCAATATGTATTGTGTGCATTGTTTGCTATTTTGCGTGTTTTATAATGTATATTTCACAGTAAATTGCATTTTGATCAATCGTGCCTTTTTAGGCTTAAAACACGCTGTGCAATATATTGCTTGTCTTTTTAAACTTGTTTTAATGTATTGGTTTTTGTATGTTTTAAGATTGTAAATCGAAATATTGTTCATATATCTTATTATATGATTTTGTGAAATGTATTTGCAATTGTTTCCGTGCGCTGTGTTCACTTGTGAATTCGAATTGCGGTAACAATTCTCTTATTTAATTTTTGCTTAATGCATATTGTATGGCTTCTTGGTTTTTATTTATCTCGAAATTACTGTTGCATTTATGTTGTGCAATATGTATTGTGTGCATTGTTTGCTACTTTTTCGTTTTTATAATGTATATTTCACAGTCAATTGCATTTTGTTCGATCTTGCCTTTTTAGGCTCATGCTGTGCAATATTTAGCTTGTCTTTTTTAAACTGGTTTTTAATATATTGGTTTGCTTGCTTATATCGAGGGGTTTCCTCGAATTTTTTATATGCTTTAAAATTGTAAATTCAAATATTGTTCTCATATTTTACAAATGCTTTTAATACCTTGTTTTGTAAAGCGCCTTGAGTTCTTTTGATGTAATTGCGCTATAAGAAATAAATGCTACTCATGAAACCACAACAAAATACTCCTCTAGTCGTTAGTATTCAGAAAACGCATACTTTGACCTATCTGCGACGTATTTTCTTGAGTTATAAGGGAAAGGTCAAAGGTGACACTTTTACTGCCACAGGGGTCAACTTTGTAAAAATTCTCAGATTTTAACCGTCTCAAATTTTTCCTATTGTAAAAAGATTTCAAGTACAGAATAGTTTGCAACATCCAGGATGTTTCGTTACATAGGTAATATCACAAAATTTGACCGCTTCATAAATTTTGATGACCTTTTTCTGCCGAAAGACATCCATGTTAAACTAAATTAGCATAATAATAGCTACAGCTGTGCTGAATTCTGTACTTTTCTAGCAAAATGCACACTAAGTTTGATATGCTGCGACATTCTGCAGCACTAAAATCCATTATTCCACTGTATCATGAATATTCCACTAATAACAATCCAATAAATAATTCAATAAAATTTTCAACAAAAGTTTTCACTATAATATTATCAGTCAGATAACATCATTTACTTACAATTTAGGCATTAATATTTTTTTTTTCAATAATAGAACAAATTTGCCACTTTCTAACGTTGGTACACACTACCACTACCAGACACAAAGTCAGCTCATCTAGTTGCCCGGGTTAAGATTCCGAACAAGCATCTTGCCATTTTTCATTGTCCTAATGTCAAATTCAGTATGGAAACTTTCCTGATATTTTGCCTCCATCTTTAGCATCCCTTCAGCTAGCATCATTTGGTTCTGCAGTATATTTTGCTTCAGCTCGGCGAGTTTTAAGGAAACATCGAATCATTCCATCCAACTTTCCAGGCGAAACATCACTATATACCAGACCCGGACTTCTATCACGATGTTTTGTTCCCACATTACCATGATTACCTTCATCGTTGTTGGTAATTTTATGATACTTTTTACCCTTACCTCCTAAGATTGTACCTTAACTCTCTTCACGCGGGTGTCGACTGCAGACAACAAGTTTCAAATTTGTTTTAAAAATTCAAAAAATTTCAGATATGTAAATTTTTATAACCATATTTGGAATCAGCATGAAAAATGCATTAAAATGAGTACAAACAAGCCTAGTATTGGTTCAGTAATTCTTAAGATAGCTCTTGATATTTTGAGAAAATATTTCAAAACTTGAACTTTTTCCGTTGAAGTGCATGGCTAGCACGCAGAGCATTAAGCGCAGTATTGGTCATTATACTAATTTCTTAACCCATACCCACCATTATAATATTTACATTAAAATTACCAGCAACCAGAAGATAATACTTGTTTACTTTATCGTACTGGGTTGGCTTTGAGTGTGATACGAGAAGACAGCATGTTGGTATTTTCATAGCGAATATGGTATGTTCTCGAATCGAACAAAAAGCAAGTATTATTAGTAGTATTTTTTTATATTTGTATAGTGTTATTATTATTATTATTATTATTATTATTATTATTATTATTATTATTATTATTATTATTATTTCATATGACGTTTACTATTTTTTACAGTGCCAAAATAAAATGTTGGCGCAATTTACTGTTTTTATTTTCATCATTTCATCGCACATGAGCAGTGCGTTGGCTTTTGTGCACAGAGTTGCATCGTGTCACGCACTAGAAGTCAACGCAAGCATGCAGTATCCGAAAATGGTGCACTGTAAATTGCAGTATCAACAATCAATGGTATATTCTTCATATTATAATAAACCTTTTTGTTACTTTACAAATTTCTACATAAGATAAGATTGTATAGCAATATCCGCCATCCTTCATTCGGGTTTACGAGATAGCCACAGGGGGTCTCTAAAAGAACTGTATCGTCAGAACATTTTAATGGCACGACACAAAATGTAATAGTGTATGTTATGAAGTAATAAACCAGCATTCACAACAATTTCAAAAATTGGATGATCCGTTTTTAAATTCTACCAATTTGACCTCATTTTGAATCCCTTCTATATGAGACAATAATAATGTGCATTACCAAGTCACAGATCAATTAGTCCTTGAAAAATTCTAAATGATTTATAATTTAAAAAGTCTTCTATTTCTAACAGAAATCGATCAATTGTCAAAATTCATACCGTATGTGAGAGCTGTTTTAAAATAAAATTGCATAACTATTCGATTCTGTTTGGTTCAACACACTTAAACGATTTAATTTGCAGATGATATAGTTCTTTAGGAGATACTCTTTATGAGTCACGTGTCTAGATGTAGGGCTGAAACGAAACAAACAAAACATAATAAAGAATCAAGTTAAGTTTTTCTCGTGGTTTGGTTTGAAACATCACCTTTATCTGGAAGATAATATACTGACAAATGACAATACCCCTTTTACTTGTTCCACCCTATGCCGCATTCCTGGTTTTATTATCTCATTGATCAAAATTCTACTCCCAAGTAGACCTACACATGAACTATAATTTGTTTCACACGGATTTGCAGTAATATCAATGAATAGACCCATTAACTCCACACTATTCTTAGTGAGCATATCATCAATGATACCATTGTTCTTCCACCCAGTCTCTTTGTCTACTAAGGTGCTCATATTAAGCACTGTTCAACAGTCTTAAAGTGCTAATATTGAGCACATTAGTACAGTGATAGCGCCATCTGTTTTCTTTTTCAGTATAATCAAGGTTATGCAAGGTTTTGTAAATTAAAAAACAATTGGCGGCTTAAAAACATAAAGGCCGCAAGTGCGGGTGGGCTGAGGCCACCGATTTCTAAAAAGACTTGCTACTAATGGAATTCCAATATAGAAGAGCCCCGTAGAGCATGAAAGAAGTTTTCATACTTAGAGACAGGCCATGCACTCTATCGGGGCTTGTTTAAGCTTGATCACTATTTGTTTCCTTTTACCCCCGTGGGTCAATCTTGATAGCTATTGGTTTTTTAGGCCTGCGGGACAACCTCAATGACAACAATGATTCTCTTTGGCCCTGCGGGGCAACATTGATGGCCATAGCATATTTTGTAATTTGTCTTGTTTTTCAACCTGTTGTACAGTGCTTAATATTATCACTTTAGTAGAAAGACTGGGTTAGTTCAGCTGATATTAATTAAATTACGGCTATGATTATCAAGGTCAAAAAGCCCTTTAACCTTTCCCAAAACTTTCCCAATACCAACACCCCTTACGTTAAAAAAAAATGAGCCTAAGCCAACATTTCGGATTATATTCAGTTATCTTGACCATAACAATTATTCATTGAAACATTAGTAGGCCCCTACCCCATGTGGATATATTCTAAGTTACGGTTTAAGGACAAGACATGACAGGGCATCCAGACATGACGGAATTATAAATATCCAAGAAAAATGTAACATTATTCAGACATTCCGTCTGAGAAAAGCGAAAATATCGGATGGAGGTTACGTTTTCGTGAGCAGTCCCTACGAGGGGAGTAATTCAAATGTAAACTATAGCGAGATGCGTGCTAGATGACGCGAATTAGTCTTCGGGAGTTCCCGGTTTATCGCGTCTAGAATGCCAGGCTAGAATGCAATCTCGCTAGTTGAGAATTAGAACCATCTGAATAACACTGAATACTTAAAAACTAGTACTGTCAAATCAAGGGGTGACGAGTAATTGGTTTGTCGTAACTCACTGACCGTCCAAATAGCACACGACGATTATATGGCGAGAAACTACATCTCAGGCGACAGCTGTGACCAAATGCGGAAAGAAGGCTAACAATTGAATATATGAATACAAAAGCCACCTAAGTCCATACTTTGGCCAAATTGAGTTAAGCATGGGAAATTGTTGCTATACATAGGCCTGTCATATGCATGACAGGACAACTCAAATTCATTCTCTGTGTCTATTGGGCATGTTAAAAATAGCATGTATGAAAGAATCACCCAATTCCATGATTTGAGTCTTGTAACACATTGATTGAAATCCAGTATGTATATAAAAGTCCACTTGTAACACATTCATTGCTAGAGAATGACTTTTGAACAAAAATGGGTTTAATAAAGGAAAGTGTGTGGTTTATATTACATGGCAGAATGCTTATCAACATTATACATACCTGTGTGCTTTATTTTGTATTATCTTACTAGTGTTAATCTCATTCTAAGATTGTTGTCTTTGTATATGATTCAAAAACCACCTAAGTCCAAAATTTAAAATGAACCCCACGAAGTCCCTGAAATGCTAATCGTCATACCTAATACAGGTTAATCCACTCATTTGCACGTAAAACTTACCATATTGACCAGGTAAATCTAACTGAAGGAATTAAAATGATACACGGGTTTTTCTCTCAAAATAACTTCGCATGGACTTAGGTGGCTTTTGTATTCATGTATTCAATTATTGAAACATGTTCAAAAGATACGCAACATAATGTTTTCCTTGATGTTTTTCTAGATCAGAGTAAAAAATAATGTACTACTTACATTAAGTTGATTTTGCAGGCCGTATCCACTTGGATTATAACCATAGGCAAGGGTCAACAGATCATCGTTTCCCGTAGGAACTATAATTGCAGCTGCAGCGGGCGCACTGGTTTCAGCGCCTGCACGGGACGCAGCGGCTGCAGCGGCTCGTCTAGACGCAAAATAACAGAACCCTACAACAGCGATGGTAATGATCAATCCTCCAATGATGAGAGGTACAACTATGCCAGCTATGGCACCTCCTCCAAGACCTGTACACAAATATTGCGAGAAACTTTATATTGTGTTTGCTATTAAATTCTGGGAGTACCTCCTGATTAAAGTGGAACTTCTAATAAAATTGATAAAGCTGACCCCGAAGGTATGCTCTCCCGAAAGACTCATGTTTTGGACAGCACAGTTCATAAAGACTCCAGTACCTGAATTTTTTTTAAATGGAGCACTGAAAGACCTTTGATTTTGATAAATTCAGCTGCAAAAGACCCCTAAATGGCTCATTCATCACATACCTGTTTTTTCAGGCGATTTTCAACCAGAAAGCCAAAAAAGACCCTTGATTTTTACCGTTCGCAGCTCCGAAAGACCCATTTTTTTTCGGTACGCCGTCAATTAGTTAGTCAGTTAGTCCCAAAGACTCACCACCTCAACATTCCATACCCACCAAAAATGATGATGTGCCCCGGACTTTTGGTCCTAATTCATGGGAGCATCGGATGAGAATTTGTTATTTAAAAACAAGTAATGAAATCATTACTGAATAGAAGTTATCATTCAGTTGAAAATATTTGGCCTTTGGGTGACAAATCCAAGGAGAAATAATAAGGTGTCGTTTGGTGACAGAGCATAAGTTTATATAAAAAAACATATGGAGCCTTTGGGTGCCACTGATGCTGTAAAAAGGTAACATAACAGTCTAAAGTACGCGCCACTGCCAATGTTCAGTGAATGTTGAAGTACCTTCAGGCCAGACTTACGATCAATCTTACAATTTTATTATACCTACAATCCTATTAAGTCGACAATAAGATCGATCGTCAGTCTTTGTGAAACTGGCCCCTCTCAGGAACGGCGCTATATCGTATTTAAGTTACCAACGTTTTAGAGCTGTGTGATGCGTTGGCAATTTTGACATCTCATCATTCAATCCTTTATAATGAAGTAAAAGCTATATAGATTTCGTAGCGGCTCAGCATTGAACATACAAGTGATCTGTTCTGAATTAAATAAGATCAGAAATACCTGAATATGAATCAATATCATTGTCGACAATCGTGACGATGGTTTGTGCCTGGGATATGCTACCAAAGTCGTCACGAGTCAAAATCAGGGTAAAAGACTCATAGGGCTCAACTTCTGCATCATCGGTGATTCTTATTGGAACGGCCTGACTTGACAAACCAGTCGGTATGGTGATAGTAAGAGAATCTATTTTGAAGTCACTATTCTGTGCGGGGCTTTCTACTCCAGTTGTTACATCAACTCCTGAAAAACAAATGGATAGGGAATGAAATTGATGTTGGTTACTTTGCTACTTTATCGTACAAACATATGTGGAGTATATTTTAAAAGTATATATTTTATACTTGTGCTCTCATACTTACTGATTGAAGCAGGTCCGTTTCCTATCTTAGTTATGAGGACATCTGAAACAGTATCACCTTCGTCAAAGGCGTATGCGTCTTGGGCCCATCCTACCACAGCTGTTATCAAAAACCAGATGTTGATGTCATTTTGTTCTATTTTTATTATAAATATTGGATGCATGGTATCATTTGAAGTACAACACACAAGCAATGGCCATCAAGTACAACAAGATCATATCTAGTCATTAGCCTCTAATTATTTATTAATAGAGACATTGCGATTTTCCAAACGCAGCACGTAGCACGTACGTTTTCGCGTACGTTAATGCGGTGTTAAATATTGCTAGTCTCAGTTCCAAACTGGATTTTGCTCATTCGTCACGAAGGAGAACAAATGAGCTGAAATAAAGACTATACTATTTGATCAAATCTCAACAGCTTCTAACCTAGGTCGATAGAGGGCATAGTGATTGAAAAAAATAACAGTGAGCTGAGTCTCTGCTTAAATTCAAACAGACCGCTTTTGATTTTGATTAAAATTTTGACGTACATGCTCATTAAACCTAATTGTTTTTTGTGCTCCCCAAATATTATATTATATTATAGTTGCCCCAAAACATATATTTTGGTAGATTAAAGATCCCTACATACAAACATCATGACTTTAGTTTCAAAATGAGAATCTTTCGTCCTGAAAATTGGGCGCGTTGCATGGACTTAGACATGAGGTAAAATCAGCATATTTCGTTTTTATTCTACGTTGGAATCCAAAATGGGAAATCGCAATGTAATTTTCTTAACGCAAAGTATCACACACATTTCAATGGGCAATCTCTGCGTGTGAATATTGTGTTTAAATTTAGTCCATTTTTAACACATCGCTGTACCTTTATTACAATGAATTGTTACAAACAAAAAGGATCATAATAATAATTAGACTTTCCTTCATATGTTCATTATCTTTGACTGTCTTTAATATATTGTGAAATGGACCAATTTTGTGCATTTTCAACGATGTATCTACGTCGATTTCGCACGTGGAATATCTTCAAAACAGGAGAGTGGTTTTGTATAGATCAACGTACTTCCGATGTCTACGTTTGGAAATCGCAATGTCTCTAATATTGTTGAACTTACTGTCGTCATCTGTAATAGTGATTGTAGCAATGTTATCGACACCTATGACAATATCTTGTCCATCATTGATAGTCAATGTGAAGCTTTCAGAAGATTCTACCTCTGTGTCATCAAAAATCTGAACGTCTTCACAAGCCTCGGTACTGCCCCGAGTAAAGGTGATCGTCGTCAAGGGCTCGAAATCACTCTCTGGATCTGCGGTTTCTTTGCTGGACGTAATGCCTGATGAGATTTTTTAAATGTAAGTAATAAAGACATTGTCACTTTAAAGCGATATAAAAGCTGTACCAGTACATAATTCTGTAAAGAAAAAGTAAAACTGGCACATATTATAACATCGACTGCAAAATGCAATGTCGTAGACCAATTTATTTTTTTTCATCACACCAGCACATGTTATTGTGATGACGAAAAATGTGGTTTCATTGTCACCAATATACTTGCCAACTATTTTCTCATCTGACAGAATGTCCCCGGACCCAGTTCTAATTAAGCATACTCTCAACTTTGTTTGGTCCTCTTCAATAGAAAACTCCGTCTGCTTCCACGCATAACGACCTGGAATAGTATCAAAGCCAGAGTAACAACACTCCTTAACATACAGGTAACAAAGTAACACGCACACATTTTATTATCAGAATATTTGGACAGTAAAAACTTCAGGGCTAGAAGAGTACAATGGACAAATTACAAAACCAGAAATCATAAATAAAAAGATAGTCCGCTTACATCCTAAAAATTAGGAACAAAGCAATTGAGGCATACTTTTGCTAAACTACAATGTATTTTTGGAACAAGCATACACGTGCTAATGAAACAATAAATGGTATCGATGCACTTTAGGTTTGTAGTAACAATGCAATGTTTATTATGCTTGTCAAAACCAAGTTGTACTCACATACTTTACATTTTTCCTCATTAGACGGAAACTTTATCACAATAAAAACTCGAATGGGAAAGAGACTACCAGCAGCAAAGTGCCGCGGGAAAAGCAGTGGAGCAGATAACTTATTGTGATCAAACCCAGTGGCGGCGCTTGGGGGGTGGCAAGGGGCATCCCCCCCAAAGAATATTTTTCTTGCCCCTCCAGTTTTTTGCGGAAATGTTGGGGAAAATTTGGTGATTTTGCCCCCCCCCCCTGAAATTCACTTTGTCCGCCCAAGGCCCCCCCCCACCAAAAAAAAAAAAAAAAAATCCTGGTGCCGCCACTGATCAAGCCTCCGTCCATGAAAGGTCAGATCCCCACTAAGCGTTACTCTTCAGGAGTACAAAAGACACTAATTCCCCTGTTGTTAATGTAATTCACTGTTTTTCCTTTCAGCTTACTCATCGTTGAAATAGGTTTTACACATGAAAGAAATATTATTTACTTTAGCACAAAAGACGTAAAATAAGCTGCAAATTTTGATCAATGCTTTTTCTATCTACATAGCAAATGATGACAACGGTTGACGTAAATCTAATACTTTACTTTCTGCTCACTCAAAACTTGTATATTAATTCCAAAATTAGTAGTTTTCTAGCGGGGAGAGGGGTAAACCCATGCACGTTTTCAAAGGGTGCATATCTATACAGGTATATAATGCTATGCGGGGGCACAAAATATGTTTGACTATTTTGCGCTTAAAATAATCCCAACACTATTATTTTTGCGGTGGGTGGGGTGGGAGGCAAACCCAAGTGTTTTTTCAAAGGGAGGGTACGTCTATAATACAGGTTGCAAGCAGCCTAAATTGTCTAATTATTTATTAATATTGTTGAACTTACTGTCGTCATCTGTAATAGTGATTGTGGCAATGTTATCGACACCTATGACAATATCTTGTCCATCAGTAATAGTCAATGTGAAGCTTTCAGATGATTCTACCTCTGTGTCTTCAAGAATCTGAACATCTCCACAAGCCTCGGTACTGCCCCGAGTAAAGGTGATCGTCGTCAAGGGCTCGAAATCACTCTCTGGATCTGCGGTTTCTTTGCTGGACGTAATGCCTGATGAGATTTTTTAAATGTAAGTAATAAAGACATTGTCACTTTAAAGCGATATAAAAGCTGTACCAGTACATAAGTCTGTCAAGAAAAAGTAAAACTGGCACATATGTGACCCGGCAGCACAAATGAGCCGTAAATTCCCTAAATTGTATTCTGAGTAACGGTGTAAAATGTGTACGAAGTTCGTATTCATCGGTAACTTAAGCTGGCCCGACATCGATCTCATTTTGATAGTGAAAAACTAATCAATTATCCTATTGTTGAAGTGGATAATAAGCTTCTACCTTAGTTGGCTATAGAACTTTTAATAGCTCTGGTCTTTGTTTGCTTTTGCTAAATCCTATTCAAGTGGTGGGTTACCAGGCATTGTATTTTGTATAGGTATGCATAACCAACAATTAACAATGAGAAAACTTTCTTAAACCTCGTTGACTTGGGGATGATTTGAAATGACCGCCAATTATGACTGTTTGATATTTATTGCCAGCCAATGTGGAAAACAGACACATGTAGAAACGAAAAAAGCTATAATTTTATTGAAGGAGCGAAGTTTAACAAACCATATCCCCGCTTCTGGATATCGTTTGAAGTCAAATGATATACCATCTTTTAAGTTTATTTTTTAAACACAAAATAAAACAAAATTGACCGGGGGAGGAATTTACGGCTCATTCGCCGTGAACGGTCACATATTGTAACATCGACTGCAAAATGCAATGTCGTAGACCTATATATTTATTTTCATCACACCAGCAGCACATGTTATTTCGATGACAAAAAATGTGGTTTCATTGTCACCAATATACTTGCCAACTATTTTCTCATCTGACAGAATGTCCCCGGACCCAGTTCTAGTTAAGCATACTCTCAACTTTGTTTGGTCCTCTTCAATAGAAAACTCCGTCTGCTTCCATGCATAACGACCTGGAATAGCATCAAAGCCAGATTAACAACACTCCTTAACATACAGGTAACCAAAGTAAGACGCACACATTTTATTATCAGAATATTTGGACAGTAAATACTTATTGGCTAGAAGAGTACAATGGACAAATTACAAGACCCGAAATAAAAAATAAATAGATAATCAGATTACATACTAAAATTTATAATTATTGTTGCATTTTTGGAACAAGTATACATAATGCTAATGAAACAATAAATGGTATCAATGGGCTATTTGCGGGGAGGAGATAAGTTTAAGTGACCGCTTATGGTTTCGAATTTCAACCAGCCTAATCATGAAGCTCCCGTGGACGAGTGCATAAGGCACAGGTCTCGTACACCTGAGGTCCTGGGTTCAATTCCCAGGCGGGATCACCGTCTCCTTTAATATTTGCGACGGCGAACCTGATGTATTTAGGTTAATTCATATCAAGATATGACAGCTTACTGTTGCTTCTTCATTGAAATGACAATCTGCTGCCATGTCAATGATGAATTAACCAATCAAGGGATCACAGACTTTCAGGTCTCTTCTTGGCCTTTCCTGCGATTCCTTCACTCTCACTTGTATTATGATTTTGTATGTAATCTATGTTTTTTGCTATTTGATGAGTGAAAAAATAAATGAATGAATGAATGGATGAAAAATTATGTTTATTTTGTATCAATGCACTTGGTTTGGTAGGCTTGTAGTAACAATACAAAGTTTATGCTTGTCAAAACCAAGTTGTACTCACATATTTTAACTTTTTCCTCCTTCGACGGATGCTTTATCACAAGAAAAACTCGACTGTGAAAGAGACTACCAGCAGCAAGTGCCGCGGGAAAAGCAGTAGAGCAGATGACTTATTGTGATCAAGCCTAACGTGTATGAGTACAACTACAATTTGGTTTTGACAATCATAATCTGTGCAATTGAACTAGGATAAATTATAGGCGTAGATCCGGAGGGGGGGTGCATTAGCACCAATCTGACGTGAAGTGTGTGTGTGTGGGGGGAATCAGCCTGAATTGTCAAAAAAACCACAAATGGGTCTTTTTGCCGAAAGGTGGGGAAACGTCACCACTGTCCCCAGGGATTGCCGCCCATACCGGAGGGTGGGGGATAAATTCCCCCAATATTTTTATAGGGGGATAGTACTACAATCATCACCCTATGTTGAAGCCTGAATGTGGGTTTCTGACCAAATTAACCTCATATTTGGTCATTTTAGCCTAAAAGTGTCAATTTTTGTGCGCTTCGCGCGACTTTATTCAATTTTGCACAATATCTCACCAGTTTAGCTTTTACTTTCGCGCGAGTAATGTTGTCAAATTCGGTATATGTGATCATTGTTAGATAACGAGCAGTCGACGCTGTGCATAGGAATTTACATTTACACTCCTAAGTTAAAGAAGGAATTGAATACATGAATTCAAAACCCATCCAAGTCCATGGGAAGTGATTTTGAGGAAAAAACCCGTGTATCATTTTAATTCCTTCAGTTAGATTTACCTGGTCAATATGGTAAGTTTTACGTGCAAATGAGTGGGTTAAATTGTATTAGGTATGACGATTAGCATTTCAGGGACTTCGCGGGGTTCATTATAAATGCTGGACTTTTTTGAATTATATACATTGACAACAATGTTGGAATGAGATTACCACTAGTAAGACAATACAAAATAAAGCACACAGGTATGTATAATGTTGATAAGCATTCTGCCATGTAATGGATGTGTTACAAGCGGACTTTTATACATACTGGATTTCAATCAATGTGTTACAAGACTCAAATCATGGACTTGGGTGGTTCTTTCATACATGCTATTTTTCACATGCTCAATAGACACAGAGGATGAATTTGAGTTGTTTTTTCATACATATGACAAGTCTATATATAGCAACAATTTCCCATGCTTAACTCAATTTGGCCACAGTATGGACTTTTCGAATAAATTTGAGATACCAAGTCAATTGATTGTATTGCTTAACATTGGTCTTCGTGGATAATTTATTATTAAGTAGTTTTCAGCGTAGGGTGATCAATAAATACGGTATGTGTCATTATTTATGTAAAAAATTGTCATACCATCATTGTCCACGATGATCACAATGAGTGTAAATGGGTCAGCTCGGTTTCCTTCAGGGTAGAGTGGATCGCGAAGGGTTAGAGTAAAAACTTCATCGTTTTCTGTGTCAAAATCATCCTGAGTTGATATAGTGATGCTTTCACTATCATCAGATCTGCGGAACATTACTGAAGATACTCGTACGTCGTCGTTATTTGGAGCGGGTGAAATGCTGAAATCAGTGGCTGCATCCGCAGTTATTCCATTGATGACAATATCTGCAAATCAAATAATTTTTACATGATTTTTAACAGAGTTGTTTATATATTTATGAGTCAAAAATTAATTGTTAACCAAGATTCTGGGGAATACTTTTATTCACCGAGTAATTGAAATACATATAATGGGTTGTTTTATGTTTTTAGTAAATTAAACCTTCATTTGTCCCGTTTGAGCATTTCAACTGTACTAGGTATTGATTTCTGTTTCTGTATTTGGATGCACATCTAACCAATCAAAATACAGAATTTGCCTCCAACAAACAGAAAGGAAGCCGCCTATGTTGATCTATTTCTCACCTCCATTAATTAAGGTTGGTCTGAACCCTGGAATTATGGAAACTTTCGGGCCTCATAACTTCTAAATTGTTGGTCTAAAGTATATAAAAGTATACATATTTAGAATGGCAAAGACTTGATAAGTTCATCTGTGAGGTCAAATTTTGGCCAAAATTCCATTTTTGGCCCCAAATCCCCAAAATAACGGTTTTTGGTCAACTACTTTTTCGTGCTTCCTAACAAAAAAATTCTTGGGCCAAATTTTTTTTTATTAATTTTTAAAAACTAGATCAAAATATCTAGGACCCGAATTTTGACCAATGTCACCTGTCATGTAGTAATGAGCGTGATTAATTGCAATGCGCTCAAACTAGTAGGCCTACGCGGTGCGGCGCGCTATGTCCGCAGATTTGCCTAGCGCCATGATTGCAAATGTATTTTATTATTGGAATTCACTTTTGAATGTGACGGCAAAGTAACAAACACGCCTCTTCAATGATGTCCGACCGTGATGTCGTAAAACTATGGAATTCGGGAAGAGGAGAGGGAGGATGGAGACATGAATAAAGGACTCTAAGAATTATTGTAAAATCTTCGCTTGATGGTGTGATTTTTGATGTCTAAGACTAAAGGAAAACTATAACATTTCATAGTTTTACTAAGAGAAAAGCCGGCAAGCACGTAACATGCTGGCAGCGGTGGCAAAAAAAAATATTTGAAATTTGGGCCAAAATCGGGCTTTTTTGTGATTTATTTTTTGAAAAATCAGCATTTTTTGACCATTTTTGGTGCAAATTTTCAAAGTTCACCTCACAGATGAACTTATCAAGTCTTTGCCATTCTAAATATGTATACTTTTATATACTTTAGACCAACAATTTAGAAGTTATGAGGTCCAAAGTTTCCATAATTCCAGGGTTCAGACCAACCTTAAAGAGGGTTTCACACTTTCTCAGGCTAGTCAATTAGACTTGCAAACCAAACATGGGAAGTCACAGTAGAGAATCAAAAAGAAAACAGAAACTGAAAGTAGTGTTATTTAATGCTAAAAGTCCCAATGTTAAAAACTATAATTATACACACTAAAGAGGTATGTTTATGTAGTCAAAAACAGTATACACACACTATTGCAACTTCTTTGAATAAAGAAGACTACGGCAGACTGTAAGTTGTTGAAAATTCATTCAATATCATCTAGTACTGTAGTACGTAATGTGAAATTGACAGGATATTGGATGAACGTTCAACTTACTGTTTGCCATTGTTCCCTGTGTGTATAGTCTATAAAACACTTCAACATTTCACTTTTTCACATTTAACGTCTTTCTTTTTTAAAGAAATTTTAAAGAATCCAAAATATTTTCTTCATGTATTTAACTCACCAAGGTTTTTTGATTGTTCTGTACCCAATCGGAAGATATCAATGGTTCTGGATTCGCCTTCTGGTATAGATATAGCTGCATCATTATTCAACATGTTAAACCAGAACCGGGCTGAAAAATAAATACGCCATGCAAATTCTTACATTCTGTTGTACAACAAACATTAACTAAACCGTACCAAACATCAAAAAACCTCAATTCATAAAGCATATTCACGGGCAGGTATCCCACTTGATGCGATTGCGTCATCATGCGAACAGTCATATGGTCGAGGAAAGTTTGGCCAACAAAGCTAGACCCCTGTTGCAAGGTACGCCCGTCCACGTGTCGGTGCACCCAAGAAAAAAGGGTTTCTCTTCTTCTTTCTAGCTTCCTTCCTTCTTTCCTTCGCCATTGCCAAAAAGCAACCGAGGCGTTAGGGTTAAAGATATATTTCATTTTGAACTGGAGGTAGGACACCATACATGAACGAACATAATGTATGAAACTCGAGAGATAAGTAGTTTGTGTTAAAATAAGCACCTGTTACTTTAAGGTTACTAGACCAGCGGGCCAGTGGATTCACTCTATCATTATAAACAATTTGAAGAAATCAAAGAGCCCTTGCAGTAACAATTGTAGTGTTATGATTGAGACACAATTTCAATCAATGACAAAAATGTTTTGTAATCGATCACAAAACAAGCGTTTTATATCAGTTTTGCCGTGAAGCCGTAGATATGGCCCTCGCGCCCTTTTTCGGACAAGGCTGTTTTTTACTATTAACCAGCAAACCATTGTTGAAGCTATTTCACATACTTGTTCAAAAAACTCCAGAGAAAGAATGAGGCCGTATATTGTTAAATATCTTCAAATTGTGAAAACCTAAACAAAACATTGCGACGCAGATATTTCCCGACATATGCAATTTCATCACGAGGACCATCAGCAGTATACATTTTTTTTTCACGCGAGCAAACTTAAAGCCATATTATAACATTTCTGTAAAAATAGATTAGTATTTATTTTCCATAAAATGTGTGCTCTTACTGTCAGATATGTCCCCTTTTAATTTTAAGCCGAACAAGTGAGGTAAAGCAAAGAAAATGGGAATTTACTATTAGCGCCAATGCATGTTACTCCAGCGGTTGTAATACGATACGACCCTCTGGTGTGTGTGTGTGGGGGGGTGTATGTGTCCTGCCCGCACGCCGTGTACGTACTGTGTTTATGTGTTACGTGTTCGACTAATATTTCCATCGTAATATTAAAAGCGTTTTATCTCGGATTTTGACAAAACTACAGGACCTAATATCTTGATTTTTGCAGAGTATCTTTGTTTACTAAAGTACATTACAATCATGTAAAATCCAGAATTTAACATTTTTTGGAGGGCGTTCTCCTCAGCAAATGTTATAATATGGCTTTAAGACCATTAGTTATGAGGTGCTATGCTATTTAACGTGAAGCTATCCATATACTAACATGTGTTTGATCATATTTTGCTCATTATTTTGACTACTGAATTGTGAAATCCTTATATAACAGGACCTTCAATATGATGCCCATGACTTACAGTCATTATCTTGCACAGTAACAGATGCTGTCGCTATGTCCCCAGGCTTACTGCATCCATTTGCAGGTGTCAATGTTCCAAGAGACACTTGAAATGTCTCAGTGTCTTCGTACACATCATCCTCTTGAAGACTCACACTTCCATATTTGGTATCATCATTGGTGGATACTCCAAATTCAATAACCACTGGGGTTGCGTTGAAGCCGGGAGAAGTTGCAGTGTTGCCAGCAAAAGTAAGTTCTGCGAAAAAGAGACAAGTATTAAGACAACTTACGGTGTCATAGTCTAACAATGCTGCGTCTCAGCCGCTTAGATACATAAATCTATAATTATTCGTTATAATATACCATGTAATGCTGCAAGTAGGGTCCTCAGGAAAACTGTTTGAACATGTTAATGTGCTAAAAATCTACCAAAAAGTAATTACACCCTTTTATTATGAGATAATAACTCAATCATGCATCAAAATTTACAACTGATATAGCAAAAGGAAAACCAGTTTTGTTTTGCAACTTTTAATGCCTCATTAATTTGTCTTAATAGCCCAAAATTTGTTGCCATGGTGACCCTCTGAATGAAAAAGATCCCTATTCAAAAGTTGCACCTAAACCCATTGAAAATGTTAATTTTGCCTGGTCGTCACTGGTCACCGCGGGTCATCCTTGACCAGTCGTGTAGAGAATGTAACTGACTTGAGTAGCATTTTAGTGCAACTTTCGAAAATGTATCTTTTTAATTCAAGGAGTCCCTATGGCTACAAACGTTGAGCTATCCAAACAAATGAGGTATCAAATTTGCAGCATTCACCTGCGTTTGTTTTTGTTATTTCAGTTTTTGAAATTGATGAATAGATTTTGAGTTTTTTTATTCGTAATAAAGGGGGGGGGGTAATTAATTTTTGGTAGGCGTTTATATGCTGGCAGACAATATCGATAATTAATTTTAAATTACGTTGGTGTGTAAAAGATCCAGATCATAGATTTTGGAAGAAATGAATTTAAAAAGGAATGCCGACTTTGCTCTATAATGTGGTTTTAACCTTCTCTAAAATAAAAGATAAATAATATGATATAATAGTCGTTATTAAGGGATCTAAAATGCGCGTTTATTGCGTTTCGACAGTATTTTTTGGGGGACATGAGAGCACCTCAGACCTATCGAATTGCATTCTGAATACGAAGCATGTCTTTCTGATATCAAATAATTTTCATTTTTTGAAAATCACAATATAATAAAAATTTTATGACAAATTATAAAAATTTGATATTTTTCAAATTTTTGATATATAACAGACCTCGAAGTAAATCATATAAATCTAATGACATGTTCTTAAAGTGTATGTAGCAGGGAGGAAAAGCCGACGGTCAATTGAAAATTTTGACCTTTCATATTGAAGATATGGATTTCTTCCCAAAAAGACCTAATTTTTTTTTGGTGTTTTGGGAAAAAATCCATATCTTCAATACGAAAGGTCAAAATTTTCAATTGATCGTCGGCTTTTCATCCCACCTACATACACTTTAAGTATAAATCATCAGATTTATAAAGTTTACTTCAAGTACTGTTAAATATCAAAAATATCAATTTTTAATGATTTGCCATAAAATGTGTATTAAATTGCGAATTTCAAAAATCAAAATTATTTGATATCAGAATGACATTCTTCGTATTCAGAATGCAATTCGATATGTCTGGTGTGCTCTAATGTCCCACAATAAATACTGTCCAAACGTTCATACCCCAGCCCTTAATGTTAACCATCTATTATGCTTTATTTTATATTTGTATTGTATATTTTGATAGAAAATGGAATGGTTGATTTTAAATAAAAGAGGGTGTGGATACATACCTGCACTTCCTGGTTGCATGACGCCTTGTCCCGTGCGTCGAATACCAATGTTTACTGTCCCATCTCCTTCACCTATGGTGTACTTATCATACTCAAGCGAGAACACAACACCTTCAAAGAAAATAGTAAGATTATTTTCAAGGGCTTGAGTCCGAACTCCAGCATGAGCTCGGAACTAGAATTTGATTAGATAAAAGAATAGTTACAATACCTCAGTAAAGAATAAAGTAAAATAAAGACGAATTGCATATTATCTGAGTAACCAGTAGCGTAGCCACACAAAAATGAAAGAAAAAAGTGCCCCTCTGACATAAAATGAAAGAGAAAATCAGGAGGGCAAAGGAAAAGAGCACCTTTTCTACTAAAATTTTCTACTAAAGTTGCTGTGTGATGGCATTCCATTCCTCAACCAGAATTTGTCGCAGGTCATTCAATGTGGTTGCATTTGCTATTCTGGCACGCACAGCACGACCGACTGGACCCACAAGTGTTCAATCGGGTTGAGGTCTGAGCTGATGGCAGGCCATTCCATTCTCACTAATCCCATATTCTGTAGGTAGTCGTTGATTACCCTGGCTCTGTGGTGGTCAGCGTTGTCATCTATTCGCCGTATAGAAGTGATGATGTAACAGGATTAACTTCTATATAGCAATAGATGAATACAATTTTTTGATTATATCGCCCTGCACTATAAGCAGGTTACACTCATCACCTGTGTATGTCTGCAATCACTACTCCCTACGCCATACATATTTCGCACAGCCCCATTTCTCTAATATTTTTTTAACTGGATCCGAACTCCATTTTGAAGCTGATAACTATTTGAATATACATTTGATAAGGCATTGGATTGGTCCAGTTTGCACCAAAAATCCGCATAGAACCCATAAAGTTATTTACGAAATTAAAAGATAAGATTATCTAACAACGAAACGGTAAGTTTTGGTAGGGTTCTACGTAAATTTTACCCAAACTTTTACCGTTTTTTCAGTCTTCATTTTCACTTACAAAATGGCGTATACAAAATGTAAATAAATACTCTATAAATTCTATATTAAATCAAGTGTGAAGCAAGTGGGTATCAAAAATCGTTATAATAGATGTACAGTTAATATTCATTTATTCCTTTACCCATCTGACATTACAGTTTTTATACACAAAACAAATATTTGACAAATTTAACACTCGGATTTTTTCCGGAGAGGTCACAGGACTACCGTGACCAGTGCATAACTTAGCATTAAAATCAAGTTGGTTCTGGACGCATTCTAGAATCTCTTGCCGAATGGCGTGGACTGCTGTGGTCTGAAATCATAGATTGGATACAATGCCGCTCTTTTCAAAGATACTAATCTTACATGTGTGTGAGAGATCAGCATGATATGAGTATTCTATATAATTTCGATCCAGGTCTTTATCCCCTGTTCTTTGACATCTATGGTTCAATGCAAAGGTGACGGGTGAACGTTGTAGTGCAGGGTGATATATTCAAAAATTGTATTCATCTATTGCTATGGTAGTTAATCCTGTTACATCATCGCTTCTACGGCAAATAGGATTGCATTAGGTCCCAGATAGCGAAGATATGGGATTGCAGCTTGCTGATTGCTGAGACCCTACTACATTCACAAGACGTGTACTCAGCCGTGAAAAGGGTGATTGTTTTAAATGTGGTGTCATTGTAGAGGGGAATAAAGTAGCTGTCCATTGATATGCAACACGATATGAACATGTCACAAATAATCTGAGATATAGATGCTTGCAAAAACTTTCCAAACTTTTTTGACGAGTTTATATTACATTATTATAATATTTCATACCATCATTGTCGTTGATCGTTACAGTTGCCCAAGTCTGCACGCCAGTTGTGCCGCCTTTAATATCAGTCAGGATTACTCTAAACGTTTCCGACGGTTCACATAGATCATCGTCAAGTATGGTAACAGGGAACTGCTTGACTGTGCCGTCATTTTCCCCTTGTGAGAATGAGATTTGGTTGCTTTCATCGGGGGAATACGGAACTGCTACGAAGTCACTTGCAGTAGCTGTTATACCGTCAGTATAGTAGCCTAACAGAAAAAAACATTACACATTGGTAATACAGTAAGTGGCATATAATAGGTCTCATAAAAGACATCTCTCGGTTATTGCAAGGGTTACTACAATAGGCGCCAGCTATACTTAGTGTTAGTAATTGCCAATAATGAAAACAAATTTAAATGCAATATACTATACCTTATTTTTTACACTATTAGGAACTGAGTTTTTTTTTATATAATGCAATTTGATTCTGAAAGTATCTACCACTCCTGCAAACAATGACATCATACTTTCGCTCTCCCTACCTTTAGAGGTACTAGGTAATGCACTTTACTATGTAACGTCACGGTCAAATCGTCTATGTAATATAGGCCTGGTTTCCGTGACGTCACTTAATCGATTTTGGGTTTAAGATGTAAACAAACAACACCAAAAACTGCGTATTTTCTCCTCGTTTTCCTTTGTGTTCTTTCACATCAGCTTCCACAAAATAATTGTTTAAACGGTAACTATTATTATATAATGTTTACCTATTTGTCTCAGCTTGTTTTGAAATACTACAAAATATAGTATAGGGCGCTATGGGGTTGGGATTTTCTTTTGTTGTTTGGCATCCTTAAACCTAAAAGGATAAAATTTTGATTGGTTCCATTTTTTCTATGAACCCTGTGATTCCCACAAGGGGTCGAAGGTTACAGTGGGATCAAAAACCAAATGAAGTGTATCCCAAATTGTTCCTCTCATCACAGGAAATAAAAAGGTCAATTGTCATATTTTTCTACGGTGCTTAGTTCAGGAGTTATAAGGCCGAATTTGTCAAATGGTAACATTTTAATACACAGAGGTCAAAATTTAAACATTGTTCGATTTCATCGAAACTGTTGTAAAATCACTCCCCTTAAAATTAGAAAGCTCACACATATACTTTATTTACAGTTTTGGTGCAATTTTCATTGCCATATCCCCATTCAGTTTTAATGCAGCCAAAGTCCAATAGAAATATGTTCATGCATAACCTTTGATCCATGATTTCATCCGATTCCGAGGTTATACATTTTTCAAACAAATTGTTTTCCTATTTCGAGAGGAGTAATTTGAGACAAAATACATAAAATTTGGACTCTGTGCATGAGACATTTGACATTTGACCTAATTTACTCCATAATTCCTTAACTAAGCACCCTAGTGCAATATGACTTTGACTTTTTAATTCCTAACAATCAGAGGAATACTTAGTGGTATATTACAACATGATTGAACAAATTTTAAATTTTGGCCCCCCATTATGACCTTCGGCCCCTCGTGGGAAGCATAGGGGGCATAGAAAAATGGAATCAATTCTAGTTTTATCATTTGAGGTGTAAGGTTGTCAAAATCATTGGCTCCACTAATGTAGCATGACAAAATGCTAGCTGAAATATAGCGCCCTGTACGAATACTAAAGAAACGGTAAAACGCGATGTTATCTTAAAATCAATCTTTGTTTTGTTTTTCACTAACTCGGCACGTACTGCGAGCTGGCGTCATCGCGCAGAATGCCGAACGATGTGCAAAGTTGTTCACGTGTGTCGGTACGGTATTTACGTTTGTGTTTTTTTACTGACGTCACCGGATATCCGCGCCCAGTACCATGCCGGCGCATACGATCAGCCTTGGGTGACGCTCTACGCCCTGTGAGTAGTCATCAATACGCGATACGCGTTAAGTGTGTCACGTTATAAAAAGTAAACCAATTATAAAACGCAACAAAGATATATTTTCTAAGTGCATCGCGGTTCTTTTTTTTGGGGGGGGGGGTATTTTATGCGATTAATACCTGCTGATGTACAGCTCTCGGTTAGCCCTGTGCGATTAGTCGTAATCATTATACTACCATCGTTCTCATCAACTTCAAAATGTGACTGAGAAAACTGTAATCTGGCTTGAACCAAATGTGAAACTGTAAAGAAGCAACATGATAAAACAAAATTAGTGCTCATATTTTTTTCCGAAAAAACGTTTTACCATGCCATATACATAAGCAATAATTGACTGTGCGTAATATCAAAATCTTCTACAAGGGAAAGTTGTCAAATGAAGCAAACATGAAGTGATCAGATCACGAACACAGTCGGTTACGCCATCGCCACATAGTGCAGTGAAACGAACACCCCATAGATACTGGCCAATGGCAATGCATTTGCGCAAGGCACAGCATCATCATCCCTTTATCTTTGTGTCAGAAATTTCCAAGATAATCGCCAAGGGCGAATCCACTAGTTCGTCAACAGCCACGCATGGCGATTTTGTTCTACCGTGTTCAATAGTTTCGAGAGAAAGGGCGAGGCGCTCAGGCTAAGTATACACACACCAACTGTACGCACACCACCTGTACGATAGATATATACGTTTCTATCCCAGTACACATGCGCCGCTGCCATTCTTCAGCTGACTAATTACGCATCTTCAACCTTACCAAGTTAATAAAATTCAACTTTTGTCAGTTTTTGTTTTCAAGGCACATACTGGAAGTTCAAGGCACAGATAGGAGCATATTCTTTCAACACATATATTCAACTGCAAGTCAAGTAATAGGTTTTTATAAATACCAAAAATAACGGCATAATTTCAAGGATTTGAGATATAATCATACATTGAATGCATCAAAAAAATATACACCACCATAGGCCTACATGCCGGCATACCGGCATACAATCAAGTCTTTTTTTTCATTATAGCTAGGAATAGATAACATAATAAATGATTTCAAGTGGCGGTCACTCAATCAATGCAACTATGTGCTTTTGTCACTGAGTTTCTAATTTTATAGAGACATTGAGACACTTTTTCAAGCTTTAGGGTTTGGTCTTGATATTTTGAAAGACAACTCAGCTGAATATCAGAACATCGCTGAGCTATAGCGATTAGTTTTTAGCCAATGAGGTAAAACTCCAGGAAAAGCGAGCTACCTTGTCAAATACCAATCACTCACCGCGCGCGGAGTATAAGGTACGTGATTCACAACAGGGCGTTTTTCTATTGATTCGTTTTAAATACTACGAGATATAGACACTTATGACAATGCATATGTGGAAGTTGTATAATAAGCTATGTTGCAAGTATTTTAGGAGACATGGTAATTTAGATGTATTTTGCCTCATACCAGAAATGACTGAATATCTGAGCACCTAATAGCCACTGGCTAATTTTAATGCATGTGTTCATCAACGTGCTATTTGTGGGAGAAGAGGAATTTTGAAGGTATTTAGTCTTAGACCGAAAATGACTCATTATTGACATGCATGACTAGACTAATTCCAATCAGCCGTCTACACTTCGCATACTGTCATGCTTCGTAGTGACGACTGATTATCTTACAGCCCAAATCATGACGGACTTCTGAAAACTTTTCAATGCGACTTTGGTTAGGCGCCGTAGCGCGACTGACTAGCGGCGCCCGTGTACCGCGTCGCTGTACCGCGCCGCTGTGACAAGATCGCGCTCTGAACTTCTAAAAACAACAAACTCGGTCAAAAGGTCAATTTGGACACAACTGCGCACGCTCTATGCCACAGGAATCCTGTTGCAAAATCCGTCACTTTTTTTCCACGTAGTTTTCTCAGTCGTCAATCCAGACGGTTGACGACTGAGGGCAGCAGTCTAATGCATGACATTTGATCCCATATCTGTAAATACCCCATAGACAATAGCCCTTTTGGATTTTGCAGTGGCAGAATCTAATCGGTGCGTTTACGCGATTGCATCGCCAGCGTACGGACAAACCGCCTTCTACGGATGTATATGCTCCGCGAGATTACACTAGCGCGATTCGAATCTGCCACTGTGAAATCCAACATGGCGTTACTCTCAACACGACACTATAGCACATTATGCATTCGCATTAGCCATTGCCACAGACATATTCCTTGGATAATTTGTCACTGCCTTAGAAGAACCTAACTTAAGTACAGATTTTATTAAATGGGTGAAGACAATTTATAATATCACAAGCATTTGCATTGTTCAAAATGGTGTTGTATCAGATCTTTTCCATTTGGGGAAGGGTGTACGTCAAGGTTGTCCCCTTTCTGCACTATTGTTTATAATGTCTTTTGAAGTTTTGGCTTGTACAATAAGACAGGAAAAGAGCATAAATGGTATAACACTTTCCCTTCAGAATTATTGTAAAAGTGAAGTGCATATATCAATGTATGCAGACGATAATTATTACAGTATTAGATCAGAGGCATGTAGGTCAAGTTTTACAAATATTACGTGAAGTTTCTATTGTATCAGGTCTGAAGCTCAATTTAACAAAAACAGAAGCCAGTGGATTGGACCTTATAAAATAAAATAAGATATATGATTCAAGATGGAAATTGTATCTAAATACTACTGATAAATCACTAGGTTATTAGTAGTACTAAGTCTGCAAATGAGATACCGGAGAACTGGGACGGAAAGATAATGAAGATTCAAAATATTATTCACACATGGAAAAAGAGAGACCTTACCATGGTGGACAAAATAATACAACTAACATATCCAGTATATTAAATCTCCCAGAAAATGTAATAAAAAATATGACCTTTTCCGATGTAGTGTGGTAAAGCGGAAAAGAGAAAGAGAAAAGATCTGATAAATTAATATGAGGATAGTGGAATGGATATGAATTACCTTCCTCATTTTTTGGACTCGCATAAATATCCTTGGGTTGACAGATTAACAAATCAAAAAGAGGTTATTTGGAAAAACACAGTGCATTGTATGATTCAAACTATCACCCTAGGCATTGACATATTTAAATATGTAACTGCAATTATAATAATTCTTTAAATGAAAAGTGTAAACAGCAACATAGCATTATTTATTTTATTACAACCTTGTAGAATTATGGTTGAAACGTCCTCAAATACTTTCAAAATGTTGTTTTTGATAACATAATATTCGGAATCCCCCATGTGTAGTAATTTTGCTATTCAATTAATACTTAAATTTAATGATATTTATCTACAGAGTTCCTATACTTTTCTGTATAGTGGTCAATGTATGAGGATTTGGTCACGCTTGCTGGTCTTGGTATGTCGTGCCCATGAGTCACTTGCGTATTTATAAAAGCGCATTTATACATATAACCGAAGTACACTGATTATAGTGACGTTACTGTCCTACGTTGTTTGTGGGAGAACATGTATCTTTAGGCTGAAAATCATCACTTTTTATACCCCTATGACACCTGTGTGACCTTTGACCCTACGATTGGAATATGGCATGTGTAGTCAAGACAGTTTTGCTCGTGACTAGGTTAGGTCAAAACATAGATGGTCAAAATCGATGAAAGCATGCGATTGCTAGAACAAATGCAAGTTTTGACAGAAAAAAACAACGAAGAAACGACATAATAACAGAACACTGTTAAAACTGACTTGAATTACCTTCTTTGCCGAATATTTCAAGTTGGCAAGCCCAAATTAATCCAGACGAAGACTTGGTGAAGAACAAATATCTGCCGTAGATACCAGGGTCGCATGGCATTCCCGGATACACATTCGTTCCCCCGGAACTTCCTGTACTTACTGAATCGCCTGTATTGTAACAAAGTTGGTTGGTAGGTGACTCTATAGTCGGGCAAGAACCAACCAAGACGTCCATGTCATCTAAAGAATCACCTGTGGGTGTGAAGTAGCATGAATTAAAATAGGACATCAGTGTTAATGCATAATAAAAAGTTAACAACTACATCTGTTTCATGTTTAATGACTATGCAAGAAAGATCGCCCAGCGTCTTTGAAATAACAAACCATAAAACAAATACATATCTTCGGGGTATATGTTCATACCGGCGTGGTGGCCTAGTGGTTAGAGCGTCCGCCTCACGATCGGGAGGTCACGGATTCGAATCCCGGCCGAGCCATACCAAAGGCTTTAAAAATGGTACCTACTGCCTTCTTGCCAGGCGTTCGGCATTGAAAGAATGGAGTAGGGAAAGTTAAACACATGGCTACCAGTGGACTAACCCCTGCTGTAGCTTTTCTGCTTGCAGACATGTGGCCTAGGGTTATGAAACGGAGATAGGCTCCGCCCAATGGGCCGAAAGGCTTGGGAAGGATTTAACTTTTTATAGGTTCCTAGGAGTGGCATATACCGGGCCTGAGGCGTGTGTCTGCATTTCGTAGGTAACGAAACATCCTATATAGTGTGAAATCCTATCCTTATTTTTAACCAACAAGTTCAAACTTGTAATAACGTGCGTTAAAAAGTTTTTGAACTTGTTGGCTAAATTTCATACTTAGTCAGTGGGGTGGTCTATTACGTAGACACATAATCTGATTGGACAATCGCATGATTTTGGGGGTCGTCTATCAGGCTGTAGACAACCCCACGTCATCATGAGTGTTGATAACGCGTAACACGCTCATAGAGGTGCGTGTATGTATCGCGTTGTATGCGTAGACGCAGTGCGGAATACTCGCACGCGCTAGCAGTACGCGCAACAAAAGATGTGAAGTTGTAAACAAGTTTCGTTCATTTTAGAAAAAGGGGAGTTTTATGACGGTAACTTAATTTTTGCTTTAAAAATAGTTTACAGTTATTAAAATAATATTTAACTGACTAAGAATGAGAATAAACGATAGGAATTTTTATTTTGACTATCCTCTACCTATGATAGACGACAGGCAGGTCCAATATTTTAATCGTCTGCGCCGGCATCCACCACTCAAAATATTGGACCTGCCTGTCGTCTATCACACAGTAGAGGATAGTCAAAATAAAAATTCCTATCGTTTATTCTCTAACTAACATTATTGTGTGGTTCACCTGGCAATCTGTGTTGGCTGACAAGTATTCTAACACTGTATACCTAATCATGTCTTCAATAAAGGCTAGCTTAGTAGTATCATAACTTACGCCCTACAGCAGCATCAAAATCGGCGGGATTATAAACAAAGTAGAAGCCCACATATCGCACTTCATATACCTGGCCCATATCGATCCGCAACCACGGGTTTTGAGTGACATCTACAATAATATAAAACAAAAACACACAAAAACAAGGTGAATTGTTACCATTAAGTTGTGTAATGTAATTAGGACGCCCTTCGTTTGTTCGACACTCCACTGGTTCAACACAGTAAACGCTAGCCCTAAATTTAATCCTAATCCTAACCATAGTCATGATAATCCTAAACCTAATCCATTGAAAGTCTTAATTAATCCGGTCTTTGCTGTTGATTGCATGTCAAACAAGTGTAATGTTGATCAAGCGGTGGAATGCGTGTAATTATTGTAGTGATTAGATTCGTGCAAAAATAGACATTTACGTTATATTAATTTAAGAGGCGTTCATCATCATCATCATCCTTCGGCTGTGGAGCAGGCGACCACAAGATATCTCCATGCATAGCGATCTTTGGCAAGTGCGGTTATCTGTTTCATCATATTCTGGTACACGTTGAATTATAGGTTATATAAGAGGTGCGAGGACGTTCCTGTCTTTTTTCGCCATGAGTTAGCAGGCTCCTCCAGTGATAGACGAAGAATGTGTCACAGAAATCTCAAATGGCGATTCCTTACGCAGTGGATAACAGTATTAGTGTTATACGAGTGGATCATAGTGCAGTTTTGTCCACGGCAAATTCACCGTGACCTTTTCAGCCATAAACCCGCTTAGTGAAGATTAAACCGAAATATGCAGTACTAAATCATTAAAGTAATCGATTGTCCAATGCACATTTCTTATCACGTGGTAATATTAATCCAATGAACGTTCGAAATGTCCGCTACGGTCGACTAATCCAATCGATAATAACGCAATTGACATGTACGGGTGGAGCTCCACTGACTGAGTTTTGGGGACTTTTCACTGGTTTGCTATCATTTACTCATCAAGGCGCTCCACCGTTATTATAAGGACTATGCTAATAATTTAAAGATTGACATGTAAAAAATAAACCATACTTGATTGACAGAAAGTACTAAATTTGTACCTATTACGGTTTGGTGGCACTCCTCTTCCAAACACGACCAAGTCAGGGCGGCCCGGTGAAGCAAAATGTGCATTGGATTAACACGGGAGTTTGGATAAGATGGTAGATTACCTTTCTCATACAAATGCATGCTCCCCCGTTATTAAAGCTTGTAACGGATTAAAAATTCAGATATTTTGAAAAGAATAAGTAATTAAAACATAGAGCAAGTACTAAAATCAGAGCTTTTATACTTTTTGATATATGATGCCAACTAGTTCATCTCGTATACCCACAGCACAGCGCTACTAGTACGGGTCAATTACCTATGTGAGTGCCCCTGTGTTGTGTGCATACATGTAGTTAACAATAACTGCATGATGTATTCATACGTATTGGTAGATAAAATGATTAAAGAGTTTAACTTCAACACTACACTATTTTTCGCTCACCTGGAACGTTTTCACTAGTCCAACTAGCGTCTTAAGCAGATGGTGATGCTGTGATGATATCTTGTCTACATTCGGGATATCTCTCACTGATGACGTCATATGATTGACAGGATGACGTCATAGGATGTTACGATGTAGCGCCGCCCCCCCCCCCCCCCTCCCTAGGGCATCATCAAGTTATCCCAGATAGCATCTATTTCTAGACCTTTGTCACGATTCAGTCTTGGTTTCTGAGTCCTTATGTGTATTGCAGATGCACTCACAGACTGGATTGTCCTTACAGGAAAACCTGTTATAAACGTATTTTGAGGTTTGAAGCTGGTAGATACCCCTGCGGTCCTAAACGCTCGTCGCAGCTTCTCAGAAAGGCCTTCTATGTAAGGCAAGGTGACAAAACCTTTATTGGCCGTCTCCGAGTCTAGGTTCTGAGAAGAACTGTCTTTTTCTTTGGGCTGGCCGCGGAAAAAAGTCCAGTCTTTATAGCCACAGTTTTTAAGAGCGTTTTTCACATTTGCGATCTCCTCCTCCTTATCTGCCGGGTCTGTGACAACCGTTTCTACGCGATGGAGTAGCGTTCTTATGTGGGTGGTGAGAGGAGAAGTTCAGGTATTGCTCTGGGTGTGTCGGTTTTCTGTACACTTTGACTTTGTCGTCAACAGGACGGAACTCTTAAAAGAGTTCCGTCCTGTTGACGACAGACCAAGCGTCGAGGAAGGGAAGTTTATCTTGGGATCAATGTTATTAATATGATCAGTGAATTCTTCGATGTGCGCAGTTTTTATGACCACGAAGGTATCATCCACATACCTTTTACACGCGGTGGGTGTGGGGCTGATGTTAATGCCTGACTCTCAAAGTATTCCATGTACGCTTCCGCAGAAAGTGGACTACACGAACTGCCCATCGCACATCGTTGAGGTAGAAAGTCTCCCGGAACATACAATAAGAAGTGACTAGACAAAAGCTCAAACAATCCAGCGCTTGCTCAGGTTAAAGATTTTCTGCCTCACCTTTCTTCCAGCTCGAATCACTCTTGAAGGTAAACAGAGCAGATACATCAAATGACACAAGAGACTCATCCGATTCCAATTTCAAATCGAGAATGTCCTCCACGAAGGATTGTGTGTTGGTAATGTGATGTTCGGTGTTGCCAATGAGAAGAGATATAATCCCTGCAACACAACAACGCAAGTTCGTAAGTGACCGATCAGAAACCAATAAAATAGATCCTATCTGGGATAACTTGCTGATGCCCAGGGGGCGGGCGGCGCTACATCGTAACATCCTATGACGTCATCCTGTCAATCATATGACGTCATCAGTGAGAGATATCCCGAATGTAGACAAGATCACAGCATCACCATCTGCTGAAGACGCTAGTCGAACTTGCTATAGGGGGATCACTACACCTCCTCCACAGCGAGCATGTTACCTTCTCAGCATTTAAGAATGCCGGTACCCATTTATACACCTGGGTGGAGAGGAGTAATCGAGATAAAGTGCCTTACTCAAGGGCACAACACGATGGCGTCGCCGGGGCTCGAACCCGCAACTTCCGATTATGAGTCGGAGCTCGTTCCGCTCGACCACCGTACTCCCAAGCCTATAGCATGATAAGCCTATAGCAAAAATAAAATACATTTTGGGTGTTGATGCTTCGAAATAGGGAGGGCGAGTTAGCGCAGCGGTCGTTCCCTCGCTTTGCACCACTGAGGTCCCGGGTTCAAGTCCCGGAGCGGCCCAAGGACTCATGTGCACTTGGTTTATCCCGATTCCATGATCGCTCTCGCAGGTTTTCTCCGGTGATTTTATCAAAAACTTCCTTCACCCAATGGAATTTGTGGAGATGCACAGATAAATGGTGGATGTTACAATCTAAGTGCGGATAGGTTTGCGCTATTCTGGCTGCACAATGCCTAGTTGATGCGATCTGATTGTGATGATTCTGTAGCGATTCTGTGAGAAATTTCCGCCCGAAATAAGCTATTTCCCCATTAACTGTGTAATAGGTAATTAGTGGTATTGAATCATATGATAAGTTGAAATGATTTGAAGTAAAGTAAATACCCTTTGTCACACGATTCATTACAAGAGTGACCCTACTTTGGCTTCTTGGTGAAAAATTGCAAGAATCCTCAATTCGAGACATTTGCTGTCTTGGTCAAAATTGGGTATTTACATGGCCGTTACCAGAGTCAATGGGTCCTTTTAATATGGTCGCATGCTAATTCCCCTATCACTTGTGGGCTTGATGGTCCTGGTGAAAAATTGCAAGAATCCTCAATTCGAGACATTTGCTGTCTTGGTCAAAATTGGGTATTACATGGCCGTTACCAGAGTCAATGGGTCCTTTTAATATGGTCGCATGCTAATTCCCCTATCACTTGTGGGCTTGATATTTATTTTTATTCTGGTTGGATCCGGAAGACCCTTTTTTGCCACACGCTCCTTTTACTTAACACCTACATGGCCATGGTTAATGATTCTGAATTTCAGCTTTAACGAATAATGTTAGCTTTTGTATTGTACACAAACCTGATATGAAACATGTGGTGCTATAAAAGCTTGGAGAATTCGGAACACCGCCATCAATAGCTTTATCTGGGCTCCCTTCATATTGGTAACCACTCGCAGATGCACTCACAGACTGGATTGTCCTTACAGGAAAACCTGTTATAAATAGAAATTTGCAAATGTCACAGAAAAGAAAGAAAGAAACAAACAAACAACATTTCTTTAGTATTGAAAGAAGAATTTTAGAATATTTTTCCAAGCTTCAATCTTTACACATGCACAGATCCGCATACGACAGACACCACACAAACACCCCCAATCATAACACAAAAACACTTACCCACATAATACACAACTCAATACGCACTTTTTACGAGGGTTAAAAGGGCTTACCATACTTAGGAACAGGACAAATTTTAAAGGTCGCATCGTTAAACCAAGGTGCAATGTAAACATAATGAACGTCAATAGCATTGCCTGCACCGTGTTCGTAACTCCAGTATGGAACGTCAAGATCATCAGGTTTTCCGACGCTGAGAGTGCCTGTTGGTTTGTCATATTTAATCCAGAATTTTGAGGGTTGCCCATCAAGGATGAAATTAGCAGAAGGAGGTGCTATAGTATCCAGATAGTCACTGCTGGAATAATCGTCCAGGAAAAGGATACTATCCCCATTAATACCGCCGACAGGGGTACGCTCCATACCAATGTGCAGGTCAAAAACTGAAGTAAGATGATAAATGAATGATAAAAATGGATTTCTACTGCCTTCTGTACTAGTCGCCCTGTTTACATTGGTCAAGCTTCCGTGCGCAAATTAAAAAAATGTTTGCAAACTATGTAATCAGTTATATTACCTCTAGACAGTGTTCCTCACTATCCCTAAATCCTAATCCTAATCGTGAAAGGGAATAAATGGGAAAGGGGACAATACAAACTTTCAGTCTACTTTTCCTATTCCATAAAGCTAGATACAATTGACTTTGCGTATATGACAAGTATATTGCACAATATAACAGAAGAACTGGTTTTCGATCAAAAAACCTGGTTTATCTGCCGAAAACCTGGTTTTCGCCGATAAACTTGTTTTTTCAATCGAATTCGATTGTCATAGTTTTTTGAAAAACCCGGTTTCTCGGTCAAAAACTATGACAATCGAATTCAAAAACCTGGTTTTTCGACTGAAACCCCAAGTTTATCGGCGAAAAACCAGGTTTCTCGGCCGATAAACTTGGTTTTTCAAAAGTATGACAATCGAATTCGAAAAACCAGGTTTATCTAGTCGATTGTCATAGTTTTTGATAAAGCTGGCTTATCAGCCGAAAAACCAAGTTTATCAAAAATTTTACCGAATTGATAAACCTGGTTTTTCGATTTGATAAACCTGATAAAACAGGGTTTTCTGTTCTATTTTGCAATATATTTGCCATACAAGTCTGTTGTTGCATCCTCTCTTACTTTCATTACACCAAATAGTTCACAAACATTGCGTATTTTTAACAAATTTTAGTGATAAATAAAGGCCGCCCATGATTTTGTGTCTATAAAAGGGACAGGAAAGATTGAATTGACCCTCTATTCTGATTGTGAGACGTTCAAGAGTTTAGATTTATTCAGAGCGATAAGTCTGTTTACTTTAATATAAATGATCTACAGGTTGTCCGCGAAAGAACTGTATCGTCGGGAACTGATTTATTTGGGTATTTTAACGCATAAACCAAACGTAACTAAATAACTGATGATGTTGAGGAACATATCTGCTATCATATACTTTTTGAATTTTGACAAATGACCGCTCCGTTTTTGAAATAAAAGAATTTTACGAAACTCAATATCTATCAATGACTACGGACGCATGCATGCGCTGATGATGCGCAGTGGTAAGGCCCGTCTTAATTTTTAATCTTTATAGTTCGTCTCAAAGCCCTTTCAAAGTTAAAAACTTAACACGGAATGCGACTTTTATTTATTTATTTATTTATTTATTTATTTATTTATTTATTTATTTATTTATTTTTATTTTATTTTTTTTTTTTTTTTTATTTATTTTTTATTTATATTTAAATTTTGTTTAATAAAGGTTTTGGAATTTTTTTTTTTCTTTTTTTTAAAATTTATTTATTTATATTTATTTATTTATTTATTTATTTATTTATTTTACTGTAATTATGTGTATCTGTGGCAAGAATAGACCACCTTTTCATCTCTCAGTATGCTCAGGAGGTTGCCCTGTGGTCAAGATGAAGAATATATTATTGAGATGTACGCTTTGGGCTATTTTGACGTCTGACGATTTCAGTCGTGATATTTTTGTGTTGTGGATCGGGAAAAAAATAAAACAGCGGAAAAAACCCTTAAATTTACTTAATCCAACGGGAATAGCGCGAAAAACGGGCGATTTGTGAATTATTAAACCAAGATGGCCTTAGTACTCAGAATACACTAGATCATCATCGATTGATATTTGAATCCGTGGAAAGGCTTGAAAATGAGGGAGTTTCGTAAAATTCTTATATTTCGTATGGTCAATTGTCAAAATTTAAAAATTATGTGATAGCGGATTTATTCCTTAATCACGCCAAGTATTTAGGTATATTTAGTTGTGGCGTTAAATACCCAAACAATTAAGTTTCCGACAATATAGTTCTTTCAGGGACACCCTGTATTACTACTTACAGAGTATGTAGTTCGTCTCATCGGAAGCGCCTGTATCAGTTGAATGTCGATTGGACAAAAATACAGGAACAGATTGCCCACCGTCGACAGTTACTTCAACGTCTAACCGTGAATTCATTGTATCCCATGATCCAACGAAGCGGGCGCTGTGTCCAAGAGTAGTACCCGATCCACTGCTGCTGATACCTCGGTAGCAGACTATGACGATATAGTCAAATAAATTCCCGTGCAATCGTGCAAATCATGTTAAATTTGCTGTATTTGGCAGAGATAGAGTACTTATATATAGCACTGATCATTAAAGGCTATGGAGCCATTTCAACAGCAACCTTATTTGGTGGAAAAAGGTCATTGAATTTTTACACAGAGGTCAAGTTCAAAATTGGTCGGATTTGGTTTGAAAGGGCATTTCGTGATCAACAGCCTCATTCCCCCAATTTTCTCAAAAAAAGTTGAGATTTTTATATCACTGGAAATCTCTGGCTACATGTTTATGTACAAAAAATTTCTTTCAGATTAATTCGTTTGGCAAAGATATCGTGAAATTTGAATTTCGTTCTGGTATAGCAGAACGAAATTACAACACATTGTCTATGGAGCAGTGTAATACACATAATGATGCATAACTCGCAAACGCAAAATCGGAATCAACTGAAATTTTGGGAATAAGCTTTTTCGTGGATATCTACTTATAAAATGTCATAAAAAGAGGATGCTAGGATCACAAAATACTCCTTTAAGACACAAGCAATGTGTTCCTCTACTAGTCATAAGGATTCATAAAAAGTATAGTTTGACCTGTCTACGATGTACGGTTATGGAGTTATAAGCAAAAAGGTAACATTGTAACGTCATAGGTCTAATTATGGCACCACAGGGAGCAAAATTGAACAATTTTCGTTGAAAATGGTCCCAAATTTTTGGTCTTTCCAAGATAAATCATAAAAATAATAGTTTGTACTATCAAGTAGCACATTAAAACCGGCAATACCCATTGAGTCGCACTGAATTCTATTGAATCAATTTGACCTTGACAAATTGTTGTGTTACCTGGGTAAGAAAGTACCCAAGATAGTCAAAACTATTCTTTTTCTGATTTCTTGCAACAAGACAAATAATTTGAGACCAGTTTCATCAAAATCAGAGCACGTTTCATTTTCGCCCCCAGCGGGAGAAAAATTGGTCCTATGACATCACAGTGTTACTCTTCTGCCCATAACTCCATAACCGTACATCATAGATAGGTCAAAGCGTACTTTTTCTGAATCCGTATTACGAGAGGATCACGATGGTGTGAGTTTTGAACATGTTTGAGTAATTTTGAACTTGACCCTCTGTGCAAAGTCCAATGCCCTTTTCTACTAGAATGAGGGTACTGTTAAAATGCCTCCATAGCCTAGATTAATTGGTACTAGTATAAGTACTATTCATCTGCCAAATATGACAACTTTAACATGATTTGCACAATTGTAGTGCCTGTAAACTGAAATCAATTGTACTAATATGGGACAAACGTATTAAAAAATGAATGAAATTGTGTATCATAGTCTAAAAATTCCTTTAAAAAAGGAATGGGCGCCCAATTGGAACTTTGATGTGATGTGCTGAAATGTGCTGATAAAAGTGTTCTCTTTAAACCAAAAGGATTGGTTTCAAATAAAAAGAATAAAGCTTAGGTTATCAGTCTGGTTACTATTGTTAGGCAATGGTAGCCTATATCATGCTGGGGTGGGTGGCCGGTGGAGCAGAATTATTCTTTTCAGAATTTAGCTTTGTATACCGTAATTAATTCTTCAGGATTGTTTTTCCCAGCAGGGTTATTTATTTTTTATGATTGACTGCATTGGTAAAGAAGACAAGAATAAACAATCTGAACAAGTGTTATTTATTGATTCTCACTGACGAGGAAAAATCAAATATAGATGGAGAGAAAATTATTCTGACTTATGTAACATGCCAGGTCCAACGGACTCAACCGTACTACAGACATGATGGTATCACAGCAGAGTAATTAAAAACTGCTGGTGATAAAGGGATAGACATGATACATAAATTATGCCGAAGGATCTGGGAATCCGAATGTGTACCACAGGACTGGGGTAAAGCAATCATTGTCCCCATATTCAAGAAGAAGGACAAATTAGTCTGTGCCAATTATAGAGGCATAAGCCTACTGAGCCTCGCAGGGAAAGTCTTCTGTAGCATACTTCACAGCCGGATGAAAAAGCAATCCGAGGAGATATTCTCCGAATCACAAGCAGGGTTTAGACCAGGCCGTAGCACTGTTGACCAGCTTTTTACACTAAGGTAAATAACAGAAAAATACACTGAAATAGACAAGGCACTGTATATCTGCTACATAGATTACCAGAAGGCCTTTGACACCGTGTGGCAAGACGGACTATGGGCAGCAATGAAGCACCTAGGTTACCCGGACAAGATAGTTCGACTCTTACAGGCCTTTTGTGGCACATCGAAAAGTGTAGTGATGGTGGACAAAGATATCACAGAGTGGTTCAGGACTGCCACAGGAGTTAGGCAAGGTTGCATCCTATCGCCACAGTTATTTAACATACTACTGGAATTAGTCATCAGCTTAGCAATCCAGGACCTGGACACTGGCATCAAAATCCAAGACAAAACCCTGAACAACCTGCGGTTTGCCGATGACATTGTGTTAATGGCAGATTCAGAGGAAGATCTTCAATCACTTGTAACTCTAGTCCACACTCAAAGCAAGAAATTTGGCCTCACAAGGGTAAAACTGAAGTACAGATCATCAAAAAAGTCAGCCACCCAATAACCATCTTCATATATAGAAAGTGACCAACTGAAGCAAGTCCAAACCTTCACCTACCTGGAAGGAGTTATCACAGAGAATTCAACCAGTACGGAAGACATCAAACGGATGATTGGACTGGCAATGTGAAGCATGCAGAAGTTAACCACAATATGGAAGTCTAAAGAAATTAGTACTGACACAAAAATGGAACTCTACCAGGTGCTTATCTTGTCAATAGCAACATATGGGACAGAAGCTTGGACGCTCAAGAACAGAGACGAGAAGAGATTGTTGGTGTTTGAGATGTTTTGTTTAAGATGGATAATGGGAGTCTCCAGACGAGATAGGCTACGGAACACATTAATATTAGAGAGGCAACAAGCAGCCAGGTCACAATACTAGACAAAATCAAAGCCAAACAACTGTTCTACTTTGGACACATCGTACGGATGCCACAGGACAGATACCCTAAACATGCCCTTGAAGGTAGAATACCTGGACACAGGCCTAGAGGTAGACCCCCAAAGCGCTGACTTGACAACATAAAAAGCAGCTGCCAAGAACTTGGGATTACATCAATCTACAATGCAAGGAGTATGGTCACAAACAGAGGCATATGGACTTCCATGGTGAAAGGCAACAAGCTCAAAGGTTCCCAGGATCCGAGGGAGGAAAGCAATAAGTCAAGTCAAAGCCAAGTTAGGGTTAGGGTTAGGTTCATTATTGATCGTAGATTATAAATGTATTTTCATTAAAATGGTAATGTACTAGTATATCGTGTGTATGCGCTTTATTCCGTGAACAATAAGTATGATAAATAGACAGCTTTCTGGCAGGACGACTCATATAGCATAGTGGTATAGCGTCTCGACTATGGATCCATAGGTTGCTGGTTCAAACCCCGTCGATACTTGGTATAATTTTAAATCTAACATGTTTCGTTTCTTTTTGTTAAGTGAGAGGAAATAGTAGTAAGTAGAGAGATTGCGATTTTTACGTGAAACGTGAAACCCGAACGGGAACCGCATGTCACTCTAGTCCAAAATCAGTTAGTATGCATTCTAGAGGGTGAAATCCATTGTGAATTGGTCAATCGTAGGATTGCCGTAAGGTGGTCACGTTGCGGTTGGTAGCAAATCGTGACAAATAAGAACAAAAAAACGCATTCGAAAATGCAGACAAATCTCATGTTTGTCATGTTCTGAAGCGATTCAAACTAACTAAGTTGAACAAGGAGAGTCTGACATGTAATAAAATGTATTGGTTTGTTAAAATTCGATCTAGTGTAGATGAGATGAGGTGAATAGATTTTGATCTTTTTTAACGCGAATTCGAACGGGCAGATTGCCTATTCATTTGTGTGTGGAGAATGCCGTCCAAAAAAGGAAAAGGCGAAAAGGCCTTTTAGATAAGATCGTGTCGTCTTACGGCACAATACGGTATGAATTGTCTGTTTTGGACGGGACACAGAAGTTCATGTAACGTCGTTTATCACCATTGCTATTTCGTTGCGTTAAACAGCTGTCAAAGTGATTTTCTTATCTTATGGATACTATCTAGCGAACAACAAAAATGTTTTTAAATATGATAATGCATATGTTTTGGTTTTAGTTAAAAAGTTTTGAAAACATTTAAAATGTTGGGTTATATAAAAGTCATCAAAACGCTTTTTTTAAATGTTTTATACTGCAAAAGTAATACAACAACATTTTAAACCAAATTCAAAATGTTATCGTAAAATATTATTTGGCAAACATTTCTTATACTTAGGTCATATTAGAATGTGTTGCTGAAAGTTTTGAACAAAATGTTATTAAAACGTTATACCTTCATAAGCACTTTAACCAGACATTTAACGTTTTCTGTAATATATTTGTGTTTGCTGGGTAGTAATCGGACTAGGCATATTAAATTATCTATTTTCATTTTGCTTTAAAAGGGCGTACTACACCCATATATTGGTTTGATTGGTCTAAAAAAATATTTTGTCATTTATAGCTAGGCGATATATGCACGGATCATGTGAAATAAAAAAAAATATGAAAAAACATCGTTAAAGTGTCATTTTTCACCTATTTGTCTTAAAGTTGACTGGTTGTTAAGGACGCTTATTTTTAGCGATCCACGTAGTCTCCGTCACAACCGGTTTGTTTCTGCCGTTTCTAACATTCATCGATATTCACATACAGTATTAGACTCGCTACCAGTCCAAAATACGACCTGCCTATGTATATTTAGGGCTGACACGTCATTTGTATTACCAATAGGAAATACACAGGTCAGACTTTTGAAAATAATTCTTTAAGATTTGGTCAAAAAATTGGTAGCCGCCTCATTATGCAATATCTAATCAGACAATGTGTCGAAATAAAATTAAGGATCGAATGCGTTTTAGTGTCCAAAAAGGCAAAATTACCGTCAAACTTTCGCCGAATTCTGCAACTATTGCGAAGCCCTCGAGCGGGTGCACAGTTAACTCGGGAATAAAAATATCCGACCTTTGTGATCAAAACAACAAATTACAACTTTGGACCATGTTTGGACGTACTATAGGCAAAAAACACTATTGCCAAATAACATAGAATAGAACATTTGACATCAACTTGACAAACTAATGAAGAAAATGTGCTCCATAAACATTAGATAAGTGCGCAAAATAATCCCTATTCAAATGCGTGTATAAAACTGAACAGGGCCGGGCGGCTACTAGACTACCACATAATTTCAAAGTTCTCGTGTTGCCAGATTCAAACATCAGCATGTATGCCTAGCGCCTTCTCTTGGTAAAATCCCTGATAAAATCAAGATTGTGACCGTCGTCTTATTAAAATTGAATTTTAAGCGTTGGAACTTAACACAAATGACCATACGGGTATGCTCTCCCGGAAGGACCCCTCCATTTTTTTGGATTCCGCAGCTCCAAAAGACCCGTGACCAAAATAGAGCTATTATAGCATACGTAAACACGGTAACTTGACAATTTCAGCTCTAAAATACCTAAATTGCTCGATCATTCTTCACATTTCTGTTTTTTTTTTTTTTTGGTGTGTGGTTGTTTTTTTGGCGTTATTCAACCAGAAAGCGAAGAAAGACCCAATTTTGACTATACGCAGCTCCAAAAGACCCCCTTCTATATTTGTTGGCAGCTCCAAAATATCCCTTTCCGCGCATGACGCCGTCAGCTCCCCCGGCGCTCCCCGGGACCCACCACCTACTAAATTCAGAGGGAGCACACCTCAGGAGCATACCCACCAGAAATGTATGTTGTGCCCTCCTCGTGAGGTGACATCATGGGCGTAGCTAGGACTTCTTAGGGGGTCAAAGGAGTCAAAGGGGCAACCCTCATTCAAGGGGGAAATCTTTAACGAAACAAAATAGGCTCAAAAAGTAGGCCTACAAAAAAGACCCTAGTAAAATGCTTCAGGGCGACCGCATCCAAGGGGGGCGGACTTCCCACAGGGGGTGGGGTAGCTTTCACCATTTCCCCCTTATGTACGGCACTGGACGTATGAGAAATTTGCTTAATTCCGCAATTTGGACATTTTAACAAATCCGCATTAATTTTAGACATTTTAAGACATAATATTATAATATTATACATTTATTAAGAAATAAAGTGAGTAGAAAAAGTGAACATATTAAATATTATAGGCTAGTAGGACTATACCCCGGGGTCGGGCCCGGGGTATATTAATACTTGGCTTTTGCAATAATACAGGGTGTCCCAGAATGATTTGTACCGTGTTTGCAAAAATAACTAAAAATAGAAGATGGGCAGTGTATCTATTTTTGATAACAGCATTATAATGATGGACATGTCTCCTACTTATTATGTTATATACGACTCGTATACCTTTGAAAAATGGCACGATATGATTAAATGAAAAACGTGGGATGTTTGGCACCGCATTTCGACGACAACTACTGTTGGGGTTGCGCCTTAAAGCTTGCCGGACATCTGCAATGTTCGCTCTTGTTCTTACCATGCTTACAGTCTTACGAGCACCTGAAGCTTCACTCTGCCGATTCCTGACAGTTCCGTCCTTGTCAAACTTCTTTACGTTATGCACTATCGTAATAATGAATCTTCTTTGTGTCTGCCGGTTTGCCAGTAAGATTTTGAAAGAAATCCATGCTACTGTACAGTAAATTGAGGAGCCGTCTTTTCTGTACCACAACCAGTTCGATCTCTGCAAGCATTTCAAATGACATGGACCTCACACCACAATAACTTTATTTAAAACTACCGCCAAAGAGAGAATGGGATTAAGCCACAAATCCTTAATTCCATATAATGATTGCTTCGTAACGTCATAAATAATCTATAATAAATTACTGAGTTTGGCGACTTGGTAAGGCTAAAAACTTAAACGTTTTACATTATTTCGGAAAACGGATTTTTGCGTTGCGTAGAGTAAAGTTGTCCGCACCCCAATAAAACGTCCAATTTTGTTTTTGTTTACGTTAAGGGTGTCAAATTATGTTAATTAGTTTCAAAGCCACTACCAGAGCACCTCCATGCTAAAACTTTTCAGGCCAACACAATACACTAATGTTGACCAGAGAAGATCCTGTCATCGGTGTGAGGATATTATGCCTGTAGTCTCAACTATTACATGACACAGTAGAAGTATGCCTGTAGTCTCAAACACAGTAGAAACTCAATTAACATCTATTGTTTATTCAACTAATTTATCAACATTAGCATGTATTCTGTGTTTTTATGGATAACCTATAGTCAACAGTAGAGTGTTTGTTTATTGAATTACTTTGTAAGTGAAACTTTTGAAGGACAAATTAATCAGGGTTGCCAAAAAAAATCATAAATTTATAGGAAATAGAGTGTAAGGAAATGTGAATAAAATTGTTTCAGCTGCACAGTGGTGTAGCCAGGACTTTTCAGAGAGAGAGGAGAGAGAGAGAGAGGGGGGGCAAGGCAAATTTCATGGGGGGGGATTGTCACAAATGGACTATAAGAGTACGACAAATTTATCCAAAATGGGCTAACAAATAAAAAGTACAACAAATGCATAGAAATCTAAAATATCAGATCAGCCAGCAGGTCACAGGGGCCAAGAGGGATGTGAATAAAATTGTGTTCATCTGCTCAGTGATGTAGCCAGGACTTTTGCAGGAGGCGGGGGCAGCAAGGTACATTTCAAGGTGGGGAACAAACTTGGATGAAAATGATAAAAAATGAGCTAAAAGGTACAACAAATTTGTCCAAAATGGGCTAAAAAGTAGGCCTACTGTAGAAACAAATGCATAAAAATCTTAAATAGCAGCTAGAGCGGCCAGCATCCCACAGGGGCAAGACTTCTCACGGAGTCACGGTGGATATATGGTGGCAAGAAGACTTGCTTCGATCATGATCTAATTGCAATTTCAAGCCATTGATTTATATGGAAAAGATACTAAATATTATACTTCTAAGTTCTAAATGATAATCTCCTCTCATACCATTAATCACATTGAATAAAACATTTACATGTACACAAAATATAACAAAATTTACCAACCGCGAAAGACCCTGATCGCGAAAGACGGGTGACCGCTAGTATAGATAGATATCGACTATTTAGTGGAAATATGAACAGGGCACAAGTAAGATACCTGCATAACTTTTTCCAAATAACTTTGTGCTGAACGGTTAGTAATGTTACAGATTTTCAAAATAGGTTGCGTTGTCAAAACTTAGAATTCACCATTTCTACGCAATCTTCTATAACTTCTACTAGAAACGTCCAATTTTTAAAATCTAAAAAATCTGAGAAAGCTAACTATATGTAGAACTTAAAATGCAAAACAATATGACCATTCAACATGCCCTTCATACCTAAAAAATTCCATCTTTCCCGGTATAAATCATTCTGGGACACCCTGTATAGGCCTTCGTGCCAAAACTTGCTTGCCCCTTCTTGGCCTGCCTAAAACTGAATACCGGCTGCCATGTAGGCCTAGGTATAGGGGGACAATGTTTTGGTATGTCGATAGAGGGGATTGGCATGTCAAAGTGGAGACTGGCAAAGATTTGTTGGCATTATTGATGGGGAAAGCAATTCACCACCCCAGATGGCGAGTTGCGATAATATAAACTGAATCAGCGGTGAAAAGCACGAGTATAGGCCTACAATTCCGCAAGTACATTTTAAAGGTGACACGGGAAAATGAAAGTTAAAGGTTATAGCCCGGGGTCATGGGCCTATAACACTACTAATATATTAGATGATGAAATAAGCATGATAAAATTTTAAAAAAGGGTCTCACTGAGCTTCACTGGGGGATTTCCAAATGGTGTAGGCCTACCAACTGAAATTTCTTACCCCTTCACCGGCCTTCATAATCGCCTTTGTTGTCCCTGTTTGTTGTTATTTAGTGTCCGTATATATAGAAATGCTAACATAGCTTAGTATTAGTGGTTTAGCCAAACGCCGAGTATTAAAGACAATTAATCTCATCCCGGGAAAAATCAGACTTTACACGAATCTAATTAGCTAAGCCTAGGCCTATAGGCCACCTACATTATATCGGGCTTCAACTTTGTCAATTGGCCTACTGCTGTTAGGAATATTAGGCTTACATTTCAAAAATACCTATAACGACAATTTAAATGACTTATCCTTTACTTTTAGACATTATAAACAATTTTGATTTTTCATACTTTCCTGGGATCACTGGATAGGCCTTTAAAATTTGTTTTTTCCTACTCCATGGCTCCGTAGGCTATTTGCCCAATACGCCGGGATTTGAGCTTAAAAATACCTAAATATATACATACACTAAAACACGGCAACTGGTTATCAGCGAAATTTACTGTCAGCCCTCTGTTATAACGCAATGGATTGTGGGTGACGTAGCAAAATTAGCGTGTGTCAAAATTCGGCATACCGTGGCGACGTGCATAATTCTATGGAATATATTTGATTTTTTTGCCTTGGATAGCGACAATCATAGGTAAGACACGAATAACATTATTCCACTTAAAATATTATATCACTGTATCAATTTTGGAGTTCCTAGTTGAAATGGATTAGAAAACAACGGTAAAATAGTTACCAAAATAGAGATTTTAAGCTTTAACGAGCCTTACGGAATGTGGTGGTATAGATGACGAAAAATGCAATTTTTTTTAATTTTGCTGTAATATGGTTGTGATAACCTGTGGCTGTTACCTATGGCTTGATTAAGTTTCAGTGAAATAATGTCGCAAGTTAAAAATACAAAATATAGCTCAACATTGAAAATAGAAGCATTTTAACCAGTTCGTTTTTGATAGATGTGGAACACTGAAAATCACCAAGTTCCTGAAGCCATCAGGAACCACTTATTCCCATTTTACCTATCAACATTATTTCTCTAATGCGTTAGCAACACGTATCCAAAATTTTAACGAAATCCGTTGAAATTAAGCTTTCCAAAATAAAGTGAATTTAAAACACCAGTGATGTACCACCTTTTGGCTTCTATCTAAAAAAGCATGTAAGCTACGTTGATACCGATGCCACCAATAGAACGAGAAGGTTTGCCCCTTCATTTTGCATACCACTTTGGCCAATTTTTTTTCTCATTTCTTCACAAAATGCAAAAAACCGCAAAAAAATGCAATGGGTGTAGTACCCCCTTAAAAAGTAAACAGGGTACTATTCATATGATAATGGGATTTATTTCTTATTGTTCAAATAATATACACCATGACGATTACTTCCAATAGTTTAGCTGCTAAGCTCCCAAATTTGGAACAATTGTGCACTTTGTGATAAAAGCATGAGAGTTTCCACACATGAAGTACCTGGTCCAAAGTTTATGTGGAGGCATTTCAGATTTGACCCCTAGTGACCTCTAGAGGTCACGAAAGATCACACAGGGGTAAAAATTTGAGTGCTCATCGCATGCATCGCGTCGGTTTGCAAGGTAGGGAGCCTAGTCAGCCAACCATTTTTCTTGTAAGACGGTCTGGATTTTTGCAATTTATAGTAAAGGTCCACATAGGCCCCCAAAGTTTCTTTCAGATATTAAAAGATTAGATTCCCATAAAGACGAAACAGTAATCTTTAGTGGGGACCTATGTAATTTTTACATAGATTTTTCATAACCTTTTCGGGCTTTATTTTCACAAAATCCTGATAATATTTTGGCATATATAAAATTTAAATAAAATTCTCTGCCTCCTAAACCACATAAACTGTAGCACGATTGGTTATTACGAATCGTTATATATGATGTACAGTTAATACTCATATATTCTTTTATACATAGGATGCTTCTGTTTTTACACACAAAAAATATTTCCTTGAAAACCCCTCACTCGGCTATTTCAAAAAGGTAACAATGGTAAACATGCTTCCCTAGAATGTGCAATTTTTCTTATTTTAACAGCATTCTAGAAACTCTTGCAGTTTAGCGAAAAGAGGAGTGGACCCGCACAAGTACACATTTGGGACACGTGAGAACAATGGTACCACTTTGAAGTGTCTAAATTTTACGGTCGTAAATTAGTGATAAATTGACTTGCTTTGGGTGTATAGGTACTTCCGCCTACGCTGGAGTGGCTCGTCAATATGAGGACCCACAATATGACCCTTAGACAGTGCAAGAAGTATCAGGTCCCCAGAACCAAAACAAAATGATATGGGAACAGCTCAACCCCCTATCTCACTCATCTACTTATATCTATAGAATTAAATTCTTTAGAGCATCTGTGGTGTGTGGGGGTGTGTGTATATAGGTTTTGGGGGGGGGGTGTATGTAAGGTGTGTGTGGAGATGTAGGGGTGTGTGAGCTGTATGGGTGTGAGTGTGAGATTTTGCCTCAACAAGTGCAATAATTTCTTTGAGTAATTTTATGGTGTTTTATGTATATTTTATATGTTTTTTTATGTCTTTTAATGTAAACAATGCAAATGTAATATTTCATGTAATTTGGCCTACGGGCCACGAATTTGAAATAAATTTAATCTGAATCTGAATCTGAATCTGAAAATAGCCCAGCGTAGAAATATACATTAATCACTAGTAATCAGTGTTGCCATGAATTATGTATACTTGTTCGTGCAATCGAATAATATACATGAACGCCTCCAAATGTCAGGCACCATAAATGATCTAAAAGATAGATTAAAAATCACTGTGAAGATCTGTGCTAATTGATTAGCACACAACTTTAAAATTCTTGTTGTCCGGGCCGCAGACTAAGTAATGTTAAGTTTTTGGAACAAACTTTTGCGACAAACTTCATGTTCAGACACTTGCAATATATAAAAATTTAGAAACGTTATCAGATTTCAGATTGTTCTCTAAAGTGGTACGCATACCACAAATTTCATCACTAAAGTCGTGCTTGTCAAAACGATTGTAAAAATCACTGCAAGTGTTTGAATACCCACTCATAAGTCGTATACCTTCCCAAACCTGTTTCATGTTATTTTGAGTGAATTTTTGCTCAATTTTGGTCCTGTACCTTTCTTTTCCCCTCTTTATAATAACACAAATTAAGAGCATACTCATGAGTATGTCGCCACTAGCGCAGCGCCATCAAGCCATGCGGAGCGCCATCAAGCAATGGGGTATTCGAAGTGGTAGAAATGATCACATAACAGAGTATCTCCTTGCACCCCGTCACAGCTCGCTTCGTAGCGATCAAAAGGCGTTTTGGGGATTCGCTTCGTAGCGTCGATCAGGTACCTGTTTTGCCCGGGGCAGTGTGTTTCTGCGCTGTACAGGGCTAGGATTAGGATTAGGGTTAAGATTAGGGTTAGGGTTAGGGTTATTCATTTGTAATATACTAGTAATAGTAATAGTAATAGTAATAGTAATAGTAATAGTAATAGTAATAGTAATAGTAATAGTAATAGTAATAGTAATAGTATACCGTGTGCGCGCGGTAAAACAATAAGTATAATAAATAGACGGCTTTCTAGCACAACCACTTGTAGCATAGTGTGTAGTCTCTGTTGATCCTTGGTAGAATTTTAAATCTAACTTGTTTCGTTTCTTTTTATTAAATAAGAGGAAATAATAGTAGCCTAAGTAACTCCAACGCAACGCAACGCTACTAAGCATTTCGTAAGGTGTGAAGAGGCACGCTTCGTAGCGCTTGTTAGGTACCCGTCGGATATCGGGAAAGTGTGACAAGAGGCTGCTCCTTGAGTTTTTGAAAGTCAAAACTAAGAACTGACATAACAACCTCATTTACTAGGAATCATGGCTGCAGCTCCACAACGTTTGTTATGTACTTACGAATGCAAAAACTGTTCTTAGTTTTACCAATGATGATATCTCAGGCAGGAATATGAGAAATTTCTTTATTTATAAGATAATTTGAAAGAAATATCATGACTTCATTTATAAAAAAGAACAAACACTTCATACTACGTTTGTGTCAGTTCTTTGATGTTTAATGCACGATAAGCGTAAAATTGTTTTACGCGTAGCGGTGCAAACCTGATATAGGCAAACATGGCAAAAGTGGCCCAACACGTTTTCTGGACGACATAGCTTTTGAACCCAAGCTAGTAAAGAAACCAACTAAACGTCTTCTTTTAGCCAAGATATTGCTGATTGTATTGCATATAACATTTGTGTCATAACTCTTTTTGTTTTTTCCTGAGAAGTCAAAATGTAATTGTATAAATTTTATTGTTACACCCTGTACATGCGTTTATTGTGGTAATTTATTAACCAATTTAACGTTTAATGGCGGAACCCCTTTGTTCGAAACAATGGTACCACTTTTATGAATAGCCTGTCGGCAAATCAAATCGGCATCAAAGGAACAATGCGTTACGTAATCTATTGCTTCTCCTTGATATCAATCCTCCTTGGGCCTGATAATGGTAAGCTATCATTTATTCGCCAGCGAAGTGGTTACATAACTCCTTGCATACTGCAGTTACTGTCCGTTTTCCTATACACAATACACAGTGCTCTTTCCCATTGACGCGTGACCTCTACAAATAGCCCTACGTTAAAAGTATGGGGATATGACTAGTTAACGTCGCTGTGTGAAAAATAACCGGCCAATATTAAAAGTACTCTTCTAAAGTTCTAGAAAATATAGTTTTTAACATGTCCTAAATTTTTTGCTAATTTAGATGTTTGGAAATATTCGTACTTTGGTGTTTTAGTTAATGTTATAGGTAATAGTACATTGCCTAGTTAACGTCGCTGTGTGAAAAATAACCGGCCAATATTAAAAGTACTCTTCTAAAATTCTAGACAATATAGTTTTGTAACATGTCCTAAATTTTTAGCTAATTTAGGTGTTTGGAGAGGGTCGTACTTTTGTGTTTTAGGAAGGACATGTAAACGACAGATAACACCAAAAATATGAAGAAATTATTTCCAAACCGTGTTAAGTCAACAATCATTATGTTGCTCATTTTCAAGAATGCTGGTTTACAAAAAGCACGCCATTGTCTAATTTCGTGAACAAAGCTACACATACCATTGTATCCTTTCGTTTCCTTTATAATCGGTTACCCAACTGAAGCTATGAATACCAGCTTTATTGCGATATCGCACATGAAAACAGACACTTGTGCACAACCAGAGAAGATCCGATTTAATCAGTTGAGCTGTTTCAATGAGTGTTATCTTGGTTTAATAGCTTTTAATGGGGTTAAGTCCTGCAAAGGTCGAGATGAATTCTACTGTAGACATGACTGCATCATGGGTAACTGGATCACGCACCTTTTTAAATTAGTAGTACATGATATAGACTTTGTGTGGCGATTATTTCGATCGTGGTGCAGGACTCAAATGCGTGATCCAGTTCACATAGTGATAATCGGATTACACGTAATTTTTTAACACTTTGCTGGCGAATTCAGGCGGCATACATTAAGATTTTGGCAGAGCAATAATGCACTATCCTTGGCTATAATACCTTACTTAAGTCGTGTTCACACAGTCGGATTTAAGTCACTTAATACCGGTAATAAGTCACTAATACCGGTTATACGTCGCTTATTACCGGTAATAACTGACTTATATCCGACTGTGTGAACACTACTTTACGTAACTTACAATCATTGCCGGGTATTTCAATCAATGTTGTTGAATTGCTTCCAGTGTCAGTAGCGATTGTCAGACAAAATATCTCCGTAATTTCGTCAATATCATCCTTCTTGATTGTCACTGAAACTTCTTTCTCCGTTTCTCCTGCCTCAAAGGTTACTGATGATCCTACAGTGTAATCGGCTGTGGTTGCAGTTGGAATTACTCCACACGGACAGGATGTTATAAGTGCTTTACAGAGAAACAGAAGAAATTATAAATAATAGGCTTCAAATCAAGTTATACATTTTCTGAAGACCAAAAAGTATGACAAACTTGAACCTTGCTCCCAAACGTATTATATCCCTTAGGTCAAATAAAAAAAATAGACGTCACATGTCCCGTGCGCGCATTAGATTTCTTCTACATGGGCCAATTTTGTTCCATTTTTTTTAAATTTTTGCTGCTTGATTTTCCGTTTCCATGTTTTTTTTAATTTATTTAACCCCGTTCCCGTTATTTTCTAAATTTGTCCTTTCTTACATTTCCCTTTTAGCTTCTTTTTTATTTGCTGCTTAGCTTGTGATTTCCCGTTTCCATGTTATATCATTTATTTAATTCTGTTCTCACTTAGCTTTTTTAATATATCTCCTGATTAGTTTCTTATTTTAGCTTCTTTTTTTCTTACATTTCCTGATTAGTTTCTTTCTTTCCTTCTTTAGCCTATTTTATTCCCGTTTTCATTTTCTTACTGTAACTATAACCCACACACCCGTACCTTTTTTTGTCCTCATCCTCATTTTCTTTTCTTTTTTATTTATAGTACCGCTTCAATAAACACATCTTTTCCCGTATTTATTACGTACTCTCATAGCGTGTCTACGGTCGTTCACCCGTAATATCATTACGTGGCTCTGTGTCGTTTACGCACGCGATGGCGTAGTGCTGCGTTACCCGCGCGGTATTGCTGCGTTACGCGAGCGGCATTAGATACGCCCGTTTGTAGGACGCGCGTGGCTAGGTTAGCAACCGACTACTTTACTCTGTTTACCTAGGATAGCAACCGACTATATTTTCACTGATTTTGAGGCCACCTTCTTGACCGTTTTCAACCAAATAAAGTACCTTGCCGTGTCGGTATATTCCTCGATCTCCCCTATGAATTTGGCGACATTTGGATAGAAACTGACGGAGCCTTTGATTGACTCACCTACATAGTCAGTCAGTCACAACATTCCCCTATTTATAGTAAGATGCTGCGCATTTGCTCATGAAAAATTGCAGAAGTTGAATTTTCTTGGTGTTTTTTGTTTTTTGTTTTAACGAAAATTTTGCTGAAAATCTGCTATAATAATAGGGATGTCTCAGTGGCTGCACAATAATTATGCCACAGTTGCATGCAAGCATAATAGTGAATTGCATCAATGTTGGGCAATTTTGGAAAGCATCCTTGTCGAAATAGGCCAATCAAATTAAGGAAAATCAGGACATAACCCACCACTAATTGCAACAGAAACCATTTAATCACCATTCATTTCAGAAAAGTATATTAAAGAAAATATCAAAAGTCCCCAAATGCAAATGCCTAATTTGCATAAATCCAAAATGGCCGCTTATGTAGGGGTGAAATTTCAAAGTTGCTCAAATGTTATTAAACCATACCACTGTCTTGCTTTCATCAAAAGGATACAGAAAAAGTATAGTTTGACCTGTCTCCGACATACAGTTCTTTTTTTTCCGCAGAGCCCAAAAAGGGTTCTGCCGTTTATTGCATCACAGAAAGAACAGAAATAAGATCACACACAAAATACAAAGTTGTACATATTACATAAAAGAGAGCAAAACAATACCATCATAAAGCATCCTAAAAAAACCAACAAAAAAACAACAAGTAGGTTTTAACTAAGCTCCACAAATTACAATGTAATGCTGCCCCACCTGCTGTTCCAAAAAGCCATGTTATTGTTCCTAAAAGCAATTTGTCTCTCTGTTTCCCGACAAACTTTCAGCACATTTATAAAAGCAAAAAAAAATCAGGTTTTAACTTGTTTAGCTCTAAAGATATAATATTTAGCATGAAGAATGATAAAATTAAACCTGGCTGTGTAGGCATCCAAAATACCCAATAAAACATCTTTCATTGTAAGATAAATCCTGTTTAGAATTCTATGTTCAATATCTTGCCAAAAATGAGAAGTTATACTACAATTCCAAAACAAATGTTCAATATCTTCAACCGTGTTGTTACAAAAAGTACATAAGTTCGAATCAATAATACCCATTTGCTGAACCAGTTTGTTAACACCTATATATCTATGCAAAAGTTTGAATTGGAAGTATCGTAGTCTGGTGGATAAGGATGACTGAAAAGGAATGGAATACATTTGAACCCAATCAAGCTCCATATCTTCAAAGAGAATCGCCCACTTAAGCTCACACTTAGGCGTTTTAAAATATTTCTGAACACAAATATCATGAACCAACTTACAGACTTTATCAGTCTTCTTCACATTAATAAGAAACTCTTCTTGAGAGTTATCCATAGTTTCATCCCCATCCACACTTCTTTTCCAAATTGATGGAATAGCATAAATTAAGGAGAAATACCTCATAAAATTAGAGTGTAAGTGATATCTTGCTTCCAGTGCAGCATATGACATGATTGTACCATAAGATATCTTTAAAAAAACTTCACACCTTTTTCATACCACCTTTGTCTAAAAACAGCAGTATTATTTATTTTAATGGCAGAATTGTTCCACAATAATTGGTTATTGAAATTCAAACAAATAGTTTTCTTATCCAAAATACGTTTTACCCATGTAATTTTAAGACTAGCAATAATGGATGGGAGATGGATCATATTTAATCCTCCCATGGAATAGCTACCAATTATGGTCTTACGATTAATCTTATCTGGTTTGCCAGACGAAATGAAATTGTAAATTACAGTATCAAGCTCTTTCAAGAAAGCATTTGGAGGAATTGGTAAAACAGACAAGAGAAAAATCAATTGAGAGAGGCCTAAAGTCTTGACAATGGTAATTTTTCCCATTGGTGTAAGGTCTCTTGAAGACCAAATACGTAAAATAGGAGTGAAATTGAGCTCAAAAGAATTTTTCAAATCTGACTGAAAGAAAATACTAAGAAGCCTAACTGGGCCACGTGTAAAAGACATACATGTGCAAGCAATATTTGGAGGTTCATTACGAAAAGAACCAAGTGCTAAAAGCTCAGATTTATTTAAATTAATAGCAAGACCAGAATACTGCTTAAAAGCATTAAGGACATCGATAGCACTACAAAGAGATTTTACATCCCTAAGTGGTATCATCCGCATATGCACTGATAATAATTTCCTTATTATTTACAATAATACCATCAATATTGTTATCACTCTTAATAAGTAAACTTAAATTTTCCCCGCAGATAATATAGAGAAGTGGACTAAGGGTGCAACCTTGACGGACCCCACAAAACAGATTGTAGAAGCAGGAAGCATGACCATTATTCATAACACAAGAGGATATATCACTATAAAAAATCTTAACCCAGTTAATTAAATCCTCACCAAAATTCAAATAGTGGAGGGTTTTTAAAATAAAAGACCACTCAAGATTATCAAAAGCTTTACGAAAATCAATCAGAAACATAAGACCAGGTAAATTATTAGTATTAAGATAATCAATTACATCATGAGCCAAACGAATATTTTCCCCAATATATCTACCTGCCAGAAAACCAGTCTGGTCATTATGAATGATATCTGGAAGGACCTTTTTCAAGCGACTAGCAATACATTTGGTAAGCAATTTAAATCAGTATTTAACAAAGAAATTGGCCTCCAATTATCCAAAAAAGTAGGGTCCTTATCTTTTTTTGGAATTAAATTAATAATGCCCCTGCGTTGGTCTGGAGTTGGTCCCATGCCGTACCCACAAAAATACTTTGTCATTTCTTCAAGCTACATGTAGTACAAGACTGAGTTGTAAATTTAACGTGACTCGGGAGGCCTTTGCTTACTTTTGGAATAACTTCGCCATTTTCAGTGGCGTAACTCCTATGGGCTCTGGGGGGGCGTGCCCCCGGGCACCCGGGCTAAGGGGCACCCAAGCCTGGATAGCCTTTGACACGATAGTACTTTGTTATAGGAAAGAAGTGAAACCTTTACCCACCATGCATTGAATTACTCTTCATTTGGGTGCCCCTTCACACAAAATTTTTCGCGCTTCGCGCGCATTGCAACATATAAATTGTCATTTTAAAGACCTAAATTCAACTTGATTAAATACCAAATTAGTGGTATTTATGCACATTTTCGCGCGCCCGCACGCAATTGTTGGCTATCTGTTAGGAAGAGTGGGTATTTTGTATTCTTGCCCCTGGGCGCCACATGCTACGTCACTGCAGCTAGTGACGAGTCTCCAAAGTAAAGACATTAGAGAATATGAAAACATTTTGTTTTATTAACATGAACTGCATTGAAACATGATATAAATTTAATCTGAAACACTTCGTAAGTTATTCGGTAGATCTATGGCTTTCAATACTAAAATTGATTAGCTCTGCACCATGTTGGTCAGGGGCACCCGAACTTCTTTCGCCCCCGGGCACCCTGACCCAAAGTTACGCCACTGGCCATTTTAGAGGGAAATCGTGGCCAACTTATACAATCGACCATTTCGGGCACCAGGATTATACACCGGAGCCCCTATGGAAGGTACATGAGAAGTTTTGGGTAAGTTCACAATATTCTTGTTGCCCAAAACATTGAAAACGTTGCCGAAAATTTAACTTCTTACAATAACGCGATATCCTACGAAGGTCCATTTTTACATGGATTATGCTGACACTTGTGGTTCTCATTTAAAATATATCAGTAGCACAGCTTTTATTTTGGTATCTGTGGTTTTGATAAACTGTAGGGAACTAATGTAGATGGTTCTTTGGTTAACAAAAGCGATACTGTTAAACATACCGGGATTTTCGCATGCGGCATTTATCGTATAAGACATCGAAAATTGTTGAATAAAAGAGGTCATAAGCTAAAATCACGGACAGTAAGATCAACAATGGGTATATCTACATTCCAAGCAGAAACGCTTTTCAGAAATATATCATCAATTTCAGACCTAATTATAGAATTCGAGGCCATCTGTAAAAAAAGAGCGTGAGCACATTTTACTATGAACTTGGGACATCACAACACATGTTTCAATTGGTGTCAGACCTATTATAATGATACGATAATTATACCCCCAATAATGGCTTTAATTTTAACCGTTATTTGTTAAACTGCGATTTTTACTTTTTGAGAAATTAATGAATTTTTTCGGAGAACTTTTCGGAGATCGCCTACTTAATGCTCAAACCCCTTAAATTGCAAATCTTGTGCAAAAAGTTACTATTTTAGCCTGTTTTGTCATACGGTTATAAATTCAATGAACTATGACTTTGCTAAAGAGCGCTTACAAATTGATATGATTTCAATTTTATAGACAAGTGACCGTGTTCAAGGACATGCCCTAATTTCCCATTACTTGTTTTGTATTCAATGCAGGGTTGATATTATGTCACCCTATTTCATTTCTATAGATTTGCAATATTTTCTGGTTGATGGGTTTACATAATAGTTTGGGTGCCACTGGCATCTAAGGGAAAATAGCAAATTGCCAGCTGTCCCCCTTTTTTGACCTTTTACAAAGAGATCCTCCAGAAGATATGACGATATCTCTATAGAATACAATATATATGTGTTTTTGTTGTTCGCTTTATATTTGTAAGTTAAAAAGCATCTTTTTAAATAGTGAACTTTACTCTCGGGACCCTGACCGAATTGCTACAAAATACAAAAATATTCATAAATCATTCCGTTCATATAGTCATTGTTACAAAATTGAATAGACGAAATAGGTCAACCTTTAATTACCCTAGACTCTATAGCTACCACGGCTCGTTTGATAATAAAGTTCAACAAACACTGAGATGTGTGTCGTGCATAACCTATTACCATCAAATTGTGATTTTTTTTGTTGTCATTTTAGGGTTGTTTTTTTTCTAAATTAAAAAAAAGTATAGAATTTTGGCATTTATTTGCTTTTTATTTGAATCAAATCGACCATTTGGTTCTGATGTTGCGGGTAAGCAAAGGGAGGAAAGTCACGCGAATTGATTTTTGTCCCATATTAATACACGGAATATATTTCTTATGTGTTTTCAAGGGGCGATATTTAAGGAATATTGGGATAAAAATTCATTTCTGAGTAGTTCAATATGTTTATTGCATATAATAGTGCTAATAACTATAAATGTTCTAGAGGTTATCCGTGCTCTATAAGCTGCATATCCTATCAACGACTGCTATACCTTGTTTAGGACTTTCAAAAGAAATCCCTGCATGTGGAACCATCATTGTTTCAAAATAACCCACCAAAGTCATGCAGGTAACTCCGAGGTCGTGCATTGAATTGGTTTGAATGAGGAATACTACGGGAACCAGTGCCTTTTGTTAGAAGTCATACATGTTTTTTTAAATTCGCTGTCGAAGTGCCATAATAATCGGATTAACTACTATAGCAGTGGATAAATGCAATTTTTGAATAGATCGTCCTGCACTACAAACAGGTTGCACTCATCACCTGTGTATGTTTGCAATCATAAGTCGTGTTCACACAGTCGGATATAAGTGAGTTATTACCGGTAATAAGCGACTTATAACCGTTATTAGTGACTTATCACCGGTATTAAGTGACTTAAATCCGACTGTGTGAACACGACTATAAATTGAATACAATACCGCTCTTTTCAAAGATACTAATCTTACAGGTGCAAGTGATCAGCATTTCTTTGACATCTATGGTTCAATGCACAAGTACCGCGTGAACGTTGTAGTGCAGAGCGATCTATTCTAAAATTGTATTCATCTATTGCTATGGTAGTTAATCCGATTATTACGTCACTTCGACAGCGAATATTCAAAATACAAAATGGCTACCTAATTAACATATTCAGTGTTTCTAAACTTTAAATGTCATTTTCTGCCAGATGTTGTTTCGCGTCATTTTTACCTCTTCTTTCCCTCAGCAACCATACAAGTGTTTACTACCACAGTTTGCATGTATGTTTTTGGGACACATATCTGAAAAGTTATGAAGAGATACAGTATTTTGAATTTTATTTTTTGAAAATTAAATGTGATGATTTAAATGTAATAATGTGGCTTCATAACAAATTTTATGGAAAGCATGACAACCGGTGATGACGAGACTTTAAAAATAGTTCGTTTGCTCATGTAAGTTGACCAAAGATGGGTGTCCTAGCATTTATACTTCAGAAAATCACTTCAAAGTGTTACCCTTCCCCTCAACTATGAAAGAGTGATTCATTACCAAACTGTGCCTATATAGCTCCAAGCTATAGCCCCGATATAATTGTGATTATTTTTCCAAGTGTAAGGATACTTTTTGGCGCAGTATAGTTTCCCTGCCTGTACAATATAATTATTTACTTGGTGATGTCGCTGTGTAGGGTGCAAAGGGGTCTATCCCTACAACATGCAAAATCAGTCTGTTTGGGGTGCATTTTGGGGTTATTCTGGCTGCTCGTACCCATGGGTCCCACTGCATGCAGGATACGCCTTTGAGAAGTAGTTTCTCCAATGCATTAAGAAGGGAAGAGAGGATAAAGAATTTTTCCGAGGTGGAATTTGCTTATTTTTCTTCGAAGAGTTCTTTTCAATCTAGAAAGAACGAAATTCATTGACATTTCACTCTATTTAGACCGAACACAATCGGGGTTGGTCCGTTATTCTGAAGAGGCGTTATCACGAAGGAGCGGCGCACACCGACACCGCCTGGCTAATAATTATTTGGTGCAGCAGAGACATTAAAATGAATACACGGGATCGATACACGTGAATTGCTATGCACGATTTTGATATCAGACGAAAATCTTCGGATACCGGGTTAGAAAATGATGAATATCTCCCGTAAATGAAAATGTAGATGTGGTCTCATACACTTGAAAATACGTGTTGAACAGATATGATGGTCGCTAGAATGCGCTTTGAAAATTGGCCGTGCGCTTTGAACTCAAAATCGGACCAAAACTCGAATTTTATATTGCGTTGGTCCTGTATGGACTACAACGTGTAGTACAGCTGCACTCACTACTAGGCAGTATAAAAGTCGATGACCATTGACCTCAATGGGGTATACAAGCTTATTCACGCACAACCAAGATCGATTACCCGGCTATTTTGAGTAGCCTAAGTCATGTCCCTCGACTAATTATTCGTCTCAAAGAGCTTCAAAGGTCTGAACCAAATGGCCAATCGTGGCTGTGGATTAAACCTACCATGGCGATTTCTGCCATGAAGATATATATAGGGTCGATGACACTGTGCGGCGTGGCCATATATTTCGAGCTGTCCTCTTTTTGGTTTCTAAACCAATGTTTTCTTTTATTATTATGCTTGTATAATGTATAATATTGAAAATAACCCGGAACTTAAACTGTTATTGAGAAGAATTGAGAAGAACGTGCCTCATCTGTTCGGGCCAAATTAAAAGGGGACAGTGAAAACTAACATAACAATATGGCTCTAAGTGCAATGATACCCTTTATATGCAATTTACTAAATCAATGTATGAAAGCCATCAACTATACTTTGGTTCACCTCAAGTTTGGTAGTGACGTAGGTGCGTCTTTTGCTCGCCGCAGTATCGAATCGCGCGCGTAAAGTTAAAAGTATCCACGCACGCGTACAGGGGCGGCTTGTCGGCACGCTTGCGGCGCAACCGCAAAAAAGCATTGACGTCACTACCGAACTTGAGTTGAACCAAACTATAATACGTTTTCCATTATTTTCACTGAAGCAGTACTTACTAATCATCTGTTGCTGTTGATTCAGTTCTTCTGCAGTAGTATCTATTCTTTTAATAAGAATTACTTCGCCACTGTCCTGTCTTTCCTGAAAACTATGCCATTCTTCCTCAAAAATATAGTTTACTGAAACGAATAAAAAATTTACATTTTCTTTAAAACACCATAAAGACAGACTCGACGTAACTAAAAGGACATCATGATGCCAAACTCTTTCATATAAAAATGCAAATAAGACCAAACTAGACAGAAAATCCCATGTTATGATCCAAAAATCTGCATACCTGCATACGTAAGGTGTGTTGCAAACAGGGCGAGCAAAGCGATACGCAGTGGACTTTTCATCATCGTGACTATCTATGACTATCGTGACTGTCTATGATGCAGGGGACCGTTTACTTAGACATTTTGCTGACAATCCACCGACACACACTTTTATCGTTCGGCAGCATCCAAAGCTGAACTGAAATGACCTAACCCCAGGGACTTAGTCAAAAGTCAACAAAACAGAGAAAAGTGCATTCTACGTTGATCTGTTTCAAAAGGCACAAATATCAGGGACAATTAATGCACTTTTGTCAATAGAATCATAGACAGTAGTTCTCTTTACTGTCTATGATAGAATCAGGTTTTTGGGTTAGGGTATGGGGTCACTCTCATACAAAAATGCCACCCATCCGCGTCCGATAACCTCTGAAATAAAGGGAGTAAAGGGTAGTCAATTTTGTAACCCTACTCTCTTAAGGGCTCTGGTATGAACGTTTCGACAGTATTTTTGTGGGACATGAGAGTTCACCAGACATATCGAATTGAATTCTGAATACGAGGAATGTCTTTCTGATATCAAATAATTTTGATTTTCTTAAAGTCCCAATATAGGCCTAATACAAATTTTATGACAAATTATGTAAATTTGATATTTTTAAAATGTTTGATATTTAACAGTCCTCGAAGTAAACTGTCTAAAGCTAGCAACAATGAGGTGTACTATTATTTACCATAACAATGTTGCATAACAATATGCAGACTACTGTTCTCATTTGGGAAACAAAGCCTCACACAGTATTGTTACTATGCGTTTGCTTTGTAATAACTATAGCATTGCAATATCGCACAGGGAAATCAGATACATTAGTTTGTGGACTTTTATTTTTAGCCCAAATATTTCTCATGATATTGATATACATATGAATTGTAATATCACAATTTACTAATATATAAAAAAAGAAGCGGCTGATTTTATCCGTATGTTTAAAAACCATTCAATTTGTAATATTTAATTCAGAGTTTTTTTCTGTGAACAACAACAGTATACGTTCTTTGCATTGATAATGTTTATAGTCCCTTCTCGCAAAGCAGACACAGTCATTTCATGACGTCAACTTTTTCCTACGTCAAATCTGTCTCGTTCGAAGGAACTCATCGCTTAAGTTGGTTTTTGCGGAATATAAATTTTAAACGTCTTATTTTCTCAAAAAAAGAGTCATTTTCATTGTCCTCATAATATTAGCTTGCCAATGATATGATGTTGTCCGAGCAATATAAACTCCTCAACAAAAGTTTGGAAAGTTTTTATAAGCATCTGTATCTGAAATTATTTGTGACGTATTCATATCATGTTGCATATCAATGGATAGCTATAATACTCCCCTTTACAAATGACACCCCATTTGAAACAATACAATTTTTCACGGCTGAGTACACGCCTTGTGAATGTAGTGGGGTCTAGTGGTAGTTACTTACTTGCAAGTAGAGGTGTGGATGTGTGGCCTTCAAGGTCATTGGTTCTTTGAAACCAATTCTAGCATCCTTGAGGGCATACATGGCCGATTCTCAATGAGCGTGTTTATAGTGGGAGCAGATGTGCGGTACATTGCGGTACAATTTCTACCCGGTTAGAGATTATACGGATACTTGCCCACTATAAACACTAGCAGTATATGTATGTACGGTACATCGATATCCTTCTCAACCGAAGGATATTGTGGCGAGATATTCCCACTATAAACACACCAGTATAAATTGTGTGCGGTATTACCGGAAGTAGGAGCTTCTTCATGATGCGTACGATGCGCGCAGGACATTCGGAACGATTCTCACCCCCAAGAGTTATCAAAACAGAAGCTACATGTTCACCGCCATGATCATATTGTTGAATGGGTTGTTTATAGCTCGCGCCATAATATTTACACATTCCCCGTGTGACCTCGGGGTCATTGTAAATGTACGATAATGTTAGTTGGTATATATTTGTGCGGTAACTGTGTCTCACTATAAACAGCAAGAGTATCGGTATATATACAAGGATTATCGTGTACGGTATACTCAAAATGCGGTATATTCACTATAAACACGCTCAATGACAAGAAGCCATGTGGGTGTGGCTTAAACAAGCTTTGAATACAAAATTGGGTTGCCATGAATGCTACACAGGTGAACATCATCTGCACACTGTGAGGGCTATCCTAGCTTGTGAATGGGTATTTCATCTATGAGCGTGTTTATAGTGGGAGCAGATGTGCGGTACATTGCGGTACAATTTCTACCCGGTTAGAGATTATCGGGATACTTGCCCACTATAAACACTATAGCAGTATATGTATGTACGGTACATCGATATCCTTCTAAACCGAAGGATATTGTGGCGAGATATTCCCACTATAAACACACCAGTATAAATTGTGTGCGGTATTACCGGAAGTAGGCGCTTCTTCATGATGCGTAGGATGTGCGCAGGACATTCGGAACGATTCTCACCCCAAGAGTTATCAAAACAGAAGCTACATGTTCACCGCCATGATCATATTGTTTAATGGGCTGTTTATAGCTCGCGCCACAATATTTACACATTCCCCGTGTGACCTCGGGTCATTGCAAATGTGCGATAATGTTAGTTGGTATATAATTTGTGCGGTAACTGTGTCCCACTATAAACAGCAAGAGTATCGGTACATATACAAGGATTATCGTGTACGGTATACTCAAAATGCGGTATATTCACTATAAACACGCTCACTGTGACATCACAGATATTGGAACTTCCATGCACCAACAACTGTGTGCAGAAATTGGAAACACTTGTTTCAAGTTGTTTGTACCAGGATGAATTTATGAAGTGAGGCTCCTCAAAACAGTAGGAAATACTGCAAATAGGTTACTTTAAGTTAGGGATCAATTTTCTTTAATGTTCATGTCTATTTTGTTTGGTATTATCCATAAATTTGCTTACAACTGGTGTAGAAAGTCATGTTCTGAAACGTAAACAAAGTAGACTCTGAATTCACTGAAAGCAATTTGTCATTGTTTACTGCATAGCTCTATACAGATAGAGCTATGCAGAGCTGGATATCTCACTCAGTTGATGAACTATTTACACCACAGCACGCCAAAATGAAAAATGTTTTTAGATTAAAATAAAATAATACTAATTTAATGCACGCGTTAAGGAATTCTGATTACCTTTTAGAAATAGCTGAGTGGGAAGGTTTTTAATGATACTTTTGTAAAAACTGAAGCATCCTATGTATTAAAGAATATGAATATTAACTGTACATGAGTACATTATATGTAACGACTCACGACACAACGAGTTGATTTGAAATTGATTTGCTTTAGAAGGCAAAATATTCATTTCAATTTTATATACGCCACTCCTTTTTTAGGTTTTAGTGAAAATGAAGACTGAAAGGATCGTTAAATATCTATACAAAAATTCCACAGTACCCCACTAAAGATTACTGTTTCGTTTTATGGTAATCGAATCTTTTAACTAGGAATGAATAATTATAGGTTTGATCAAACTATTGTACGATGTATTCTTAACAAAATAATGTCTTGGTTAATCTAACGTTTGCAATCTATTTAAACATATTAAACTTGACTGATTTGATTTGATTTGATTCGGTATCTCCACATTGCACATACAACAATAAAAGGTAACAAGCTTTAAAATGCAGTAAAATAAATAAAATACACGAAATAAACAAAGCAAGGAGATATCACAGGATAGCCCTTTAAGCCCAGAGGCTTATTTCCGAAGGGTCCTTTATACATAGTAGGACAAAGTAAAATTATTTAAAAATTGATAAACATCATTAGAGGCTAATTCGTTTTAAAAGATATGTTTGCACAGATTTTTTGAAACTTGGTTTTTTAGAAATTGATTTGATTGCACTTGGTAAGTTGGCCCAATTCTGAACGGCATTATAAGAGCCAGAAGTGATGGTACTCATGGTAGTGGATTTGGGAACACGAACATTTTGCGCACTGTTTCTGGTACTATATTGGTTTACACTTGAAACTCTGGTCAAATTTGACCCAAGAAAGTCTGGACCAACCTGATTAAAAATATCAAAAACATGGTTCTACCCGTGTTGTAGCCCTATTGTGGATATTAAGAAAGTTAAGATCCTTAAAATCATATTCTCTTATATGATACACGGAATCCTTATTCAATATGAATCTGATAACTTTGTTTTTGAGCAATTTGTAGGCTTTTCCTCATCTGCTTATGGGTGCCAGCATTAATTTTTTTGTGACAGCAAGACCCATTTCTTCACCATTCAAGCACCCGTAAGCATGAATTGTATGCCTTTCACACTCAATGGTATAATTTTGCCATTTACGTTTTGTTCCGAAAAGAATGAGCTCTGTTTCGCCCATGTGGAGAGAGAGTTTGTTATCAATGAGCCATTTGTTAAGAACGCACCATTAGATTCTCAGGGGGCATGGGAATTGGGGTCGGGCGGAATTTTTTTCGCCGCCAAAGGGCCAAACAAATTTTTTTTTCTTCAATTTTAATGTATAACCTTTATACAGAGTTGGGTGGGGCATTTTTTTTACTCATCAGTGAGGCAATTTTTTTTTGTCTGACTAGTGGGCGAAGTTTTTTTTTCGACTAGTGGGCGAAGTTTTTAAACTCCCATGCCCCCCCCCCTTCCCCCTTAGAAATCAAATGGTGCGCCCTTTACAGCTTGTATAAAGCTCTGTATAAAGAGTGTGGAATTTAATCAAGTTATGTAAGTTGATGGGCGTGTTTGCCTTACATGGAAGTGTACAGTATAAAAGTTTTATTTTTATGCATTACATTAAAGTATTTTTTTATCAGTTTGTACATTTTGATTGCTTTAAAATAGCAACAACAAAACACAATAAAAGTTAATAACGCAAAATGACACAACACTCATTACATTCTAAAAAGTAACATAATGTAATTTATTGACTGCAAACCCGCGACAGACAACAATGTTCAATTAATATCAGGGGTGTATTCGAGGGGCGTTGAGAGCAACATTATTCCTCACATTTTCAGTTCGAAGACAAATTAAGAAGTCTAATTTTTGCACAAGAATTAAGTCCAATGGAACTTGCAGACATAAAAGTTACCTTTCTCTTAAATCAGAACCCGTGTCGAAATAAATCTTGACTATGTCCCAAATTTATATCAACATTATTAATTATAATATATAAAATAAATAATTTAATATCAATTTGTCAATGTAATGTAATTTTACCAACTTAAATGAAGCCATAAGTTTGAAAAATTAGGCCTACCCTCGTAATCATCGTGTGCAACTCATACACCCCAAATATGCATGCGCGCAACACACATAGCCATATACCACTTCATTCTCATTTAATACAAATATTACATTCTGCAACATGTCAGTCTCACATTTTCATAAATTAATTTGAACTATCGATACTGTCATTAAAATACTGTAATTTAAACAAGTGCGAGTTCGCACATCCTTGATGTAGTTCCACCTTTCACAACGGGTTGATACGATACCAATTACATCACAATTCTGTGGCCCCTTGCATGAACCTGATATCAGACACAGACACTAAACTGAGAACAATCAATTTGAAGTTTATACTGAACGTATGTGAGAAAAATAATACTGCCCTCTATAGCTAAAAGGTTTGGTTACCCAAGCTGTTGGGTTTTTAGCAAAGATAGATATAGTGTTACTTTACACGTCCATGAATGTAACTCAAAATTGTGAAATTGTGGGATATCAGGTTCATCATGCATGGGGCCACATAATTTATTGTTATTTTTTGTAAATAATCCGTAATAGATATTTTAATTTATAGTCTATAATTCTCTTCTATGTATACATTTTTTACAAAGTACAAAAAATAAACAAAAATACTCTCTCAGGAGTTGGTGTCGCCTCGTGATTTTTGTATTTGTTCTTATAAAAAAACTATCGTGATCTGGTTTATCGACAACAGCTGAATTACGACGCTATTATCTTTTTATCCTGTTTTAAAAATCAAGATAAGACCACAAAGTACAAAAAATAAACAAAAATACTCTCTCAGGAGTTGGTGTCGCCTCGTGATTTTTGTATTTGTTCTTATAAAAAAACTATCGTGATCTGGTTTATCGACAACAGCTGAATTACGACGCTATTATCTTTTTATCCTGTTTTAAAAATCAAGATAAGACCACAAAGTACAGAAAATAAACAAAAATACTTTATCGGGAGTTGGTGTCGCCTCGTGATTTTTGTATTTGTTCTTATAAAAAAACTATCGTGATCTGGTTTATCGACAACAGCTGAATTACGACGCTATTATCTTTTTATCCTGTTTTAAAAATCAAGATAAGACCACCACTTGGTCGTACATATACAATGTCTTGGTTTTTTGCGATCAAAGCAGCAAAGTTTTACCACAGCGACGAAGCAGCAAGCCGAATCTTGGTCAACTATTCAGTTACTACCACACGAGATAAAGCAATTCTATCGTCAATATCGTGGTAACTTGGTAGTAACTGGATAGTTGTCCAGGATTCGGCTTTCTGCAGCGACGAACCCAGTACTACCTATCACGCGATGCATTCAACGGGTCAGATAGGATATAATCATGTATATCAACAAACAACAAGATGTACGTGAGAAAATCTAAGAAATCCACCGTCTGCTTGCCTTCACGTCCTAATTTATCCACCACCTACATAACACATAAAACAAAAACACAAAATATAGTTTAGTATGATACTGTAATTTAAGGTTAGCCGAGAGTTTTTCATGCGCTTGATTTCAGAGGGGCGTAAGTTCATAACAGAAACAGCCATGCAGAAAATGAACAAGCGTACCGGGACGTAGGCCTACTTACAATAGAATATCGATCCACGGTCAAGACATGAAAAGGCTATGAAACTTGGCTTAGCTCGTGCCCGGAGCTCGGATGCCGGGGGGGGGGCACAAGCCGTTTTCGGCAATTTTCACAAGGATTTTATAAATTTTAAAATTGATTGGGGCACTTCGTCAAGCTACGCCCTGGAAAATGTGTTGATTTTGAATTTATAGCCTTGATATCTTTGATGAAATAAATCAATGCTGCTATTCCCCTATCAAAAAGCAATTATTTGTAAATCGAATTTGGGATGAAAATCAACAAGACAGACTTAGCAGGCCTACAAATTTCTGAATTATATAAAGTGAAAAACAATCAATCACGATTCACTGCACTCAGCGAATCAATCAAATAAAACTAAAAAGAAAGGAGCAAGAAAGAATAAAGAAATAGTGAAAAAGAGAATGAAAGAGAGAGAAAGAAAATGAACGAAAAGAAAGAAAGAAAGAAAGAAATGAAAAAAAGAAATGAAAAAAGGGAGAAAGAAAAGAGGAAAGAAAGGAAGTAAAAATGAGAAAAGAGAAAAAAAAAGAAAATTCAGCCACACGGAGACTCGAACCCACAAAAATAGTTCATATTAGATTCCCAGTCCAACGCTCTATCCACTCGGCCATAGATCAGCTTACGCAATTGACTGTTCTCAAAGCGGATCATATAACTATAATTGGATGCAATTTACATGATTACAATCGCGTCCGCATTATGGCTCTTAGAATAAACACGCATGTCGGCGCTGAAATTTTGAACGAACTGATGGAGGAAAACCTCGTTTTTGCAAAACTAGCTTCAATTTGGAGTGAAAATCAAATGGAATAGCAATTGGCAGAATGTTGAGAAATAATGTAGGTATTCAGATGTCTAAATTAACGTCTCGTAATCAAGATATCGATAATTTCACAAACCAGCTTTTTCTCAAGCAAATTCTCCAAAATTTTCCCCCAAAACGGGCTTTTAAAATTTAATCGGTACTGTATTTGGTTCTTCCCCATGGCAACATTATTTCTTTGATCGATTTGTAATACAATACGAAAAAGAAGAAAACAATCGCTCGGTGTGGATTTATACGGAGCGCACATTTGAAAAAAACCTCATGGAACGTGTTTTTGATCTTGTGAACATGGTGGGTAAAAAATGCTTTAAACGAAGGATTTTCAAATTTATTCTAATAATTTGTATATAACACACACACAAATGTTAGGCTACATCCAATGCACCAACATTTCACTCGCTGCGATATTTGATTACTGAGAAAACTCTGTTTTAGAGAACAACTTTATACGTCTTTTATACGTTTTTTATACGTCTCTTTGTGTAACCTTAATTCGATCATTTATCTTTGTTTACAATTTAAAGCTATTTCATGAGAGGTATGAGAGATGGGATCCCCTTGTTGAAGTAATCATGCAAGAGTTTGTATATAGATATATTAGGGGAATTCCGTTTTGATCAGAAAACAAATCCAATTCTACCGAATTTTGGATCTGTGACATTACCATATGTCTCAATGTGACCATTGTATTGCATGATGTGGGAAAGTCCCGATGATATAATATGTAATAAGAAGTGACAGAAATAATTCATTATAGCTGGGTAATTTCCAGTTTTACCACTTTGGATTTAAAAGAGAGAAGGGAGAATTTCTCTTGGCAGATTGTATGAAGAGAGTTATTATAGACTCTCTAATGTGTTAGAAGTCTATGTGTCTTCAAAGAAAGATACCCGGGAACCAGTATGCATAGCCACTAATATGCTATTAATATAGCAACAGGGAGATTTTGAGTACAGAGAAGTGCTCATCCTCCCCAAGGGACTAATATTCTTCTGTCGACTTGCTGGAGTCTGGTTTATAAAACAACACATCTCTCAATCTGGATCAGCGCAGAAAAAGCTTGTTTCCGGGAGGATTTCAGTGATTGGTGAAAGCAACACCATTTTGGAAATTGTCATCTGTGTGAGGATTTTATACGCAAAGGATATATAAATTCAAGTGTACATTGGCTTTTGAACGCAAATCATGACCTGCACGTTTTGATATTGCAATTTGTGAAAAGTCATCCATAACGCGTGGGTATTTTAGCATGGTCCTAAGGTGGGTACTGATGTGTATCCCTCAGCCATCGTCCACTACAATGAATGCACATGCAAATACAAGCATGTCACATCATTTCGTCTTTAATTACAGTTCCATTTAGAGCTATGGAGGGAGCGCATTCCATGGAAAAATTGAATTTAATCACATAATAGATTGAGTCGTGGTTTCTCCTTTAAAAGAAATTGAACTAAATCAAAAAATGTTCAGTTGAAATGGTTTGTTCAATAAAACTTCAAAATAACTTACCATTTTTACATGTTCAGGGCTAAGTCCACCAGCCTCGAGTTCAACTTTCATGTTGTACAAAGGAATCTCACCGCTGCCGCATAACTCACTGTCCTCGTCCTCCAAGAGATAAAATAGTTCTTTAGCTTTGCTCATCTTCACATCCAATGCCTCAAAATCCATTTTATTTATCATTTTACGGATAAACGGTCTATATATCAAATGAAACAAATATTTAATTAATATGTTGTATGAACATAATCTATATTTGCATAAAAATTATTTATATACCTCATTTTTTGATTACCGGGCTCTTTATTTATGGTTTGGTCGGGGGTACCGATTGGTTTTCAAACAACTAACCCAACATTATACCAAATTTAAAGAAAATGATACCCATTATGGATATCATTTTCTTTAAATTTGGTATAATTTGATGATAGATATACTATTGGTCTAGATTGAAAAATATTTCTGACTAAGATTGTGGTTCTTTAGCAAACATTTTGGAAGGTTTTTGCACATTTCAAACAAATTTATGAAAAATTAACACATTTTATAAGAGTACTTGGTAAAACCGCCCCTTTTAAAAACCAATTTTGTGCAATTTTACAACCAATCATTATAACCGAGAACTTATAAATTGCCATTTTTTCAACTGCACACCCCTTACCATCTTTCCTCTAAGAACCCTATGTTTATTTACCATATCAAATAAATAATGTTTGCCGATTTTTAAATCGGCATTAAACGTATACAATTGCTGATTATACAAACTTACTCTAAATTGGAGACTTTCTCTGATAAAGCTGCTACTACAGTAAACAGTTTGAAATCCAAGCGATGTCTTTGTGGAAGATCAAGAACCTGTATAAAAATAATAAGATTGTAGTTCTTATCATGTGTGACTCAAAATATTGAAATACCGGAATGAGAAGTTGTCATTCATGTACATATACCCCGTTCTTTGTTTTAGGCAGTAGTTTTAAAAACGCTGTGCATGTCTGCGAGTTGGGGTGTAGGTGGGATGGTGAGTTAGTGGGTATTAGTGAATGTGAGTTTGGTCCTTGTCTATGTACCAGTATACGTCACCGGTATTGCAAGACGTGGTAAAACTACATTGCTTTGAGCCTCGTCTATGTAAATGTACAAATTGTTGGTGTTGCAAGAAGTGGTAAAACTACATTGCTTTGCTAAATGCCTGTGTACACATATAGGTTATATTGGTATTGCAAAAAGTGGTAAAACTACATTGTTTAGGTAATTGTCTGGGTACACGTATAGATTACTGGCATTGCAAGAAGTGGTAAAACTAACATCGCTTTGGTAATTGTCTGTGTACACGTATTATGTTACTGGTATTGCAATAAGTGGTAAAACTACATTGCTTTGGTAATTGCCTATGCACATGTATAGGTTACTGGTATTGCAATAAGTGGTAAAACTACATTGCTTTGGTAATTGTCTGTGTACACGTATATGTTACTGGTATTGCAAGAAGTGATAAAACTACATTGCTTTGGTAATTGTCTGTGTACACGTATATGTTACTGGTATTGCAAGAAGTGATAAAACTACATTGCTTTGGTAATGTCTGTGTACACGTATGTTACTTGTATTGCAAGAAATGGTAAAACTACATTGCTTTGGTAATTGTCTGTGCACATGTATAGATTACTGGTATTGTAATAAGTGGTAAAACTACATTGCTTTGGTAATTGCCTGTGCACATGTATAGGTTACTGGTATTGTAATAAGTGGTAAAACTACATTGCTTTGGTAATTGCCTGTGCACATGTATAGGTTACTGGTATTGTAAGAAGTGGTAAAACTACATTGCTTTGGTAATTGCCTGTGCACATGTATAGGTTACTGGTATTGCAATAAGTGGTAAAACTACATTGCTTTGGTAATTGAATACCTGAGTGGAAGAAGGGCCCAACTCCAAGTTTTTACAAAAATGAGTTTGACCCAGCATTTTATTGCCAGCAGATTGTTCTTCCTTGTGTGTGAAAGATGAGCCAAAATTCACTCTCTAAATAGTCTTCCATGTACACTTAATCATGGTTTTTATGGAAGAAAGGCCCAACCCCATGGAGTTGGGCCCTTCTTCCACAAATATTGGGTTAAAGAGGAATTTATGAAATCTGCTTTTCACTACAATAAACTTTATTGCTAACATATTATATGCTTCTACTTATGGAATTAATGGATAATTATCAAATTTCTGTGGTATTTATAACACATCTGCTCACGGAACTGGCACTTGCAGTATATTAGTGGAAGAAGGGCCCAACTCCAGCTCGTATTAAGGTCTGTACCGTTGCCATGGAAACATCATATATCATTTCGAATATATGTAGTATTGTATGTTCATGTATTAAAGGTCCCCTGAAGATGAAAACATTCTGTCTCTAAAACTTTTCCAAATATTAAGTTTTTTCTTAATATCTCAAAAACAGTTTTGATGGAGTTGGGCCCTTCTTCCACTCAGGTATTCAATTGTCTGTGCACATATATAGCTTACTGGTATTGCAATAAGTGGTAAAACTACATTGCTTTGGTAATTGCCTGTGCACATGTATAGATTACTGGTATTGCAATAAGTGGTAAAACTACATTGCTTTGGTAATTGCCTGTGCACATGTATAGGTTACTGGTATTGCAATAAGTGGTAAAACTACATTGCTTTGGTAATTGTCTGTGCACATATATAGATTACTGGTATTGCAATAAGTGGTAAAACTACATTGCTTTGGTAATTGTCTGTGCACATATATAGCTTACTGGTATTGCAATAAGTGGTAAAACTACATTGCTTTGGTAATTGTCTGTGCACATATATAGCTTACTGGTATTGCAATAAGTGGTAAAACTACATTGCTTTGGTAATTGCCTGTGCACATGTATAGATTACTGGTATTGCAAGAAGTGGTAAAACTACATTGCTTTGGTAATTGCCTGTGCACATGTATAGATTACTGGTATTGCAATAAGTGGTAAAACTACATTGCTTTGGTAATTGTCTGCGCACATATATAGCTTACTGGTATTGCAATAAGTGGTAAAACTACATTGCTTTGGTAATTGCCTGTGCACACGTATAAGTTACTGGTATTGCAATAAGTGGTAAAACTACATTGATTGGGTAATTGTCTGTGCACATATATAGCTTACTGGTATTGCAATAAGTGGTAAAACTACATTGATTTGGTAATTGTCTGTGCACATGTATAGATTACTGGTATTGCAATAAGTGGTAAAACTACATTGCTTTGGTAATTGCCTGTGCACATGTATAGATTACTGGTATTGCAATAAGTGGTAAAACTACATTGCTTTGGTAATTGCCTGTGTACACGTATAGATTACTGGTATTGTAATAAGTGGTAAAACTACATTGCTTTGGTAATTGCCTGTGCACACGTATAAGTTACTGGTATATCAAGATGTGATAAAACTACATTGCTTTGGTAATTGTCTGGGTACACGTATAGGTTGCTGGTATTACGGTAAAACTACATTGCTTTGGTAATTGTCTGTGCACACATATAGGTTGCTGGTATTGCATGAAGTGGTACACTTCATTGCTTGGGCCTTGTCTGTGTAAAAGTATAAATTACTGGTATTGCAAGAAGTGTAAGCACTTTGTGGAGCACGTGTGGCCGAGTGGATAAGGCGCCCGACTCGTAATCCATAGGTTGTGAGTTCGAGCCCCGCTCGTGCCAACGTGTTGTGTCCTTGCGCAAGGCACTTTATCCTCATTGCCTACTGGGGGGATGGGGTGGGGTTGGATTGGATGTTTGTATAGTTGTTTGTTTCATTGTTGCAATATTGGCGCTGATTAAGCTGCTGCCTGCAAATTGCATTGTGTCTGTTTAGGTGTGTTTAATGTACAATTCTAGCAATTTGACCTGCGGGTCACCATTAGAGTTTGAAATAAAACTTTCCTTTTTAAGTGGTCAATTACATTGGTTTGGTAATTGTCTGTGTTATATATACGTTACCATAAAGCCACCGGTGTTGCAAGAAGTTTTGAAGCTTTGCTATTTCCTTTTTTATGCACGATGAAACGGTAGTGAACGATTTGATGAAAAAATATGAGTTTTAGATTCAGTTACTTACATGATACACATATTGGCATTCCTTGTCCGTTATAAGGTTTCGGTTGACCTGTCTCATTAAAGGTTCCACGTCCTTTATACCAATATCATAAACCTGTAAGGATCACATCAAAAATAATTACAAAATCATGACTAGTATATAAATAACATATTTTAATGTATAAATATTTCATGATACGAATATAGTATAAAGTTTGCAACCTTGTAAGTAGATTTGGCAGCGTATAAAGATCGCCTGGGGTTGTAAATAAATCCCTGATTTATCATTCCAGCAAGTTTGCTTAATGCGTCCGCATTTTGTAGCTTTCTTCTTTCCCCTTTCTCAGTCTCACACATGTGTACAAAAAAACACGTACACAACCCCAACATAAACAGCTTCCTCTTCAAAATGCTATTCGGCTTTGCATTTTTAACTGCGTCTAATCCTTCGAATAATGAAATCCACCCATTGGTTCCTACCGTTTCTGGGTTCATCTCCTTGTAAAGACTAGATTGTTTTCTCCTAAACTCCTCGTTAGCAGCAGGTCGTGTTGAAGATTCCTGATGACGTAATCGCTTACCCATCTCTATCATAACATCTTTCTCCTCTGTGTAATAAAAACACATGAGAAAATAAATAAAAATATGATGCTTTTAGTGTGATAAAATCATAAAACTATAATGTTTACTCACGTCTTTAGCTTATGGCTCCTGCGACGGAGGCTTGATCACAAGAAATGATTAGCTACACAGCTTTTCCCGCAGGACTTGCTGCAAAAATAAGTCTCAATCCCATTTGCTGTTTAAGGCAGTGGTGCATGGTGGTTCATAACTGGGAACGTGGACTTGGAATGAGACTATGAGCAAGTCCCACGGGGAAAGCAGTGGAGCTGGTAATTTCTTGTGATCAGGCCTCCGTCAAATGAGACGAAAGCTAATGACAAGAGTAAAAAATGGTTTATATAAAAAATTGGTTTATGTCAAATTTATAAGTATTTCGTCAATTTACTACAAACCTATAACAAATGCATCTTTTTCACGCATGTGCGGCATGTGGGACCATTAGGCCACAGTCCACAGAACTTCAATCAGCGCATATTATTACATGTAGCTGATCAAAGTGCTACTACAAGCTAATCTGCATTTTCAAGTAAAAAAACCGTATATCTGCTGTGTTACTTACCAGCAGATTCTTCATTTCATTTTTGAAAACTACAGGACATTAGTTTACATAAATAACATGTCAAACATTTTTCATTATCTTTTGTGATTGTTACATCGCTGCAAACTTACTCAGTAGGTTATTCGTTCTCTTTTTAGCTCCATTCAGTTTCTCGTTAGCTCGGTTCAAGCGTAGAGTTAATGTTCGTACTTCCGGCATGCTTTCCAACTTTAGAAGAAATTAAAAACAATCGATATATAGTTTAAAGGTAGGCGTACATGCTTTAACGTTCGTTCACCCAAACGGAGCGAACTACGTCAAAATACAATCTCACTACTGCAACAGTAGGGATGCGCCGTAAATAATTTAATTCCAAACTTTGAAAGATAGATTTGGGACTTAAGACGCACTTAGGATTAACGATGCGTCGCAACTCTTTGTGAAATCCATCATCGGATCTCGTACTTGTGGTTGAATTTGAGTATTAGTGATTGGCAAAGTTACCTGTTTGTTTTGCGTTTCATTCAATCTTCCAAGGACCCAGTCATCATTAGTAGGATCCACTTCACTCAGCGTAGATGGCAGGATATTATTCGTAGGTTTGTCAAAGACTATCATCGCCGTATCACCACCACCTTAACGTATAAAAACACAGTAAACCCGTAAAACTTTTTATGACCAGGACTGGCTGATTATGGGTCGCTTAATGTTGTTTTAATTAAAAGTATAATTAAAACAATTATTTACCAAATACCCCCGAAATGTGACAAATTAATCGCAACATACAGTCCACCAAAAACACGATTCGTAAGTAGTCTAGATCAAATCGTCGGCTAATTGTCAGCCGAAATGTAACAAGCTTGTAAATCGAGATTTTAACATTGTTTAATACGGTACAACATAAACATGATATTCGATCTTCAAAAGATATGGATTATTATTTCGCAACGTTTAAACTCCATTCTGCTACATAACCAGCTTGTAGGACTCTTCATAATAAAACCATTCAGTTTATAGGGGGGATTCTGGCGTATTTTTCACATAAATGAAGTGCAACAGTATTTTGTTTACTTTCGGTACCTAAAATTGGCGGCCATATTTGAAGGAGCACCTGGCCCAGCAAGTGGAATTGAATGGTGCAAAATTACGCTCGTTATACTTTAATACCGTAGAAATGAATTAGCACGTCAGCACAGCACAACTCCTTGGACAAGTTTTCAGCTTCTTCTGGAGTATACAATTCAAGATTCAAGAAACCCGTCTACAAGGAATAGTAGCAACTGTGATGATAGCATATTTCACGCTAGCGCCCTCCACAATATTATATCATTATGGAATTTGAGCAAATCATTTACCGACACAAGCAGGTATACAATGTATTATTTTATCTTTATTTCGCATCTCACGAGCATAGCTCACTTGTCAAGGCATAAGACTTCGGTTCTTTAGATCGGAAGATGGTGAGTTCGAGCCTCATCACGGTCACACAAACTTTTATAAACAAAATATTGTTCAAACTTTTCATTTATATTTTCTTGCATTTTCTAAAGCCTCCTTTCGTGATCATTTTTTTTTCATATTTAGTTTAATTTATTCTATTGTTTTTCTTTTATTGTTTCTTTTCTTTGTCTTTTTTTCTTGTTTAATTTTATTTTTTCTTTATTTTTCTTTGATTAATATAATATTGGCAGGATAAGGAGAGGAGGGAACTAAAGACCCATTTAGTGATTTGCTCATCCGGACGATCGTAAAAATCATCAAAATTCACCTTTGTCATTGTCATAGATGTGGTAACATAGCCTGCTATAGTGGTTCAGCAGAAAACCGTGTGACACATAATATACATTTGGCTACATTTTATTATACGATAAATACGAATTTATTAAACATGGTAACAAATATTCTCTAGCAGATCGGTTATACGATGGAACTGGTAGGCATAGGCCTATTATAAATTCGGGATATTAAATATCTTCCTGACGAGACAGATCTGCGCATGTGGTCAAAGACGATTCCTTACTAGCCACAGACCGTCCGCTGGAATTAGTTGAACATGAACCATTCGCTGCTATGGCTGTTGGTCGGACCTCTCATCTCTCCACATCGATTGTGACCTATAATCCCCGACATTGCCCTTATGAACTCACATCCTCCTGTTTTATTTCAATACGCTGGCGAAGTTACGTAATAATCGGATTAACTACCATAGCAATAGGTGAAAACAATTTTGAATATACCGCGTTATACACTGATACGTTCAGGCGGTACCTCTTCATTGAACCATATCATGCTGCACCTGTAAGATTAGTATCTTTGAAAAGACCAGTATTGTATTCAATCTATGATTGCAGACATACACAGTACATGTGATGAGTGTAACCTGCTTGTAGCGCAGCGCGATATGTTCAAAATTGTTTTCACCTATTGCTATGGTAATTAATCCGATTAATTACGTAACTTCACCAGCGTATAATGGCCGAATAAATTCTGACCATCACTTGGCTTGTTGGATTCGTCTATACTAGGCTACAATTCGCTGTCGAAGTGACGTAATAATCGCAATAACTACCATCAAGCAGATTGCACTAATCACCCGCGTATGTCACCAAACATAGATTGAATACCACTCTTTTCATAAATACTAATCTTACATGGCGAGTGATTAGCATTTCTTTGACAACTATGGTTCAATGCATAGGTGCCACGTGAACGATGAAGTGCAGGGCTATATATTCGAAATTGTATTCATCAATTGGTATGGTAGTTAATCCGATTAATTACGTCACATCGACAGCGAATAGCCTATGAGTATGGGTTCAAGTGGAACAAAAAATAGTGTATGTCCATTGCTAGTTATGGTAATTAATCATGTTAGTGTTTACATCACTACTTCGGTGAAGACAAGAGAAGTGTGCCTTCTCTACCAACGCCTGTGATATAACAGGTGCAAGCGAAACAAAATTGAATGACCAGAATAGTTTCCTTTGTCAGATGAACTGATTGAAGTTTTTGAAGACACTCTATTCTTGATGGGACAATAGATTCAAATATGGAATAATTATTATTCCTCATCTATTTTTTTTTTTTTTAAAAAACTGCAATTGTGGCAACAGAACAATATTTATTTTGATTTCATTTCAAGTAGAAACAAAATCGTGCTTAAGCCAAAAACGCACCCTACCTACCATTCCTCAAGAATTGGGATGGCACAAAGGTGCAACATAGGTTTTTATTGCAAAGACGAGGACAGACAAGTAGTTACAACACATCTGTCTAACCGTGGGTTTCGCTATTATTTAGAATAAATGCTTTTACTAGTTTCTATAAAACCACAAAATTACTAAAAAAAACTATTAAAAAAAAAAAAAAATTTAAAAAAAAAAAAAAAAACCCTAAAATTAAAAGTAGAAAGGTAGATTTGAAGAAAGATAAAAAGAAAATGAAAAAACGGAACCGGTGCCCGGACCATGCTCTCTTCAGCATGTCTTCAGTTCCAAAGTCTGACGGTCTATCAATTGAGCTATACGATCCTGATATACGAAACAGTCGTTATTATGTCAATACAATAGAGGGTATGCAATACGACGTCACTCATGACAGAGTCATCCTCATTTAAATAAAATTCTGTCCTCCATAAGGTGCCACGGGGCAAATCGCATGATAATACATTAAAACAGGTGATAGGTATGAATGGATGTGGAATCGATCTAGAGACCTGTCCCTCTGTCATCTTAAGCTATTTTAGAACTGTCCTCCAACATGGCTGCCATCTCAATTGTTATATCGTTCCGGTTGGTTTATTGCATACACTCTATTGACGCGATTCCAAATACAGCGCGCCACCTACGATCACGCCTGGCTGATCTACTTCGCGCAGAGCATCATGGGTAAAAGTCGACATCCATGAGTCGTCGACGATGAACCATCGACCCTGGAAACGGAAACGAGTGTTGCTATCGATTACTCAAATTTGTTTATTTCCGTTGATGATGATCAGCTGTTGATTCAACCCTCCGGCGATTTTTTTTTTCATTTCTGCCTCCTTTTTAAAGTTATTTCGACAGTCATGGTTTAGGCCTACCTCTGTGAATGTTCAAAGTGTTAGGCCTATTCCCACACAAAATAATGGGCATCAATTAAACCCTTATTTTCAAACTTTTCCGAACCCGATCCGAGGGAAAAATACTTTAGGCTCTCGTTTACAAGAAAAGAAAACACTGAAAAATATGATTGGGGATAGGCCTACTTAGACCCTCATGAATATTAGGCCCCTATCCTTAAAAAAAAACCCAATTTTTAAACCTTGTTTGTTTTAAGTAAAGTAGGCCTAATTCTCAATATTTAGAATAACGAAATATTCAATACATATTTTAACAGCATGGACAGCGTAAAGCATTTTTTTAATAGGCCTACGATTAAAACGTTTTCGAATTTACTCTATTCCTATTCAACCATCTACGGTTAAAACTCGATGTCAAAAATGTTGATGTCTCTGATCGACCATCTAGGCCTTTTTTATTTCTTGTTTGGATAACTTTTCCCATAATTATTACCATGCGTGATACATGATAAAGATAACAGCTTTTGGTTTCATAAATGTTTTGAACGCTTGTCTTATTTTTATTTTTATTTTTTCCTAACCTAGGCCTATAGATGTTTTACATTTAGGCCTATAACCTTTTTACAAACCGAATAGATATGAATTAATTGTTTTAAAGCATTCTTCGTGTGACGTTTTGAAACGCTCTTTGTAGCATGATGTAGGCCTACTGTATGATCACGAAAGGTCGTAAATTTAGAAGCCATTTCCTTATTATATAGCCCTATAAACAAAACACGTCGGCCTACTTTGGCCCCAATGTATATAATGTCGGGAGAAAATAATTATATACTTGCATTAAACAAATAAACGTGTTAATTTTTAAAATAAACTCTCGTGGTGCAATTCTGTCAACAAAATTACATAGGCTTATACCGGTGGCTGGGGGCTCAGCCCCCTCAATTGGTGCGGCGGCTCGAATAGGCCTACCCTTCTGTATGAATAGGCACGTTTTCATCTTCATTTAGGCCTATAATGGCCTCCAAACTACACTGTTAAGCATGTTAAGTTATCATTGTTTTTGTCAAAAACATCAACTGCAAATTGTCCCTTATTGTACAAATCTGGGGATGGACTTTATTGGAGGGGTGAACGCATTGTTTAGGCCTGCTTCACAGTGTTGACTTATAATTTCATGAGAAAGAAAAAGAAGATGGGAAAAATTTTAAAACATGTATAGGCCTAGGCCTAGGTGTTTAAAATTGTCCAATTGAATATTTAGTCGAAAAAGTTTGATTTTTCAATGTTGTGCCGACCGATAATATGACTAAAAAGAAACTCATTCCAACCAACGTGTGCTATTTGGGAGTAGGCCTAGGCCTAAATTAAGAGTAAATTTCCTTTAGGTTATGAATTATTAAAGGGGGAAAGATGAAATAAAGATGGTATGACATGCAAGAAAGCGGAAGTAAAAATAAAATATGAAAAAGAAACATGAATTAATAATTAAAATCGGGCATGACAATTGTCAAATTTAAACCTTAATTGTGACACGATCTGGTTCATGAGGGCCAAAGGAGGCATTTTCGAAAATTGTTTTACTGTAATTATTATACATTATACGTACAATAGGCTATCATTTTAAACTGAAAACACCAAAGGTCTAGCATACTTGGTTGTAAAGTTATGAAGTTTTTTCATGCATATTTTCTTGATATGCCTTAAAATAATGATCTTTTAAAATTCATGTAGTACTCTTTTGCAGTTTGAAACTTTCTTCATCTTTATTATAATGCTAGAACTCTATGAGGTATTGTTGAACTTATGCATTAAAGTCTCAAATTGAATATTAACAAAAAATAAATGTTATTTTTATGCGGTAGGCTATGCCTACAAAGTGTTTATTGCGATCGTAATTTTTTTAATGTCTGATAGTAGGCCTAATATAATTAAAAATACAAATTTAGGCTAAAAATAACATAAGGACAAATCAAACAATTCAATAATAACAAAAACGGCAAACCAATGTGATGCATGTTTATAAGTAATGAGTATTAAGAATCTTTTTAAAATTTACTTGAATTTCTTTGCTGTAGGCCTATCCCGCGCGGCGGGCCGCATAAGCGCCTTCGTGCAAAAAAAACCCACCATTTTTAGAAAATGTAGGCCGATTACAAAAACGCAACACCTATAGTATGGATGTTCTTAAGTATGCTGGTGTTATATTATTATCGTATTGAACAAACAATAAATTCAGAAAGAATTAAAACAATTTATTCTAATAACCAAAATAAAACCTATGCGTTTTCCATTAAAAAAAAAAGGACAGGCCTACGCCTACTTCGCATTGACTAAGCTCGCGCGTATCGGGCTGAAAAGCATCGTAAAGTTTAAAAAAAACAAAAAGGGCGGTTTTAGAAAATGGGATAACAAAAAGTCAACATCAAGTTTGCGGGTTTGAGAAAAGGACATCTGTGAATATCAAACTGCAATATTTCACTTCAACACAGAAAATCTCAAAAAATTTCAAAAAGTACTACAAAACATTGCGTTTTTAGAGTAATAATCACAAACATGGTCAGCTATGGTTGATGAAAAAGGATGTCGACCCCAGACACGGGAAATGCCAATTTTCACTGCCGTCGTTGGTGGCGCGCTGTATTTGGAATCGCGACAATTGATTGGTGTTACAACATACTTAGATGGAATGCATAGCCACCCAGTGCCAGTATATATTTGCTCAAACTCCAAATACAAAAAGCAACCAATTTTATTGAGGGCGTTTCTTAGGTATATCCTTGTAGACGGGGTTTTACGGTAGTGTTGTGACGATAATTCATTCGATAATTGATTATTGATCATAGGGCAGTAAGCCATGATAACCATTCATCAAGTGAACGTTTTATATAGGTAATACGTGCATCAATTGTTAACCCTGCGACCTATGCAGACGTAGCTCAGACGTGCTCATGATGATTAGCTAGATTTGTTAACATGATGACGATTATATTGTCATCATGTCTTGCACGTGAATCATATTCAATTATACTTATTATGATGCGATGTAACTCTGGTAAGACTCATTATTAAAACACACACATTAGTTTATCTGAGGATGTAAATTCATAATAAATTCTTAAACTTAATTTCTGTTTCATCTGGTTCATTTCGTGATAGTCATTCCCGCGCCGTTCCCGTTCATTCCCTCATCCCTTGGGACTCCAAATCTGGTACCTCGCTCTGCTTTCCCCTTGGACTAGTTCCCCAATCAAAATTCATAACAATAGTGAAGCAATGAAAATGCCAGAATGTTGGGTTTTCCTGGGGTCCAGGATGGGTTTACCTTTCGATGCTTTCTTCTTTCCCTTCTTTTCCTTCTTAGGTGAACCTGCTCTTGAATTGGGATTATAATCTGCTCGTAGTATTTCTGGGAACTCCTCTCTGGCAAGGTTGGCTAATTCAGCTTTTCTGGTGTCTGAAATAAATTATTGCAATATCCGAGACAACGTTGTTATTCAGAAGAATTTTGTCATCGTGTACGGCAATAACCGTTCTTATAGTACAGGGGTGTGTGTGGTCACTGTGGTGGCTATTTTCCGAAAGTGGTATAAAGATGGAGGAATCTTAGTCTATTGATATGATTTATTAAGAAGTTCACCATTTTGGAGGGCCGTTAGAAAAATGATTTGAAACTAGAGAAGTTGAACTGATTTACTTGCAAAACTATGGTCGAAAGGGAATCGAAGTCATATGTTAAAGAACTACATTATAATAAATAAACTGTCGGTCTTTTGGAATTGCCAACAACATCAACAGCAACATGCAACAACAACAACAAGACCAAACTTTACCATTATTAAGTATAAACTAAATTGGTAGATGCCAAGTTACCCGATTGTTAGCCTCATCCCCGGGGCCTCATCCTCCATTGTACCCCCATCAAAATGCAGAGTTTTGTATGAGGTGAAAGCTCATTATTTTTCTCCCGACCACCAGTGACATTTTAGGCCTGGAATGTTTTGCATGAACGGTACGAACAAAACATGGTATGGTTTGGGATACCCCTGAAATTCGTGTACTGTTATGGGCCACGAGTCTTACACATTTTTGGTTCACTGGAGCATTTTAAGGGGGTACTACACCCTTGCCCAATTTTGTGCCTATTTTTGTATATTTCTAAAAATTATAGCGCATTGGGGACAAGTAAGATATGTATATTATTATAATTATAGGGGCAAGGACTACAACTACTGCACTGGAAATTTTATTTCAGCACAGACAACAGTTGTGGAGTAACAGTCAAAAATGAGGGAAACCAATATTTGGTCAATAAAACTACTTGCTTTGAATTGCTGAATTTTCAGTATACAGTAGTTGTAGTCCTTGCCCCTATAATATACATATCTTACTTGTCCCCAATGCACTATAATTTTTGAGAAAAATGCAAAAATAGGCACAAAATTGGGCAAGGGTGTAGTACCCCCTTAACTCAAAACTTGGAATAAGAATGTTTTGGGAGATGGGCCTCAATGTGAGGTAGAAAACATCATGTGTTACAACCCGACCACAATCTAGTCACGCTCCTTGAAATCAATAATGACTATAACCCAGACTATATAATAAAGTAAAGTAAAGGAGACAATCCTGTATAAACAGTGATCGGAGTGCCCATCTCTCTTTCATTGGCGATTGGGCCAGACTCCTCCAGGAGGATATGGAGAGCTGTCGTGGTTCGGGAAAACCACCCGAAATAAGTAAGTAAGCAAGCCTCCATGTAATGTTGCAACAGCGAGTCTGTTACCTTCCCAGCATTTAAGAATGCCGGTACCCATTTAAACACATGGGTGGAGAGGAGTAATCGAGATAAAGTGCCTTACTCAAGGGCACAACACGATGGCGTCGCCGGGGCTCGAACCCGCAACCTTCCGATTATGAGTCAGTGCCCGTTCCGCTAGGCCACCGTGGTCCCGTTATGACTATATAATAATTACCTCCTAATTTCAATATTTCATCTTCTAATTTCACTGTCTTTTGATATAGATGGTCCATCGTAAAAGCTATCTTGTCTAACTGATCATCTACTGCAAGCTGCGGGTACAGTAAAAAATTGAAAAAGAAAAATATGATTTTTTTTTATGAGTTGTTTTACAAAACAAAGTGCTATACAAAAACGAAAGCAAAAAGACATGATTGTGTGGAAAGATATTCTTCAAAGAACAGTCAGTCAAGTATAGGTCTATCCAAAACAAGTTTTGATAGATAAAACGTGTTCAAAATGTTATTTTCTCTTAACTTACACAAAAACGGGAACGAGTTCATCCAAAATTCGTGGTAAAAAGATATTTAAACGGAAAACGCCCACTAGAATCGGGTTTTTTTCTTAATATTATAACATGGTTCATATTTTATTCATTAATTGTTTTGTTTTATATCGTTTTTGTTTTGTTTTATATTCTGCATTATTTTAAAACATCAATCACCTAAAAGTTCGCGTTCACATTAGAGAATGAATTTGGAGAAAACCGTCTGATAATTACAAACACTCGCTGAGCAGCAAGACCTTCCCTCTAAGCTTTTAATCCGATAAGCTGATTATCTATTTGTTTTCATGAATTGGAAGACATTCTTTGATGTATTACTGAGCTCAATCATCTGAAATTACTGGAGCGTGAGCCACCCAGGCTGGTGGCTCAGCATAGTATTTTATTAACAGAAGGTTTTCTCCAAATTCATTTCCTAATGAAACAACTTACAGAATGTAGCGGTGGATTAGCAAATACGACTTTACTGAGAGCGTCCGCCCCGCTGTCATCATCTGACGCCCCTGATCCCGCATCATCTACATCGACTTTCTCCGTTGACGTCAAATCCAACGGACTTACATAACTATCTTCATTAACACCTTCCTCCTCGCCTCCAGCACGTTTAAAAGTTTCTTCAAATTCCCCATCGTTCTGTGGATCTGTCGTGGCAGTGTTTGCTATATCATTTGTATCGATTTCTGATCCAGACAACGATTTCAGCCGATAGTGTCTTTCCGGCAGTGTATCCATTTCTTCTTCTTCTTCGTCGTCGTCGTCGTCTTCTTCGGGGTCAATAATGACACCCTGTTTTGCGAGATGTTGATAGAAGACATGTTGATAAAGAGGAACTCTCTCTTTACTGAAAAGGAAAAAAAAGTAATCATTATTTTGATTATTAAGTTTGCTTCGTTATTTGCAGCGCTTTTGGTTTATCCTTCCTGTAAGAGAGCACGGAATTTGAGCACAGAAGTGCCTATTGAAGGATTACCATGCAGTATACAGCTGTATTCCGCGTAAGCTGCTAATTGATACCTCAATGGAATCTTTACACTCATCATGAATACGGTATCTCACACCGAGGAATAACACCATGTTTTCCCACTGACGAAACTTTCTATCCAAACATTCTTTTCCTTTTCAACAAACTTGGGAACGGCTATATTATAGGTGTTAGGTGTTTTAAAACGACCTGTTGAATTTGTATACAGTCGCTGAGCGATTGGTTTTTTGACCAATGCGATAGCGCTCTTTGCTATGGAAACCAATCGGTCAAAATTCGGGCGCTAATCGCTTAGCGATTGAGTTTAAATCCACATTGAATAAATCTATTTCTAGATGTGGTGTATATACAATTATGTTTATTATTCCAGCAAATACATAAAATATACTTGCAGTTCTATATTCTTAATGTAACCAGATATTTTTCTATATCAAATCAAAGCAGCAGCAGGATTTGTTTAATACTATATACTTTTAGAATATTGTACCTCGTAATATTATAACGTCACATAACACTTACTGAACAATACAATATTTGGAAAGAAAATCAAGTGCATCACGGATAACTGGTTCTGGACTAGTGCTGGGCGATTCTGCTTTCACTGCACGAATTTTCCTCTTTTTAGGTCTGAAATGCAAGTCAAAATAAGAAGGGAAAATGATTAGACTTAAATCATGTAAACCATAATAACGCGAACACCCTCACTACACATGTCATTTTCAATTCTTCTACAGTAATTCTACTTGTAGCAATGAAGGTTTTGGTAACGTGACCTTAGATACATGAAGTATATTATTTCTGCATACTACCGAAACCTAGACTGCTTTAAACCGGTCCTTTTATATTTTGACGACGTTAGAGGGCGACGTTATCCACTTCTTCGCGGTACAATCAAAGCCACACATGTCGCCCTCAGGGACCGGCGAATCGAGTAGGGAGCTTCACATAATTGTATGTGGACAGTTTATAGTAAATCTCATATTCGTCACAACGCAGAATCACAACGGTTTCAATACTCAATTAGCAGGCCCTATACATAAACACTGGGATTAAACGTTTAGAATCAAAACAGTGACTTTTTTCTTACTTATATTCCCGTCGTTTTCTCCATACAATTGGTTCTGGAGGTCGTTTGACTACTTTAGGTGCTGGTGGAAGTTTGGGTGCAGGTTCGGGTTCAGGTTCTGGTGTTTTTGGTTTTGGTTCAGCTATATCAGGTAACGGTGGAGCAGAGCCTCCCAACATAGCTTTAATTTCTGGCGGAACACCCGCGGGCCATGAAGGCATGTCGACAGTCCCTCCTTCCATTTGGGGATTTTGGGCAGAAGCCAAGCTGCTGATATCTGCAAGAGAGGAATAATATATGTTGCTAAAAAGATAGTCAAGTGGGTGTTTGTCAGTGACCTGACAAACTCAAAAGATAAAAGATTTAATTATCCATTAGTGTAGCCAACAATTGTCATAATTGGTACTGTCGCTTCATTTTCGGTAGTCTAAAACCAGACTCGTCCTATTCTGTCACGCCGGCATGCGATATGCATGTCGTGTGGGAACATGCCGGCGGCTTAATTTTATTCTGCAACCATAACGGGACGCAAACATTTTATAACCCATAGGAACACATATGAAAGGGTTAGGGTTAGGGTAAGTGTTAGGATTATTTTTTTTTAATTGCGTCCTGTTATGGTTGCAGAAAAAACAAAACGCAACCGGCATGTACCCACACGACATGCATATATCGCATACGTGGCGGCACTGGTTTATTGGTCGACTTAAGGGCTGGGGTATGAACGTTTGGACAGTATTTATTTTGGGACATTAGAGCACATCAGACATATCGAATTGCATTCTGAATATGAAGAATGTCATTCTGATATCAAATAATTTTGATTTTTGAAATTCGCAATTTAATACACATTTTATGGCAAATCATTAAAATTGATATTTTTGATATTTAACAGTACTTGAAGTAAACTTTATAAATCTGATGATTTATACTTAAAGTGTATGTAGGTGGGATGAAAAGCCGACGATCAATTGAAAATTTTGACCTTTCGTATTGAAGATATGGATTTTTTTCCCAAAACACCAAAAAAATTAGGTCTTTTTGGGAAAAAATCCATATCTTCAATATGAAAGGTCAAAATTTTCAATTGACCGTCGGCTTTTCCTCCCTGCTACATACACTTTAAGAATATATAATTAGATTTATATAATTTACTTCGAGGACTGTTATATATCAAAAATGTGAAAAATATCAAATTTTAATAATTTGTCATAAAATTTGTATTATATCGTGAATTTAAAAAAATGAAAATTATTTGACATCAGAAAGACATGCTTCGTATTCAGAATGAAATTCGATAGGTCTGAGGTGCTCTCATGTCCCACAAAAAATACTGTCGAAACGCAATAAACGCTCATTTTGGATCCCTTAAGATACATTTTAAGTTTTGTTCATCAATCTTTCCTAGAGCATTATCATTATGAGTTTTGTAGAATGTCGACTAGTGATTCGTCTCTTCGTTAAAATCATGCACGCATTAATTCTATTGAATTATAAAATAAGGGTCAGACGACGCTGCACTGCACCATTAGCTATCCCTGTATGCTGCACTCTTTCGCTCATTTGTCACTCCGAATCACTGTTAAATAATTGATATGCTGCCCTCTTGCGCTCTATATCTGATCCCTACCATCTAATTGAAGATAATTTATGCGTAACATGAATTTAACAAAGAGAAGACTCGATGTTCGTAATCAAAACGATGTATTTGGTCGAAAGCAGTAAATTCCACATGGGAAGCCTCTGCATTTATATTTTTAAAAAACCTACTTTACACTTATTTAAATGATACCCGGGCCAGGAACAACAATGTCTTTCACACCAAGCAAAATTAGTATAAAATCTGAGCTCATACAAAGTTCACTAAGAATTTAAATATTACCGTTTTTTCCTTTCTGACAAATTCCTTGATGATAAGTGGTACTTTCTTTTTGAACACGGCTTTCGGTAGCTTGGGAATCTTCTTCGGCTTTTCTACAATAACTATAAATGTAAAAAAAGATTAGGGAATTACACTAATAAATACAATATATTACGTATTTGTTAGTTATGAGAGTATTTTTGTGGAGATTGCCATGTAAAAAGTTTAAGTCCAAAAGACTTAAAAACGGGGAATTTAAAATACAATTAGTCTGCAACGCTTTCACCTAGTTACTTTTTGATTCTAACACATCGCACGTAAAATGTGATCAGCTTAACAATCCGCGCTGATAACATTACCCCTCTGGAAATTGCCATTGGTAATGATGTTATCGAGCATTTCCCGTCCAAATCTTAACATGCACAATATCTCCACCACACAGGGGCGTAGCAAGCGGGGGACAGGGTGGACGATGGTTCAGGGGCCCCCAGCACAAAAGCGAAAATTAAATAAGGGCTGATAATGGAGAGCAGCGCCAGATTTTCCAGGGCCCCCAAAGGCCCCAAAATTGCCCTATGCATCTTTCTTTAAACCCCAATAACAGCATGTTTTTTGACCAAAATAGGACAAAATTGTAAAAATTTTCGCGTTTCGAGCACATTTAAATGGCAAAATGTATGTTGATCTGGGGCTAAAATAGTCTGCAATTGAATTTTTTCGCGTGCTTTGCGTGCACATGTCCTAGTAACATCGGAACAAAATGTTAGTCTACTCTCTAGCCACTGACTTTAGTGCACATGCTTTCCTCGGCACGTGAGTTCGAGTGGCACAGGGCCCCATAAGGTAAATTCCGCCCTGGTTAAAAGAGCCCGTACTGCTCCTTGTCCATGATGCTCATGCTCTTGCTACGCCCCTGCCACCACACCATCCCATAGGCTACACCACAATCCCAGTTAACACGGGAGTTAACAACACCGAACACTAACACACCCACCAACCCACCCCCATACATCACACACCCCTACCCGTGTCTTTTCACAACACCCTACCAACAACGCCCATGACAAATAAAATTGTTACACAAAAGTATGCACAATGCAGTTTTACCACTTCTTGCATTACCATTGAAGAACAGTCGAAATCCTCTCCATAATCTGCGAAACACAATACACTATGCGCGCAGCATGTACTCACCCTTATGGTATTCCACTTTTTATTTTAAAATTCTATTTTGCGATTTATTACGCTTTTTTGTTTTCCATCTGATCCAATAAACTCATTAGCTCTCATTTTGCAAGACCAGACACGAGTCATACCTGGTGGCGCTTCTGTTTCTTTGGTATCTTCTAATTCCGTGTCAGTAGCAACCTTTGTTTCATCTTCCTCCTGCTCCTGTTTAGTGACTTGTTCGTTGTTCTCTTCTTTTGGTGACAACGGCTTCTCAGTTTTCGGTTTGGCAACTTTTGAAAAGACGTTGAAAATTGTTTAATGCTTCTTCATAAATTCAGTGCGGTGAAGAACGGTGCGGTGGAATGCGGTGCGATGAGACACAGTGCGATGTGTGCGGTGCGTGGTACAAAACAGTACGATTGTGTGATACATTACATACATGTGAATGTTAGGAACAGAATTGTATGCAGGCACAAAATATACATGTACAACATAAAACTCAGACACACTCTGAATCCTTACCTTTTACCCATGAGCTCCCATGGACATATTTTATGCTTAACACCTACTGTAGCCCTATAATAGGTTGTGTACCATGGGTCGTGTAGTTGGTTTGTGGAATCATGCAAAGAGTTTTGTACATGACCTTAGTGAATTCAATGGATATATGCCCAAGTTGTTGAATATTTATTGTGAAATATTGAAAGATGAAATTACATTCGGTCGTCCACCATGTCACCGAGTCTCCAATGCACTGGACAATGAGATGGAACATAAATGATTTCACTGGATTTCCATGCAGTATACCGATTTTAGAAATCCTCTTCCAATAACACGGTGGCGAAAAATGAACAAAAAATGAAATGGTATGTAATGCGCCAGTTGCGTAAACAGATACCATCAAAGATGGTAACAAGTCATTTTGTGCAAGTCAAGTCCAAGTCACAAGTCCTTTTGTCCATGACCTTTTGCCAAAGTGACAGGTTGATGGTAAATGATGCATTTGATAAATGAATCTTCCGACACCATCAGACATGGTACCATCACCAAACGATCTACGTACCATCCTCCTCCTCTTGTGGTCCATATAAGTATTCATATATCAGCGCATCGATTCTATTATTTCCTGGTTTACTGTCATTCTCTTTAATCCCACGTGGTTGTGGTGTGGTATCTGATGCTTTCATTGGCTGCTCATAGTCTTCCATTTCCTCACGTGATTGGGGTGTTACCATATCTGCTGCTTCCATTGGCTGTTCGTCTTCCATTTCCTCACGTGATTGGGGTGTTACCATATCCGGTGTCCTGATTGGTCCCTCTTCTATTTCCCGCTCACGTGATTGTGACGATGATGTTCTGATTGAATATTCCTCTATATCTGTTTCAGTAGATTGTACTATGGGTGTTTTTGGCACTCTGGCTAAGTGAGAGTTGCCTTCCAGGTCATACGAATATACGTTGGATATTATTGAAAAAGAAGGAGCTGTATCTATTTGAGGTGTTTCATATTTCCTGCCGCTCGATGAATCTGGAAGTGGCGTCACTTGGAGAAATGTTCAATTCAAACAAAAGTTTAAACTTATGATTCTTAATACCAAACACAGGAAAAATAAAGTGTTTTTCTTCTTTTTTTCACTTTGCTGTAAACTTACCATTACCAGGAACTCCTGTTATTATTCAGCGTACTGACGAATCGGATTGCTATAAACTTACCCATGAAGTGCCCTATACGAGATTCGCCGAGCGCGGGTAGTGACCATGGTAATACGGGTTCGAACTGAAACGTTCAATAACATCGCCCCCTACGGTCGGTATAATTAACATGAAGGGACGATTTATAGTTATCCGGATTCGCCAGTATGAGGAAAAAGTTCCAAAAAGGTCCAAATTTGTCCACTTGCGAGCGTATAGCAGTTTCGTGGTCAAAAAAGTTCAAAATTTGGGGAAAAGGTTCAAAAAAGGTCCACTTTTTCAAAACCACACCCCCTATAAATTCTGGCTACACCCCTGTTTGCAAAGATGTACTTTCACTCAAAAATAGTGCATGATTTATAATCAGTGCCTTTTTCAGTTACATCATTTAGGGGTTTATCTTTAAACAGCTACGTTTACCGTTTGTACAGGCTGTATCAAAATGATTGGTACCCATCACTTTTGACGGTTATTGAAAAGCCTGCTTCTTCCAAATACAACATATGGTCTTCTTGGAATGACCACAGTTATATGACTGTTTATGACATTAATCAACAAATTATGTGGATCCTATGTTGCATGTAACCAATGTTGATGTGGCAGCCATGTTCATATCACTGGAAACTGATGGGTACCAATCATTTTGATACAGCCTGTATATATAATGTGGCCCACACGTAAAGACACACATATAGAAAGAATGCAAGGAGTATACAGTGTAATAGCTTGTAATTAGGCCTAATACCAACAAATAAAGGTTTAAAACATTACACAAGGTGCAGTGCAAAAATAACAAAACCTTCATAGGAGGAACTAGTCAAACAAAATCACAAATCAAAGTCCACACGGCAATTTGAACATCAATCTCACTTCAACAATATAATACCGTTTCTGGCACATCGTTATCATCATCATCGTCATCAACCATGGAGGTATATAAATAGGCCTGATTATTTATATACCCCCATGCATCAACAGCTTCACTTTATCTCAGCTCTTTTCAGCTTTATACTTTCCTTTCATTCTTTTTATTCTTTTTTCATGTTCATACTCTTTCGTCCCGTTTCTATCACCTTCCATTCCTCTTTCCATTTAATCTCCCACCTTTCCTTTCACTTTTCTTCTTCCTCCTCTACTCTATACAATTCGTTTTTCATCATCATCATCATCATCATCTTCTTCTTCCATTCTCCTATTCCACTTCTTCCCTCTCTGGTAGCACATCAACTCATGTCAAACACCCATACTCACCTGGCTTTGTTTTGTTAATTACTTTACGATTTGCTACAGGTTTCTTTTTCTCACGTTTAGGTTTCATAGCCTTCTTGGGCTTTACAGGCTTAGAAACTAGTGTTGCAAGCATGCGTAAAAGAAAGTATAGTATTATTAGTTATTGAAACTTTAATTACCAAAAGACTATTATAAAGTTGCGGTGATACTGCTATAAACCTGAAACTAGAACTCAACTCTCTATAGCACTGGTGCAGTTATGGTCAAAAAATAAAGTTAAGAAAATGATATAAATCAAACAGGAGATTCATCTTTTTAACAAAGATCACATTTAAAAGGTAAACATTAAGTTATAATGCATAGTATCACAGCCAAGCCACTATCTACAGATTTTTGTAAGATTTTTATTTAACTATGGTAACGATTTTGTGATTTGTTTGTGTTTCAAGTCACAAACATTTTAATAATTATTAACGTGGCGTATTTTATATAACTATAATAGTTTCAGCAATCAACAGTGCCGCCTTTGTAGCCGGTCTTTTCTGTAAACTAACCTGGCGGTTTTGGTTTCGGTGTCGCAACTTTTGGTTTCTTGACAGGTGGCGGTGGTGTTGGTTCTTTTGGTGGTGGTGGTGGTGTCGGTTCTTTTGGCGGCGGTGGAGTTGGTTCTTTTGGTGGAAGGGGTGTGGGTTCTTTCGGTGGAGGCGGTGTGGGTTCTGGAGGTGGAGGGGTTGGAGATGGTGTTGGTGGAAGTGAAGGAGGCAGTGGAATTTGATCTGGAGTTGGTGATGGAGGTAATGCGATTTGAGAAGGAGTTGGTGGAAGCGAGGGAGGAAGCGGAACTTGAGATGGTGATGGTGGAGGAGTGGATTCAGATTCAAGAGAAGGTGACGGGCTCTCTATTATATAGGGTTCTGGAGTCGGTGATAGTTCTTCTTCCTCTGTAATAAACAAACATTGACATCATTTACAAATGATAAGAAAGTCTTTTATAACCCTTCTGTATTCTGTTGCAAGTGATATACTCCAACAATAATTAAAAATGCATCGACAACCATGATCACTTGTAACGGCACCTTGGGAATCGAACCCGGGTCGTATTGGTGCATATAGGGCGAATACATCAACTACCTATCCAGCAAACACAAAACGTTTTTGACATCATTCGCAAAAGGTTATTAAAGGTTGTCAGAAAACGTTTAAATGTCGGGTTATATAAAGGGTATATTAAGAGTATAAAACGTTTTCATAACCTTAAAAAATATTTTTTGATAATCTACTGCTCAGCAAACAAAAATGTTTTACAGAAAACATTTAAATGTCGGGTTATATAAAGGGTATAAAAACGTTTAAATAACATTCCAAAAATATTCTTGAAAACTTAATACAAAACATTCTAAACAGAATGTTATTTTAGTTGAAAAAATATTTTGCGAAAAATGTTTGCCCAAAATATTTTCAATAACGTTTTAAAAACGTTTTCATGACCTTTATATAACCCGACATTTAAATGTAATTAAAAGGTTTTGAAAAAAACATTTTAAGAACATTTCTGTGTTTGCTGGGTTCAAACATTTTGACATAATGTTATTTAAGTATTGACACAATATTTGGCCAAAATGTTTACAAAAATAGTTTACAATAACATTTTTGAAAACATTTAAAAATATTGTTGTAGTGTGTTTTCATACAAAACGTTTTAAAACGTTATCATGACCTTTATATAACCCGACATTTTAATGTTATTAAAACGTTTTTACCTAAACCAAAAGCCAAAATATAACTTATTTAAAACGTTTGTAAAACGTTTTTGTGTTTGCTGGGTACCCATCTATACTCCATCCCCGGATCTACTCATATTTTTCTCCTGGGCAGAATCATGGATCAAACATTTATAATGTATTTCGTATTCGGTATCGTGATTAATAATTAGGGGATTTGGGCAAGATCGGGGCTGCTGCTTTGTCATGTTTACTTACCCGAGGAATCGTCTGTATCCTGTGATATTTCCGGCTTTCTGTAAATAAAAACAGAATAAGAAAATGAGTATCAACTTCGTTTCCATATATTAGATAATAGAGTTGTCATTAATAATACATGCATGGTATACGTCTCTGTGCAGAACAAATCTCCTGACATTGAAAATTCACATAAGAAATTTTTCTTGCCCATTGGGCTATTCCATGACCTTAATCTTCCTCACAGGGAGTGTAAATTTCAAATAGGTTAACCTGGATTGGCAACTCTATTTGAAAGCTACACCCCCTGTGTGGGAGATTAAGGTCATGTCTTCCATAAGGTGTATGGATTTCAACTGGAATAACCCATTTGCTTCATAAAAACAAAGAAAGAAAATAACGAATATCGTACATTATAACCTTGTATTAAAGAACAGATCAATGTCGATCTGTTTAACTTTTCATCACTTATAAATTGTATTCTTCAAAATAATAATAAAATAACATTGTTTTAAAGAATCGAAACGATTCAGTTTGCATTCCGAGCCAATGATGAGGTAAAAAAAATGGCTGCATAAGTAAGCCAATGGAACAGTCTGGGATTTTTCACCTCGGGATCAGAAGTTTTCATTTATAATCTTGGACATTGTCACAATTATAGCACTCACCGTTTCTTCTCCTTCCTGGTCTTAGCCTTTGCACCCTTCTTCGGTTTCTTAACTTTGGTAGACACCTTCACAACTTTTGTTACTTTTTTTGGTTCCGGTTTTACTTTCACCTTTTCCGGCCCCTTTTGAACTGTAATAACTTTTTCCGGTTCCGGTTGAACCTTCTTTTTCGGTTCAACTTTTTTAGGCTCGGGTTGAACTTTGACCTTTTTAGGCTCAGGTTCTTTTATTGGTTTCCTTTTTTTATTGGTAATCGAGAATGACGACAGAAATTGTCAAAAGAATATGGAAAAAGAAGTTTGCATGTAAAAGAATAAGAGAATAAAAGAAACAGATTATTAATCTAACAGTAATTACTATCATGGATGGATGATAATTATGATTGGTTTTTTTTATAAAAATATCACTATGCAGAATATCATTTGATGGATTATAATGAGTAACGAAAATGGAACTATATAAAATGACTAATGCGTTGTGATTTTCTCATAATAACGAATCATTGATAACTACAAACCGTCTCTTTGTATTATACTGACTACAGAGGGCACCGTTATCTTTTTGTTTCAATGCCAAGCCGTTTTTGCCATAGTCGCTTCCAGCGCTTGGCGAATCGCGAAGGGGCCTCACAGGTTATAAGAGACGACCGGTTTATAGTAATCAAGTAATCGTCAATATGCACAAATCACACGCAACGATATAAATGATCCCAAAAGTTGCCCATTTACCAGTTGAAGAAGAAGTTGGGTGATGATGGAGAACAGCCGATATTGAATTTATAGAGTTTACCAATATTGATATACCCATATGGTTGTCCAATTCCATTAAAACGTAACAAATATAGGGTTGGTTCAAATAAATACTTACTTTTCTGGTGGTTGTGGTTTCTTCTTTTCCGCTGGTTTCTCCTCAACCTAAATCGACAAATTCGCAAGAAATTGATTACTGATAAAATTTCTCAATCGAGGCGTTCCTTGAAAACGTATGGTTTTAAGAATGCCTTGATTTTTGAAGATTACATTTTGGGGTTTGGGAAAATTATAATAAAGCAATATTGTTGCTCAACCAGTTTAACTTTTACTAAAAGCACTGAAAGAATGAGACCTGTTATAATACAATATATAAAAGGGTTTAATTTACTTTTAACATCTATTCTAAAACCGTGTCTTGCAATTTGACATGTCTTCAATAATAAAAAAATAAATGCAATAGAATCACGTACCGTATCTTGCCTGAAGACACAATCTAGGACACATATTTTGAAGGCAGTTTGGATACATTTCCATATTGAGACACAAATCCACATATACAAGACTACTACAACTTTAAAAAGGCAGATCTCCTTGCTAGACATGTCTAGACATGTCTAGACATGTCTTAAATTTAAGACATGTCTTTTGAAAACAGTTTTGAGACACGTCTTGATTTTGTGCGTTTTGGTTGTATATGTCTAAATAATTGAGCCAATGTGTCTTAAATTGTGTCTTCAGCCAAGGTAAAGGTAAAGGAGTCGAACCTGCATTTTTTTACAGGACGGAGTGCCTCCGGGGAGTGCCCATATCTCCATTCCACCATGATCGCCACAGTGAGTCTGCTACTTTCCCAGTATTTAAGAATGTCGGTAACCATGGGTGAAGAGGAGTATTCGAGATAAAGTGCCTTACTCAAGGGCACAACACGATAGTGTCACCGGGGCTCGAACCCACAACCTTTTGTGATGTACCCTGTATAATCCTATTTCATGAAATAGGGGAAGCTAGCAATAGTTTGTTTATTATGACTTTTCTGGAAATCCCCTATAATGGAAATAACAACATCATTTGTGACGACTATAATTTATGTCAAGGGGAAAATCCCCTGATATCAGAATGTTGCAATAATGCACAATGGTCAGTGGTAATGTCTATTATTAGAACATTTGGGAAAATCCCAGATGGTTTGCTATAAAACATCTTGCTGGTAATAATTCTAGGCAGACCTGTATCGATATGATTGTAATATGAATGGATGTAGCTATAGCTCTCAAAAAGAGAGAAAATAATGTTAACCAGTTAAAATCAGGATACTCAAAGAGTATTACTGAGTGTGGCCAGGAGATCATGAGTTTCCGACAGTGCTATTTAAAACAGCCTCTGAGCGATGGAGATGGATGGATATTTTCACCGACAAGCTGGAAATATGGTTATTTCAAAGCTACGAAAATGGCCCAAAGTAAGACATATGGTCTACTGCGGATTGTGAAGGACTTTATGGAAAAGGTTACAATTATTATCATCTGGATAAAGATCTGACAGGCTGCAATAGCCTTCATTATTGTCACAGTTGATAGTGTTGATCTGGGCTAGCTAGCTAATGCTTACAGTCCAATTCCTTCAAAGAAAGGAAATTGCTAACCACAAATATTTTACGTAGTCAATGCACTACTGCCTGCCGGTGTTGTCGGAGAAGATCTAGAATACGTCAAAGAACGTACCTCTTCCAAGAAAGGAATATATATTCTTCTGCCGATTTGATGAAGTCTGGTTAATGGAGCAACACAACTGTCAATATAAGTGGGGACAACTGCATCGTAGTCCTGCTTCCTGAAGATATTGTGTGAAAGGTGGAAATAGCACCATAGCAGCGCAAGGAGGAAGTTTGGAGAAAGCAGCGCAAGGAGTTAAGTTTGGAGAAAGCAGCGCAAGGAGATAACGGTTTGGAGAAAGCAACGCCATTTTTGTGTGAGGATTTCATACACAAGGATATTTATAAACGCAAGTGTACACTGGACTTCGCTGATTTTCGCAGGACAAGTGAATAAGGATATATTACATCAGTCGTCCAGAACATTGCAAGAACTTTATGATCACCAAGAAGAAGAATGCTGGCTAAGTACTAAATAGTTAAAGAGTGATTATATTTGATTATTGTGTATGTGCATTTGTTGTCATATATTGTACCAATCATAACGTGCTTTCAATTAAAGACTTAGATTTTGTTAGCTTAATCAAACAGTGTATTTGTGTTGTGCATTCGTGTGAGTTCGGGTAAAAGGTGATTTTGGCCTTGAGTCAAGTACGACTCGTAACACTTTCGATTAATAATAAGTCGGATCCCGTTCAGTGCAGACACGTGTTTTTTTTATTTCTTTAAGTTTTCTATTGTTGGGGATATCATGCCTATTGTAAGACACTTTTGCCAACAGCTTGCCAAGACAATTTTATTTCTAAAAAGATAACAGGTGTTTAACAACCGTCGCCTGAGAGACTAAACTAAAGCGTGACACATTAAAAAGTCTTATGTAACACACACGATGGACGTCTCTTACCTTCCTTCTCCTTGGTGGCGATGCTACCGGTTCCCTAAGTGACGCTATTTGTTCGAGTGGTTCTCTCTTCTTTGGCACAATAGGTACTGTGGGTGGTTTCTTCTTCACCGGGGGAGGGGGTGGTGGAGGAGGCGTCTCTGGTCTTAAACGCTCCTTCCTTTGCGAGAAATGCCAGTCTGATTTGGTTACTTTAGAAGGCCCTGTGTGTATCAAGCACAAGTTATTACATCAAATCATTGGGAAAATACCTATCTGACGTGCCTTCCTTTTGCCAAAGACCTATATTGCTTGAGGTCTTGCTGTATCAAAATTAATCTTTTATAAATATCCTCATCATTGAGACGAAGGGTCTCCCAAGTAAGCCCTATCTTTCTGATCTCTTGGGGTAAAAGTGAGACATCGTCAGATATAAGCCTCACTTGTGACTGATAATTAAATAAAAACTATACGCATGTGCAAAGCAGGCTTTGCCGAACTGAATCAAGTCCCTTAATATTGTCAGAAACTCTTCTTTAGCTCTTTGCCTGTCCATGAAATGAACAATGACCCGTTTGTCATACCACCCAAATCGGATGACCATGTTCAATCCAGCTTTCCAGCAAGTGACCTTGCGGTGGCTCTGGGTGGGTTGATAGAAGACCATATAGCTATTAGTTGGTCTACCGTATAATTGTGCATGGGAGCAAAGTCCACTGTACTAAAAAAATGGGATTTAATCGTAATAATACTTACCTTTCTTGAGCTCAAACTTATCAGGCGCTTTCCAATTACTTTCGCCTCTTTTAATATCCACGTGAGAAGTAGGTGCCTTGTCACTTTTCTTAATTTTGAAGCCACTGTTTTTTTGGATGTTATATGAGCGTTTTTTGCTGAATGGATCCTCCCCTGTCGTTACGCTAGTTTCAATCTTTTTTGGTTTGAATGCTTTTGGTGCTGGAATATTAAAGATTTGAACACAAAAACCAACAACCAATTTTAGTAGCAATATAATTCCATTTTCAACAAGAAGTTAATTTATAACGGTTTCTAATGAAGGAAGCACACGACCGACGTGCACAAAATCATGAGAACAGGCTGAAAGAACCTGAAACTTAATAAGAAATAGAAAGATTCGTGCTATGCCGACGATTTTTAGCTGTATATGCAGATAAAAACAGTCGTTTTCTGTCTAGATTTGAGTGATAATTTTTCAATTACAAAAAATCCAGAAAGTTTATTTATAAGAGTTTTAATCAAAAGATTCGGCGTTCAACCTACAATAAACACATGATACATACCTTTATATAAGTTTGTTCTTCTTTCTTTCTCCGCATCTTCCTTCTTTATTCTTTCCTCTTCTTTTTGCTTTTCTTTTTCTCTTCGTTCCCTTTCTTTGGCATCTTCTTCTTCCTCCTTAAGTATTTCCAACTCGTCTAATCTCTGTATATCACCTGTAAAAAAGAGCATGGGGTGAGTGGACCATGGCCCGAAAGAAGGTGTTATCTTAACATACCAACATTTTGCCCTAAAATATCCTAGACTCTACCATCACGTCTACAATTTGGAGCTTCTTTAAAATAAATGAAAAATAAATCTTTACGAACCTTCTGAGTAAATAGACGTTCCGATTCCCGACGTTGAAGCAGCTTCCGAGTTGTCTACCCCATGGCTACCATGTTTGAAATACTGCAGGTCATCACCAAGAAACTTGCCCGGTTCCGGCACGAATTGACGGAGCATAGGATTGTCTGGTAATAGTTGACGAAGGGCTGAATTGACCGGGAAAAATAAAGTCAATGTTAGTGTATGAAATCGTATATAGACATGGAAATAATCTTACGCATTGTGCATTGGAACATAAAAACATTCAAATATTATAAACTATATAGCGCACGAGATCAAATTAATGATGCTTAATCGTTATTCTTAATATACCGTAGGCCTACTGCATGTAAAGAAGAACCATGAATATCACATTAATCATGTGTATTAATTAATGTTATGTTGATTAAACTTAATACAATATTTAATATAGATGTAATGAATTACCTTGCTGGCATGCGTAACAATGATCTGAAATGATAGAAAATGAATAATATGTTCATTATGTTGGTTAGATAAACAAACGTGTTAATATGTGTTTCAAATTTATGTGTTTGAATGTATTAAAACATCTTAAATGCTTACGCCACTGGAGGAAAGAGAGCGTGGAAATTAGTTATTTGCATAAATAAAGAGCATGACTGTTATATCCTTTTCTGGCGCATTTGTTTATAATGATATGTCATACCATCGATTTGAATAATTCGGTGAAATATCACATTTTATGTAAGACACTTGCAACGTCATGTAGTCTTGGCATACGCATACTTATATTACTGACCTTCGTAGTGTCTTATCTTATTAGCAGCATTTTCTGATTGAGGGTCTTTGAGTAAGTCCATAATCCATTGGGGTAATTTGGGTGGTTTCTGTCTTGGTTTTGTGTGTTGATGAATCGGTACCTCTGGATCAGATATCCTCTCTACACTAAAGAGGACTTCGTCGGCGTTTTTAGGGCCATCTGAAGAGTCTCTTTCCGTTACTGCTCCTGTAAATTAATAGGATAAAAATGCATGTAAAATTTATAAGCGGTCCACATAGTACTTGGAGTGACATTACTATAGAAAAGAAAATATTTGAACTACTTGTAGCCTTTTTCATTAATCCTCCACTGAAGATTTCATCCATCTATGCAATAGTCAGGAATATTGAGGCGAAAACAACATCTTTATACAAAATTTGGAGACAAAGGGTAGAAAATATAGAAACACATTAAAATGGGTTTTGGTGAAAACGATTAATCCCAGCTCCCGTTTTAAGGTTTGAGTATGTGCATGTCTATGTGCGTCGGGAGAATTATGCGTTGACAATTAATTCTCTCCACGCGGGTGTCGACTGCAGACGACAAGTTTGTTCAAAAATTCAAAATTTCAAAGATTTCAGAATTGTAAATTTTCATTACCATATTTGGAATCAACACGAAAAATGCATTAAAATGAGTACAAACAAGCCTAGTATTGGTTCAGTGGTTCTTTAGATAGCTCTTGATAGTTTGAGAAAATATCTCAAAACTTGGACTTTTTATGTTGAAGCTTATGGCTAGCACGCAGAGCATTAATATCGCTAATTTGAGAAGCGAGTGTTCCACAAGGATATTCAGCGATCTGGTAAAATTACATTGCTGCATGTGGTGTAGTATCAAATCATATAGATCTATGTTTGATTTGTGGCGTGATGTGTATGTGTTGGGCTTGTTGTGTGGGTGCAGGTGGCTGTTTGTGTCTACGGCGTTTGTGGGTAGGGTGGGGTGGGCATGGTGGGGGTTTGAGGGTGTTTATGTGGTTAAACTGTAGGGCCTATTAGTACCAGTCAAATAGGCCTACGCATATAAAAAGCAGGTCAGTGCATAATTGTCAGAACAGATATGTGAGTAACAATGTTGTATGTGTTTATTTTCCTTTCATTCTAACTGGAAAGCGTAGGGGGTAAGTGTGGGTGCGGCCAGGCGCGGATTCAGGGGGGGGGGGCCTCCTCCAAAAAAAAAAAAAAAGAGGAAAGGAGAGAAGAGAAGAGAAAGAGGAAAAAAGGAGAAAAAAAGAAGAGAAAAGGGAGAAAATGAGAAGGAAAAAGGTTAAATTGCACGTATAGTAGGCCCATGCCTAAATCGCAGTCGGGTTAATAGGTCTGTGATTATTTTGCTTGAAGGCGGGTCCTCTGCCCAAAAGCATGAGGAAATTACGACGGGCCCGCCGATATGAAGGGCCCGTCACATTTTGTCACCAAAGTCAGTAGGCCTATTCGGACTCCATGCTATGTGCTGACTTCAATTCAACAATCAACATCGTTCCATGCATGCTTTAATTGCGAATCTCAAGTCTTAGGCCTGTAATATTTCAAATTTTACAAATTGAGTTCGGGCCCTTTTTTGTTTTAAAAAGCAAAGATATATAGTGTAAAAATGATGCACCAAATGGCTTCAATTGGACCTTCATTTTGAAAAATTTCCAAACTCCCCCTCAGACACCCCCTGCATATACAAACAAGTGCCCCTTTTCTGTATTTAACACTCACCACTTGATGTTTAAAACAATAATTCATACAATAACAGTGCAAAAAGTGGCTTCAATTGGCCTGTCATTTCACAAATTTGATATTTTCGGCTTTTTTCAAACTAAAATTTTACACAATAATAGTGCCAAACTGGTCCACCAAATGGCTTCAACATAGGTCTTCACTTTGCAACATTTTCTCACTTCTGAGGGGGCACATCCCCCTCAGACACCCCCTGCGTGCGCAGCTTTATGGGTACATAATTATAAAGCAATAATGCAGACAATAAAAGTCAACATATCCACAAATGGCTTCAATTTGGGCTGTCTTTTCGCAAATTTTAGACTTTTTCAAATTGAAATTTTACACAATAATAGTGACAAAATGGTCAACCAAATGGCTTCAATTGGGTCTTCATTTTCCAAAAGTTTCTAACTTTCACCCCTCAGACACCCCCCTGCGTCGCGCAAGCGCTCCGGGATGGCCGCTACGCGGCCATTACTTAAATGTATTTTGATTTCGACAATTGGCCCCCCCCCCCCCTCTGACTGCTCTGGATCCGCCACTGGGTGCGGCTGGGGTGTCGGGTGGGTGTGTAGGGGGTGTGTATAAGGGGGGGGGTGGGTGTAGGGGTGGGTGTATACGCGTGCATAGGGGTGAAATCGGTATATGTACTTACCATTTATTGAAGCCGAGTGATGCGATTGGCTAACAGAGTCATAATGGCCGCTGTCATTGGATGAGAACTGGCTCGGTGCAGGCGTGTTTATACCAATCACGGATTTCCCATCGACACTGTTATAATGCAAACTGCAAATCAAAATAGTTATTAAAAGTGTGAAGATTTAGATAGCCCCGAAAGATGATGCAAAGGATTTAAAGCATTAAAACGAAATAATATGAAAAGAAAATTATATGGCAAATAAAGATAACAAGTAACTTGTTGTTTCTAAGGATCAATGAACATGGACCAGAAGCTATGTCAGATTTTCTACTGTTTCGTATACTACTTGGGCTATGCAGTCGAGTTGGTTTGGGTTGTTGTTCTTTTTAAAAGCAATTTTTGTGTCAGTTTCGGAACTCAATTAAGCAAATCGGAAATTGGGGACTTGCTTAATTGAGTTTCGAAACTAAAACAAAAATTGCTTTTAAAAACATCAACATCCCAAACAATTACTCGACTGCATTATGTACCGACGAATGGTGCATTACTATAAACTGTCCCAATGTCACAACCCGACCCGTGATATCCTTATGAGATTTGCCGAGTGCGGTACTAACGCCTGGGCAAAAAGCGGTTTTGTAAATGCCAAAATGTCTTTAACGTCTACATAATACAAAAGGATGGTTTATGGGCCTATATTCGTTTCGTAAGTATGTGAAAACCACCAGGAATAGTGTTCGTAGGCTTATTTCTCTCTAAATTGATAGAGTCGCCCTCTAGAGTCAGTTTAAAACAGTTTTATTATAGGAACAGTTTTATTCGTCACTATGAGAAAAGTGCAACGTAGTTAAATCATGAGGTGGCTCCTTTTCTCGGAAGATTCATCTTTGAGTCACTCGGCTCAGAGAGAAAATACAGAGATCAATATTTATTTGAAATTTTGAAAAGATGAAGATTAGCCACAAAATCAAACAATGTCGTGCCATTTTAAAGGGTGGAAACAAGAAGGTACCGGGTGTCCCAAAAAAAGGTTACACGTAGATTTTTGAAAATAATCTAAGTTAATGTTAGCAAATATAAATATACTTTTCATGACATAATCTATGTACCCTCTACTAGTAACCCTGTGAATGTCAAGTTTACAACCTACGTACTTAGTCCGCATTCCACGCATTCCTGAGCAAGCTCTTTACGTGACATAATGCCACACGAGGTTCGTTATACCACCGTCACAGTCACCGTGCATTTGGCGGGGCACTTGAGTAGGCCCAGCCATAGCATGACAGATGCAGTATTTTATTCTGATAAACAAAGAATAAAACTTTATTTCAAGAGTTCAGTCAGAAAAAACAAACAAACGAAGCAGCGATTTCAAGTCAACATAATCCAAACAAGGTCAAAATGCAATTGTTATTCATTTCACTATGTTGATGGCAGGAGATACAGCGTGCGGAATTACTGCTTTCACCAAAAACGTGTTCTTCTCTAATGACCATCTTCCTTTATTTGTTATCACCAAGAGTCAAGAAGTTCTAAAACTGATTTATTTTCAGTGTACAATATCTAAATTTTGTTTCTTTTATGCAATAAGTTCAACAATGACAAATAAGAGAAACATAAAAAGTAATAAATACAAAATCTTTAAAAAAAAAGGTGTGTTCACTTTTGTTGTGCGATATTTTGATGGTTAGGCACTCTTGACAGCCCTGTCATCATGCGCTCATAAGTTAGGTTGCTTTTAAGATACGGAATTAAAACTTAGCAAACAGTTACAAGAAGAATCAATAAATAATATCTAAAAAAATGACATTGTTTTGTTGTACCGTCACAAAATGCGGTTCATTTTCTACATGTAACCTTTTTATGGGACACCTTGTATATCCAACAATGGAAAAGAATGAGCCATCTATGTTGAATGTAAGGAATACTTTTTAAGAATCAAGATCTTACTTACTGAGGAATTTCACTTATTGCACATCCATGACATACAGTAGCACCAACAGGTATTCCTACCGCTCCCATCATTCCCTCTTCTTCCGCTTCGTCATCGTACAAAGAACCACCTTTGCCACTCTCACTTACAGCCCCTTCATTATCATTGTACTCATCGCCGTCCAAATATAAGTATCCTTTAAAATCATGTAAATGAGTGAGACCTCTGCATCCGTGGCAGAGTTCTGGCAGAGGATGATATGGTTCACGTACGATAGTTCTTGTCATGGATTTAGGGTGAAGTGATGCTGTACCAACGAATGGTAGATATACTGGCTGGGATGACGTCACGATGTTTTTACTGAGTTTTGTCGAAGGGAAGTTTGTGGACATATCAGAAAAAGCATTCTGATATAAACTGTGAAAAAAAAGAACCAAAAATAATGTAATGTAAATGTTAATATTGCTTATAGGCTACGTATTAAAGAGCGCGGCAAATTCAGTTTTCCTTATGCACATGGAGGGCACTGAATCTGGGTTAAATATTAGTTGAGCCACGAGAGTGGCCCGTCTTGAGGTAGGCACGATAAAGCTGATGGGCCCGTGTAAAGAGGTGACCATGATTTTGTGCGTGACGTGTGCTTATCGGCAAGATCGGCAACAAAACAGCAATTTACATTGCAGTGACGTCACAGGGTGCGATTTGAAAATTTAGGGAAATGGCCAAAAAACGGCATGTGCCCCCACCATGCCCGGTAGGCCTACAGCCCCCCCCCCCCCACCACCACCACCACCATCATGGTCGGTCCCCTCAAGTATAGGTGACCCCGGAGTGACGTCACAAGCCGTTGACCTCCGTTGACAACAAATCCGATTCAGAAGTCAAATTTGTATATGTATATGTTTTCTGTGGTTTGTCCCTTTTCAAATCGGCCAAAATACTACCATTTCTATAGCTTCTCGACATGGGGCCTCCAGCCAACAACAAAAGTAAAGACTCTCCTCTACATGTTCATGTGTTCAGCTTCACATAAAATGCAATTTTCGCCAAGTATTTAACCTTCATTTTACCGAAATCGGCCGAGAAATTTGCTCGATTCGAGGTCAAAACAGAACGTAAACAACTGAATGAGCTCTGCTACAAGTCTTCAAGCAGTCGCTCAGCTGCACGATCTATTGTGGTTTGAAAAGCGTACGTGTAGCCGACTGTAGCGTCATGTAAAATAAGTACCCGGATGACCGGGGTGACCTATAGCCCCAGACAATCGCGCAAGAATGAAAATATATACCTTTACAAAAAGACCTTTCGACCTCTTTTTATGTTGCTGAATGCTGATCATACTAATGTTATACAAACGTGAGTGATGGATATTCAATTAAACACCCCTCTGGCAATATATAAATAATAATCAATCCTCAAATGAAATGAATCATTTATCATTATAACACAACATGTACATATGTGTTGAACCTCAATCTGCTATTTCTTCAATATAATGATATATATGATAGAATAGATGACGCGTGTTCCGATAAATGCGATATTCTAAAAAAAACCTCACATAATATATTAAATAGAGGATCAAAATAATCTATAAATGCCGTCCTCGGATTTCCAGAGTATAAATGGATGAAACTTAAAAAGCTGGAATTCGGCCTATGAAATCTTGCAATATTTCGAATTATTTCGTGGAATTGTCACGAAAATGGGCAAAAAAGAGCTTAATTTCAGACATCTTCTATGGAAAAATCTCTAATCAAACAAAATGTTACAAATTTCCACTTCTGTTATACAATTGTGAAAAATCTGGAATTCCAATATAATAGTATGGATGTGCGTCTTTTTTTTGTCTTTTTTTTTTTTTTGGTAGCCAGTTCTCGCACATCCACGCCTTTCTATGTACAGTGCACATGGGAGTCAATCCTAAGGGGGAGGGGACGTGTCCCCCTGTCCCACCTTTCGGCAAAAGATGACCATTTTTCGATATCCGCGCGTTCGTATGTGATAGCTTGTGCGAGGAACACATAATTCAGTGCATTTTCAAATGCACCCAGAGTATGGAAAACGCGCGCTACCACCAAATTTGTTGCAGTTGTACCATAATACTTGACTGTCAAAATTAATATGAAATACAATCAAATGTTGATGGTGCAAAAAGACCCATAGTTTGTTCTTTTCAGTCACCTTTTGACAATTTAGGCTGATTGCCCCCCCCCCCCTATTTCAAGAGGGATTAGCTCGGATTGACGCTAATGACAGTGCATATATAATGTTATATTTTAGAATTTTAGGTGCATATTGCACTATAGTCTATATCTTTAATTGTCATATGTTTGTATTAGCTTCTAGGATTAATGTATAACCAGAGAAGATGGTGTAACTTACGTTGGAATAGGAATTGGTGGCAAGATATACTCTGGCTCTGATGATTTCTCCTGAAATAAAATGGGGGGAAAGTTCAACGTTATCTTATTCATCCGTAAACTATATAACCAAAGCATTATAGGCATATGTGATGCGATCAAGCAAAAATAACAAATGCTCCGATTTTGATCAAAGTGGTCTCAAATTATTCTGCTTGGAACAACATTTTAAACAAACAATAGTTTGCCATTTCTCAAGTGTTTTGTTACCTGTTGGTAAGTTTTACAAAATAAGTCAAGGTTAACATGGTTCAATGGGCTTTGGCTCTTTTGCCCTATACCCAGACACTGCAGTTCAAATTCAATAGCTAAAATTGTAAAAAAAATATGGCTCTGCTAATACCACTCTTATTGCAGAGACACTATAATAACAAGAGCTAACAAGGGAATCCTGGAGTTATTTTAAAACGGTTATTAATTGTATGCAGTAGTACTGGTTCTCATACCGATGGTAAATTGCAGTCTGTTTAAGGTTGTATTCGTATTTAGATAATATTATTTAATGCCTGATAAAAGTAAAGTTACAAACCAAATACCATGAATACAATAAACCAAATACAAAAGAATTGGTTAATTATGTGTACCACTTTAATTAAAGTGAAGTAACACTTGGACACTGTTATGAACTGTATGCATAACTGAAATTGATACACAAACATTACAGTGTCTAAATATTTGAACTGGCAATTAAATATCTTAGATCCTGTGTAATATACTGGGGTACCCAAAAAAGGTGGTTTTGTTACATTTTGATGTGCAGCTTGGATTTCAAAACACTGTCTCTTGAGTATTCCTTCACTTAGAAGATTCAATTAGGTCTTAAATTGAGGCTAATTTATTCTATATTACTCATCTGAAAAAGGTTTTTTTTATATTTTTTTTTTAAACACAAGTCTCCACATACATAAATAACAGCCAGTGAAAAAATTACACTGACCATCCAGGATTTGAACCTGGGACCTTCGGATCACCGGACCGATGCTCTGCCAACTGAGCTAATGAGTCAGATGGAGAAGAGCAGTGATGTTATTATCTATAGGCCTTCAGTTCAATATACTCATGTATTACTCATGTTTTTAACCTGTTTTAAAATATTTCTTAATTATTTTCTTATGACGTTAAGCTTCAAATGTGCCAAGGGTGGTTGAGGATTAGGAGGAGGGGATTATAGGAGGAGGGGATAAGGAGGAGGGATTTGTATCGTAAATTTCATCTAAAACCCCCATTAAAAATTTGAATCTAGTAAAAAATGTCTAAATGCACTCCCAGACATCTAAACCAAGTAAATAAATACAGAAGGTCATTTTTAAAGACTACTACTTGCTCAGAATGATTGTAAATGTGGAAAAAAGAGGTAGGGTTAAATCCCACCTACTTTGTGATTGTTTTTTCCCGCACTCTCTCATTTTTTAACCGATTTCCATTCAAAAAAACGTGTCAAAATGCTCAGGAGGATCAGGGAAGTATCTCACTTCCCTGGGAGGATAAACCACTTCAAATGAGACGTGTAGGTAAAATGTTTGAAACATTTCAGTTTTTTACTATGTAACACAAAGGTACCCCAGGTTGTGACCCAGGACCCTTAATGATTTATAAAGCTATGCGTTTCCATTTTGAAAAGGTAACGATCGCAATCGCAAAACCGAAAATCGCGATGACCATGATCGATGACATTTGTATTTTTGATAATATATCTGTGAGAGAAAATGGAAAAGAAACTTTTGGAACTCCCTGGACGTATATTTACACAGTCATTACATGAATTTTTGTTGTCTTTGTTGGTTCTGCCCCTGTATTTGCTCCCTGGGTTTTGTGCTCTTTTAAATAATTCATTTTTACTAACAGCTTCCTTTGATCTTGTTTAGCTTGTTGGGCTCTATTATAATTTTCCATTTAAAATCCACACTACCCCTGTGATAGGTTTCGGAAATATCTTTCACAGGAGGAGTATGAAGTTTAAATGGTATGGACACATTAGGAAGCTCCATTTGAATTTCATGCACCCTCTGGGAAAGATTCAACCTGATTTTTCCAGGGTGCGTTTCAAATAGAGTTGGTTGTATGCTAATTCCATTTGAAATATTCCCCCTTTGAAAGTTATTTCCAAAATCTTCAACAGAGGTGCACAGGTGAGTATGGTATAAAATGGGATTAGCAAAATACCTGGCTCATATCTTTCTATTATTCTTGTTATTTCACTTGAGTTTTGGATTTAAACTGCTACTGAAAATAAAATTATTTCGGTTTTCTGTCATTTTGGTAAAATGTGAAACCTTTTAAAAGAAAGTCAGAAGCTTATAGGCTACTCTTGTCCTGAACAACTGAAATTTCTTTTAGAATTACTGAAGTATTTTCTTTTTTGTCCTATTATAGCCTTTTTATGAGTGTAATGCTATTATTATCAACCTGGAAGCGCCATTTAAAGAAAGATCATACATGTAAGGATCACTGCAAGTGGAAACTTCGATCTCCAATCTCCAAAAAACACTTGATACAAATTCAGTTCGAGGGTCTCCAATTTCAGTGTAAGAACTTTCAAGTGTGAGTTGGTCTATGTTCTTAACAAGGACGGGGTTTAGTCCAATTGTCTCATGCGCATCGGTGATCTTTTTCAAGCTATACAGTCGGTTTGCCGGTCTATTTTGATGTCGTTTAATATATATGTAAAAATAAGAAATTACAAATAAATTAGTATCAAAATATTTCCTTGTCATCATGTATATCTTACCTTAACGGCTTTTGGATATGTATCACGTCTTTTATGTTTCCCTCGTCTCCGCCTCTTGCCTATTCTATCATCATACACAGGTACAATACGAGAAAAATCTGGTCTTGATGGCACAGGGGCATGAGGTAGTCTCCATTCCTCCTGTTCTCTTGGAAGAGACCCACCAGCCAACCTCTCTTGTGCTCTCAACAATGCCTGCTGGAATGAGTTGTCTAACCATCGAGTCTGAATCTTTCCTGGTTTATACGTGCCGTCTTTTAAAGTGATTACAGTTGGAAGTCGATCTTGTGGAAGCTTTGGGTTTGATGTATCTACATCTTGCTCGCTGGATGCTCCCGATGCTGGCGGGGCAATGATTCGGTCTGGATCTCCTGGTGGATATGTGAAGACTATAGGTTTGTTAATCAAATGCACGGCCATTTTATCAACATTCTGGCTATATAAATCCCGTGGCACTTAGATAAAAATTACTATAAAATATAAATCTGCATGTCACTGGCCTACGCCTCCCGTATCCAAATCAGACAAGTACGTCAATGATATATCATGTCTCCGCAATCAAACGAAAAATAATAATTTATATGATCCATTATTAGGCCTAAGAAAGGCACAACTGGCATGACTTGTTGAAGTTGGTATCGCTGCACTCAAGTTGTATATTTTCCCAGTGTTATCAGAGTAGACTGTTGTGTATTCCTCTACTCTTTTTAACTCCATGTTCCAGTTTCATGTTTAATTGTTAATCATGGCTGCTATTATTTACATGCGTTGTACAGAATTCATGTAAATCGATAGTTATCTATTATAGTAATATGACGCTCTGTGCGTTACTAACCAATACTTTATACGTAGAGATATCATTAATCATTAAATCGATCTCATCCTCCACGTCGCATGTTGGCATAGGTATGTTGTATAATGATTTAATCAAACTGTGGCATTCACGATGAGAGTATAATGACGAGTTATTGAACCAGACATAAAGGAAAACATGCAATTACAATTGAAATCGTTTTATATACATTTGATAACAAGTATGTAAGAAGAAATGCAAATAACCTTGTGCACTATTTTCGGAGTGCTTGGAAGGACTGCAAATATGACAAACATAACCAGGCTACTTGGAGAGCAGGATAAGAAAACATGTTGTTACTGATCTTTAGATATATAAATATTGAAATTATGGGACTTAAGTAATTGACTAGGCATAAATAAAACATGGGATAAATACGCTTGACTTTAATGTCAAATAAATGGGATAAATAATTGACTAACCAAATAAAATGATTAGGTCGTGCCAGTAAGTTTTTTGTTCAAAAGCAAGTTCCGCGACACTTTTTGAACATTAATCATAAGAGTGATACCAAACTGACTTGAAGAAACTCGTTCCAACCAGGCCCGTACGCAGGATTTTTTTGGGGGTGCTGATTTTGAAAAAGTGGATTTTTTCCAAAGGGGGGCAATTTTGGGAAAAGTTGACTTTCCCCCCCCCCCCAAATTTGGATCTTTTTACTAAACCAAAAAAACATTAAAAAACCTGATTTTTTTGCTCGTAAATTCTTAAATTTTGGGACTTTTTGTATACTTTTGCAAATTTGGGGAGGTGCGGTCGCACCCCCCGCACCCCCCCTGCGTACGAGCCTGGTTCCAACTGTTTGTATCGGTCAACTATATTTTCTCAGTTTCCATCAGACCCAGGGGTTTTTATGCTCAAAATCTGAATTCTCTCAAAAAACTTATCTTTGCTCTCCGTCAGTTTAATGCCACAAAATTTTCAAGAACGTTTTACAACGTGCTAATGAGAAGTTGTTGATGTAAAGACAATCATTAGGGCCTATTCCCGGGGGCCTATTTACTTTTTTTAAGGTTGAGATTGAGGTTGAAAAAAGTTGAGATTTTTATATCAATGGACACCGCTGGCTACATAATGATAATGTACAAAATATTTCTTGCAGATTAATTCGTTTAGCAAAGATAAAGTGAAATTTGAATTTCGTTCTGGTATACCAGAACGAAATTACAACGCATTGTCTATAATGGAGCAGTGTAATACACATAATCATGCCTAACTCGCAAACGCAAAATTGGAATCAACTGAAATTTTGGGAATATGCTTTTTTCGTGGACATCTACTGAAAAATGTCATAAAAAGAGGATGCTAGGATCACGAAATACTCCTTTAAGTTTTAACATCGAATGTGAAACGTAAATTGAAACAAACGAGCATTTGAGGTGTCGAGAAACTCTCATTATCATTATTGCAGTCTAGTTTCAGCGATTTTTGTTCAACTTGAAAATATAAATCAATTCACGAATACCTTTCGTTTTGGGATCAATGTATTCTTCCCCTTGACCACGGCACAATAATAACTAGAGGCAAATGGTGGTCATAGACCACAAACCTAGCTGGGGCATGTTGGTGTTGTGGAGGTATCTGACCCCTGCAAAATGTTCCAAAAATGTTCCCCTGTCATGAGGCTTGTTGTCACCGAGTTTTGAGTCCGGTACTCCTCACAGATGTCCAGAAAATGCAATTCTAAGATTTGACCCAGATGACCTTTGACCAGACCCCTGCAAGATGTTCCATAATTCACCCCTGGTCATGAGTTGTCACCGAGTTTGAGCCCTGTACCTCTTACAGATGTCCAGATAACGCAATTCTAAGATTTGGCCCCAGAATGATGTCTATTGAGCTGACCCGTGCAAAATGTTCCAATATGTTCCACAGGTCATGAGGTTGTCGCCGAGATTGAGCCCCGTACCCTTACAGATGTCCAGATATTGAAATTCGAAGATTTGACCCCAGCTGACCTTTGACCTGCCCCCTGCAAAATGTTCCAACATGTTCCCCTGGTCATGAGGTTGTCGCCGAGATTGAGCCCGTACCCTTACAGATGTCCAGATATTGAAATTCGAAGATTTGACCCCAGCTGACCTTTGACCTGATCCATGCAAAATATTCCAAAATGTTACTCTTCTCATCAAGTTTATTGTCACTGAGTTTGATAAAAAAATTCGGGAAAAAAAAATTCGGGAAAAAAAATTCGGAAAAAAAAATTTCGGAAAAAAAAAAAAAAAAAATTTGAAAAAAAATTTCGGAAAAAAAAAAATTTCGGAAAAAAAAAATTAATGAAAAAATAATTTTCGGAAAAAAAAAAAATTTCAAAAAAAAAAAAAAAAAAAAAATTTGGGAAAAAAATTTCGGAAAAAAAAAATTCGGAAAAAAAAATTTCGGAAAAAAAAAAAAATCGAAAAAAAAAAAAAATTCGAAAAAAAAAAAAAATTTCACAAAAAAAAAAATTTTCTTAAAAAAAAAATTTCAAAAAAAAAAAAATTTTGGAAAAAAAAAAAATTCGGAAAAAAAAAATAATTTCGGAAAAAACAATTTCAAACAAAAAAATTTCAAAAAAAAAAGAACAACAAATTTCTATTTCCCTTCTTCATTCTCTTCAAAAATAATCCCAATTTCCCTTAATTCTCTTCAATTTCCCTTAACTTCCCTCAATTTCCCTCATTTTCCCAAATTTCGGGACGAAACTCTTTTCCAGTATGGGGCCGGTATAGGCCCTCCCCTCACCAAGTATCATAGCCATGCGACAAACAATGTAGACGTAACAACATTTTTTAGCGTTTGTTACTAACGGACTAACGGACGGACTAACAGACGGAGAGACATGGTGACTTATTAATAGAGCTGCTACCCGCAGCTAACACCCGCAGCTAAAAACAATGATTTAAAAAGGCCAAACCATATCTTCACAAGTCAAATAATTCTTACATAGCATCAAGTCAGGGTTTCACAGTGGTTTGTTGCCAGCGAAAGAACCCGAACGATTACAATACCTAGCTGGGGGTGTAAGGTAAAAAAACATGTGCAATTTCACTTTGTTGCCAGCGGAAGAAAACGGGAAGATTACAGTGGTTTGTTGCCAGCGGAAGAACCCGAACGATTACAATACCTAGCTGGGGGGTGTAAACCCCCCAGCTAGGTAATAATATTTTTACTGAATTGAAAAAAGACATGACCCGCTGATCTAAAATAGGTCACTTTACTTTACCCTATGAGGAAACGATAAACGGAAATCTGCGACGCAAATCGACATGTCATTTGTATGAGACTGTGTTCACCAGACATAAATATCTAATGATGCCTAAGAACACCTGCTTTCAAATCTCGTAATGGGCGATTCCAGTTGAAATACATGCCCCCTATGGAAGACACAACCTTAATCTTCTACAAGGTGTGTGAATTACAAATGGGGTTACCTTTGTAGGAGATTAAGGTCATGTCTTCCATGGGGGTTGTATGGATCTTCCATGGGGGTTGTATAGATCAACTGGAATAGCTCAAATCTGCATTCGGGGCTGAGGTGATGATAGTAATGGGAGTATGGTGCTGCGTGCAAAACCACATACCTTTGCAAAATATGATATTTTGCATATGCAAAATTACATACTTTCCAAAAGTATGTAGTTTTGCATATGCAAAATACATACTTTCCAAAAGTATGTAGTTTTGCATATGCAAAACTACATACTTCGGCAAAATATGTAGTTTTGCATATGCAAAATATCATACTTTACGGTCACTATGAAAAAATACAAGTTTTGCTGGGAAACCCCGTGCAGTTCGTGTTTGTGAATAAGGGCGCATGTCACAATGATTGGTAACTTATATTTTAAAAGGCAAAATATAGCGGACTGTGTATGTAACAAATGAATTAGCAATATCTGTATCTGTCTCCACAATCCTAAAGTATTAGGCTACATATAATATAAATTATTCTTTGAAAGGTAGACAATATTAGAACAGTGACCGTATGGATCCATTCTGCCCCTAAAGCGGCCGATACCGAACAACACATAGGGCCTACACGGCCTTGACCTGCGGTTGTCTAAATTCTGAGGGATTTGCATGCTGGTTATGGGTAGAGTGACCTTCAGCTTCTCCGTGTTTGGTCAGACCTACCGTATAGGCGTCGGGATGGGGTGTATCCTGCATAAATTAGTGTTCTTGGTCAAACCTGAGAGTAGTATACCAGTATACCTCAGGTTCAAACACATGTTTCACACTTAAGTGTACGCTGCATGACTGTATGTTTCTGTTTTCAGGGATGATTATCCTAATGTCTAATAAATGATGAGGGACATTAATTTGGTGGTATGCACCCTTACAACACACATCGCGCGGTGTTTCTTTATGCAAAATAAAAGTTATGCAAAACATCATACTTTGTTAGTAGGGCCTATGTAGATATGAATGCTATATATGGGACAGCATTGTTTAAAGACCAATAATTTTAAGACGTCATTTGCGTGAAAACATTGAGATGGTCTCAGCATTGATTAATCAATTTGATTACGAATCTGTCCATTAACCATTGTTAACATTCCTGTCTTATATTGAATAAAAGGCTGAAAACAATTCACATTATCACTTCGTCATGATTGTTTCTTTGTAAAGAACGAATAGGAAAGGAGGAACAGTTAACCAACAAGTAGCTTTGCATCTGTTTGTTCAAAATGTAAAGGCGGTTCGGAGGGAGCATGACCTAGCTGTCTCTGCACTCAAATCCAGGACTCAAATATTGAGACAAATAAAGCTGACACACAAGAGGAATGGTATGGGTTCTATAACGGAGATCCCAAGGCTTGATATAAGAGGAGTCATTTCCGCCCCATGTGCATACTTTTTCTTGGGAGGGGTAAAATCCCCCTTAAACTTGCTCATCCTGCCCAAGCATCCCAAAAAAATGCTTAGTTGCGCGTTTTTGCAAACCCCATTATCCGATCAAGATATACTTTTTTTGATGATTTTTTGATGTTTTCTCAAAATTGCTCAAGTGGATGTAAGGGGTTTTGCAACAAAGCTCTTCAGTTGTTTGATGGTAAAAACACTGTAGACTACCAGTATCACACAGTATAAATGTCATTTAGGACTCACATTTACAAGAAACATTTACAAGTTCTTTTTGCATGAATGTTTGAAAGGGACAACATTTTATGTTTTAAGGGCTCTGGTATGAGAGTTTGGACAGTATTTTTTGTTTTTTTTGAGAGCACATCAGACATATCGAATTGCATTCTGAATACGAAGGATGTCCTTCTGATATCAAATAATTTTGATTTTTTTGAAATTCGCGATATAATACGCATTATATGGCAAATGATTAAAAATTGATATTTAAGAGCCACTGTCTGTAAGATTCAGACTCTTGTGATTCAAGTGCGTCATAAATTTTCTTTAAAAAAAATAGGATGATGCAACATTGGTCCAAGAAAATAACCCGAAAGTTTTAGCTTCCTCGCTCATTTCATTTGTCCGCAAAAAAATAATGAAATTTTGGCCCCCAAAACATCGTTTTATGGTTGATCATCTAGCAATGACTATAAAATTGTGCGCCAACATTGGCCCAGTTAATAGAAAACAGTTTTTGAATCCTTCTATGGGTGTCATTACAATTACACAAAAAAATGGTTGGGTTACCATTGGCGCGTCGTAAAAAACAAGTTTAAAATATTAGTGAAAAGCGCCCTCGTGTTGTTTTCTGTGGCTTGAAACTCGTTGCGCCATTAAGCACCCATATAAGAAGCAAGCTGAAATGGATAAACTAATTATTTTGAAGCAAATGCAAATTTATGCAAAATTGATGGGTGCTCGTTGGCGCTAGCAGAAAATTGGGGTCAAAGGTCAAATATTCTTATTTTGCGCCATTTTCACGCCTCATTAATTTTGTGCGCCAAGGTCGAAGAACATTAAAAGTGGTGTTCAGTAGTAAAGAAACGTTACTATAACTCTAATAAAAGAAACAGAAACAAGCTTGGGTCCTGTTGGTTTAGTATTTTTAATGATTTTCTAAATATCACCCTAAAGCCTAGTAAATAGTAAATAATAGACCAAATAGGGGTTCCATCAATATTCAAGCATCCACAACAGGACGCGCCAACAGGTACCCGTGGTGTTTTTATTTAATTCACCATATTTAAGTACTGTTATTTGCATTTATGTAGAAATTAGTTAGGGCTCATGTTGGCGCAAGGATGTTTTAGGGGTCAAAGGTTAATCCAAAACCATAAAGTGCTGCTTTATGATAGTTCGTGCAACCAATATGCAATCTTCAAGCATCCACTACTATATGTGCCAAAGAGTACCCATAATGTTTTTACTTCAATCAGTTTATCTAAGTGCTATCAATTGCATTTATGTAGAAATTAATATGGGTTCATGTTGGCACAAGGATATTTTTAAGGTCAAAGGTTAATCCAAAACCATAAAATGCTACTTTTTGATAGTTCCTGCAACCAATACGCAATCTTCAAGCGTCAACTACTAGATGTGCCAAAAAGTACCCATAATGTTTTTACTTCAATCAGTTTATCTAAGTGCTGTTCCTTGCATTTATGTAGAAATTTATTTGGGTTCATGTTGGCGCAAGGATATTTTAAGGGTCAAAGGTCAATCCTAAAGCACAAAGAGCAACTTTTTTGCGAGTTTGTGCAACTGTGAAAATGTGCGCAAACAACCAAACATTGTCCCAATTTCTACCTCCAATGGAGTGTATATTTGCTTGTTGAAGTCATTACAAACAATGGGATGCTCATGGCACAGTGATATTTAAGAATATAACACTTTAATTTTGTTGAATGCAGAATGTGATAAATCGAAACTTACCCTGCATTTTCAGATCATGTGACCATCCACAACAAACCAAGTGGAAGGTACACATTTTAAGTTTTCATAGTTTACAAAAATATTTAGGAACTCCAAAATATTATAAGCCTGCACATGCTACAAGTATATTGATTCATTGCAGTCAAAATGCAATATTGATCTTCATATGGCCAATTCCATGCCAAAAGTGCCTTTTTGTAACGTCCGTAACAAAATTTTGGAACATTATTGCTCAAAACAGGAGCATTTATTTCAAATTTGCTAATCATGCCTCCATAGATTGATGTCAGACCTACTTCCAGATAGTAAAGAAAAAAATCTGAGGAAGCACCTTGACAGTTTCTTTTCATTATGAAAAACGTTACGGACATTACATTTGAGATAAAATGTAACGTCCGTAACACGAAATCAACAGTGTAGGACGATACAGGAGTATTAATTTCAAACTTGCTTTTCATGTTTACATAGAATGGAGTCAGGGCTTGCTCAATATAGTTAACAGAAAAAAATAAAACACAGAACTGATTGGAGATTTAAGGATATGTACCATCTGTCAAAATGGCAGGCACTTTCGCGTAACGTCCGTAACGCTTGTTTCTAATTTCTGTAGCTAATTAACTAAGAAAGCCAAAACAAAAATTGTTTCATTATATTCAACATTAGAGTGTGTACTAGTAGCATACTAAGATATAAAGTGTTATCCTAAGGGACCGATCGTTATTTACGGCAGGGGGGGGAATGGGTGTTTTGGCAAAAATATCGACAAAAAATTTCGCGTTCCCCCTCGCGTCCGCTCAAAATTTTCGCGTTCCCCTTGTTTTCCCAATTTTCTCCATTTAAAATTTAACAATCCCCTCCTGGTTCAACTAAAATTTCAGGTTCCCCCCTCAAGATCACAAAAAAATTTGTGTTCCCCCTAAATTTACCCATTCCCCCTGCCATAAATAACGATCGCTCCCTAACATCAAACATGTGTGCTATTCACTTAAAAGTTGCAAGTTGCATGTATCTGTAACGTCCGTAACGGTGGAATTGATGCGATTCCAAATACAGCGCGCCACCTACGATCACGACTGGCTGATCTACTTCGCGCAGAGCATCATGGGTAAAAGTCGACATCCATGACGCGTCGACGATGAACCATCGACCAAGGAAACGGAAACGAGTGTTGCTATCGATTACTCATTACTCAACCACTTTTGTTTATTTACGTTGATGATGAACAGCTGTTGATTCAACCCTCCGACGATTTTTTTTTTTCATTTCTGCCTCCTTTTTAAAGTTAATTTCGACAGTCATGGTTTAGGCCTACCTCTGTGAATGTTCAGAGTGTTAGGCCTATTCCCACACAAAATAATGGGCATCAATTAAACCCTTATTTTCAAACTTTTCCGAGCCCGATCCGAGGCGCTTGGGAAAATACTTTAGGCTCTCGTTTACAAGGAAAGAAAACAGTGAAACATATGATTGGGGATAGGCCTACTTTATATATATCCTTAAAAAAAAACAATTTTTAAACCTTGTTCGTTTTAAGTTAAGTAGGCCTAATTCTCAATATTCAATACATATTTTAACAGCATGGACAGCGTAAAGCATTTTTTTTAATACGATTAAAACGTTTTCGAATTTCAAATGTAGGCCTACTCTATTCCTATTCAACCATCTACGGTTAAAACTCGATGTCAAAAATTTTGATGTCTCTGATCGACCATCTAGGCCTATAAACCCGATGTCAAAATGTCAATTTTCGAGTTGATAATAGCAAATGCTTTTGATGCAAGACAATTTCAAACAGGTAATTTAATCTAAAACTCAAATTCGTGCCTTTTTTATTTCTTGATTGGATAACTTTTCCCATAATTATTACCATACATATGATTAAGATAAAAGCGTTTGGTTTTCATAAATGTTTTGAACGCTTGTCTTATTTTTATTTTTATTATTAACCTAGGCCTATCGAGATGTTTTACATTTATAACCTTTTTAACAAACTTGAATAGATATTATAAGCATTTTCGTGTGACGTTTTGAAACGCTCTTTGTAGCATGATGTAGGCCTACTGTATGATCATGAAAGGTCTATATAGCCCTATAAATAAAACACTTTGGCCCCAATGTATAATGTCGGGAGAAAATATATACTTGCACTAAACAAATAAACCTGTCAACAAAATTACATAGGCTTATGAACCGGGGGCTTGGGACTCAGCCCCCTCAATAAATTTGGTGCGGGAGCTCGAATATGCCTACCCTTCTGTATGAATAGGCACGTTTTCATTTTCAAAGTCCACAATGCCGTAAAGGTTGGACTACACTACAGTTCAGTTCTTTTCACAGTGTTGACTTATAATTTCATGAGAAAGAAAAAGAAAATGGGAAAGATTTTAATCTTTCCCATTTTCTTTTTCTTTAAAAAAAAACATGTACAGGCCTAGGCCTAGGTGCTAGGTGTTTAAAATTGTCCAATTGAATATTTAGTCGAAAAAGTTTGATTTTTCAATGTTGTGCCGACCGATAATATGACTAAAAAGAAACTCATTCCAACCAACGTGTGCTATTTGGGAGTAGGGCTAGGCCTACATTAAGAGTAAATTTCCTTGGGTTATGAATTATTAAAGGGGAAAGATGAAATAAAGATGGTATGACATGCAAGAAAGCGGAAGTAAAAATAAAATATGAAAAAGAATCATGAATTAATATTAAAATCAGGCATGACAATTGTCAAATTTAAACCTTAATTGTGACACGATCTGGTTCATGGGGGCCAAAGGAGGCATTTTTGAAAACTGTGTTACTGTAATTAGGCTATCATTTTAAATTGAAAACACCAAAGGTCTAGCATACTTGGTTCTAAAGTTATAAAGTTTTTTCATGCAGATTTTCTTGATATGCCTTAAAATAATGATCTTTTAAAATTCATGTACTCTTTTGCAGTTTGAAACTTTCTTCATCTTTATTATAATGCTAGAACTCTATGAGGTATTGTTGAACTTATGCATTAAAGTCTCAAATTGAAATATTAACAAAAAATAAATGCTATTTTTATGAGGTAAGCTATGCCTACAAAGTGTTTTTATTGCGATCGTAATTTTTTTAATGTTTGATAGTAATATAATTAAAAATACAAATTTAGGCTAAACATAAGATAAGGACAAATCAAACAATTACAATAATAACAAAAACGGCAAACCAATGTGATGCATGTTTATAAGTAATGAGTATTAAGAATCTTTTTAAAATTTTCTTGAATTTCTTTGCTGTAGGCCTATCCCGCGCGGCGGGCCGCTATAAGCGCCTTCGTTCCAAAAAAACCCACATTTTTAGTAAATGTAGGCCGATTACAAAAACGCAACACCTATAGTATGGATGTTGGTGTTATATTATTATCGTATTGAACAAACAATAAATTCAGAAAGAATTAAAACCATTTATTCTAATAACCAAAATAAAACCTATGCGTTTTCCATTAAAAAGAAAAGGACAGGCCTAGTAGGCCTACTTCGCATTGACTAGGCTCGCGCGTATCGGGCTGAAAAGCATCGTAAAGTTTAAAAACAAAAAAGGGCGGTTTTAGAAAATGGGATAACAAAAAGTTAACACCTAGTATCAACATCAAGTTTGCGGGTTTTAGAAAAGGACATCTATGAATATCAAACTGCAATATTTCACTTCAACACAGAAGTCTCAAAAAATTTCAAAATGTACTACGAAACATTGTGTTTTTAGAGTAATAATCACAAACATGGTCAGCTCCCGGGGTCAGCTATGGTTGATGAAAAAGGATGTCGACCCCAGACACGGGAAATGCCAATTTTCACTGCCGTCGTTGGTGGCGCGCTGTATTTGGAATCGCGAGAATTGGCCAGATAATAATATTAAGCTTGTAACTTCTGCATTTTAAATAAAAATGCAGAAGTTGGTCACATACTTATAATTTTTGGCTCTTTAAATATTCATATGCCAATATTATCCCAAGGATTTTTATGAAGAAATTTAATAAAATCGAGTTGGCATAGGTTATAGGTAGTGAAAAAATTATGGGATCTTGTTGCCATTGAAATTACCAACACTCAAAGAATGCAATTTCTCATATTTTGAGTTTTTTGTATTGACCTTTGACCCTCAGAATATCATTGCGCCAACATGAGCCCAAACATATTCCTACAGATACACAAGTAACAGCACTTGGATAAACTAAATGAAGTTATAACACCATGGGTACTTGTTGGCGCATCGAGAAATGGATACTTGAAGATTGCATATTGGTCGCACAAACTAACATAAAAGTAGCATTTTGTGATTTTGAAGTGACCTTTGACCCTTAAAATATCCTTGCGCCAACATGAGCCCACACCTATTTCCACAGAAATGCAAGCAACAGCACTTGAATAAACTAACTAAAGTTAAAACACCATGGGTACTTGTTGGCATATCTAGTAGAGGACGCTTAAAGTTCGCATATAGTACGCATGGCATATTATTTACAGTTTACTTGCCTTTTAGATGATATTTAGAAAATCATAAAAAATACTAAACCAACAGGACCCAAGCCTTTTACTGCTTCTTTTAGTAGAGTTACAGTTTGTTTACCACTGAACACCACTTTTTCTGTTCTTCGACCTTGGCGCATGAAATTAATGAGGCGTGAAAATGGCTCAAAATTAGAAAATTTGACCTTTGACCTCCCATTTTCTTCTTGCGCCAACAAGCACCCATCAATTTTGCATTCGCATTTGATTCTAAATAATTAGTTTATCCATTTCAACTTGCTTTTTTCATGGGTGCTTAATGGCGCAATGAGTTTAAAGCCACATAAAACAGCACGAGGGCGCTTTTCACTAATATTTTAAACTTGATTATTACGAGGCGCCAATGGTAACCCAACCATTTTTTTGTGTCATTGTAATGATACCCATAAAAGGATTCAAAAAATGTTTTCTTTTCACTGGGCCAACGTTGGCGCACAATTTTCTAGTGGCTGCTAATTGATAAACCATTTAACGATGTTTATGGGGCCAAAATTTCAATGATTTTTTTCGGACAAACGAAATGAGCGAGGAAGCTAAAATTTTTGGGGTAGTTTCTGGGACTGATGTTGCATCATCCTATTTTTTTAAAAGAAAATCCATGACGCACTTGAATCACAAAGTCCCATTTCGGTCCCATTCTTACCGACAATGGCTGTTAACAATCTAATGATATGTACTAAAATTGTATGTACTAGTGGGATGAAAGGCCGATGATGAATTGCACATTTTGACCTTTCGAATTAAACATATAGATTTTTCCTAAAAACACCAAAACATTTAGGCCGTTTAGGGGAAAAAATGTATATCTTCAATATGAAAGGTCAAAATTTTGAATTGATCGTCGACTTTTCATCCCAGCTATATACACTTTAAGTACATATCATTGGATTTACAAAGTTTACTTCGAGGACTGTTAAATATCAAATCAGGTAAGCCTGTATAAATTATTGATTTATCTCCAACACATAAAAATAATCACTCTATCCCAGTAAAAGTATTCCATTATATCATTGGGTAATGACAATATGTTTTATTACATACGTTATCAATCATATCAATCAGTATTGATGGTCAGTCTCCTGAGTTCAGTATATAACATTGTTGACCTACATTAGCAGGAGATAATATACAGGCATTTCAATAATATAGTACACAAAGGTTAACATCTTAACTAATATCTTAACTTGGTTTTAAAATATATCTTAACTTGGTTTTAAAATATATCTTAACTTAGTTTTGAAATATATCTTAACTTGTTAACTTGTCCTCTACATCGGACTAGGTTGTTGGGGTTTCTACATCTGTGTTTATTCAACTTATATTGTTTTTGCTGTGTTCTCTATTCTATTGAGTTGCACTAGAGTAAAACCAAGTTATCTTCCTAAACTAAGGTTCTTCACTGAGTTTTAATTCAGTTCCATTTGTGTAGAACCTAGTTATCAATCTGAACTAGGTTGATTGTTAACATTAGATTTAATTCAGTTGAACTGGATTAAAACCATATTTTCCACTATAACTAAGTTAACCACTGGTGTATATCAGTTTAACTCAAAAATAAACTAAAGCGAAAATATCCATTCTGTACTAAGTTTACCACTGGTTTAGTTCAGTTGAACTGAAAGTAAACCCAAGTTAACTAACCTTAACTAAGTTAACAATAAAGATATCACCACATTATGATCATATATTATAAACCAAGTTTACATGTCACAAAAAATGGCTAAGCACAAAATCTGGCCACTTAACAATCATCAAAACAGTGTGTAACAATAAACACCGGGATTGTCAAAATTTACCAAAAATTACAATAATTTTATACAATTGTATGAAACTAGTGGTTATGGTAACAATCTTATTTATAATTCAAACAGTTTCTTATCCACCAGGGGGCACTGTTTAGTGACCCCTTATGATCATATATCAACCATGCTAAAACACACACCAACTTATTCATGTACCAACAGAGCCTGGCAACAGAGCCTTATAAACTGAGCTCAAAAAGAAACTTATAATTTTTTACAACTTTTGAATCATAAAGTCATATCTTAAAATACTGTCAATCAAAATGAACCAAAATTATACACAGGATTACCTTAATATTCTACTCAAAACACATGTCAGTAACCAAGCAGTTGTCCAACTGACACAACAGCAAAATGCACTGTCATGGGACAGCTTCCTGGACTTCCTTCACTTTCACAACCCAACATTTGGCACCCAGGACAAAAAATCTGTGAGAATGCACACAAGATCCTTGCACAGATGATAAAACGGTGCTGCTTTCTGCTTTTCATACACTTTTTTCATGAAACAGGGCTGGGCTGTGAATGTGGTCCAGAAATCTGTCCCATGTCAGTGCATTTTGCTGTTGTGTCAGTTGGATAACTGCTTGGTTACTGACATGTGTTAAGAGTAGAGTATTGAAGTAAATCTGTGTGTAATTTTGGTTCAATTTGATAGACAGGATTTCAAGATATGACCTTGTGAAAAATTATAAGTTTCTTTTTGAACTCAGTTTATTTCAGAATATTTCTCCCATGAGCACTACTGGTTAAATTATCAGCATCTAATAACTATTTTGATTGATTACAAAGAGGGCTATATCATGTATTGAGCCAATCACAGATATGCTTAGATAATCTGCAGAGCGTACAGGGATTAAGCTTAAATTTGCCAAGAGATCTAAAAGCTATATTCTGATTGGTTACTCAGATGATGATATCAAGTTATAACCAATCAGGGACACTGTGAGAAAGCAGTAGTATTCATGGGGTTAAAATATCTTTTCAAAGCAATACAAATCTCTCGCAAACTCCTGTATTTTCAAACATGTTTCCTTTCATTTCCCACTGACTATATCATTATGAGTTTGGCATAATGCCTAATAGCGATTTGTCTTTGTTAAATTCATTTTACACATTAATGCTCTTGAATTAGAGGACTGGGGATCAGAAAGATAGGGATAGAGAGTCAGAGGGCAGAATAGGTAACTGCACAATTTATTTATTCAATGTGATAAGTGAGCCAAAGATTGCGGCATACAGGGTTAGCTTGCATTGCTGCTCCATCTGATCCCTCATATTCAAGAGATTTCATGCGTAACATGAATTTAACCAAGACGAATCGTTATTTGGTATTCTGCCAAACTCATAACAATATAGTGTCTATACAACACTGATAACACCTTACCTTGAATTCATATTAGGCCAGTAGATAGGTCAATGCTTTGCATGCTTTTTGCCAATGCCACAAACAAATGCATTTTTCTGCTGCAGCAAATGTGTGACAAAGTGCCAAGAAGGCCAAACAAGGCAGAATCATTTGAGCACAAATGAGCAGAGAATAGATAATTGCACTGCAGAACAAAGCGTTTGTCGCAGTGGAAAAATTCATGCAAATACTACTATTAAGTGGTCCTTAATAATCAGGGTGAAGTAAGGTTAACCAGGATTCAAATATCTATCATCTGGGTTAACCAGGATTACATCACCTATCACCTTGGGGTAACCATGATTAAAAACACATTATCACCTGGGTTCACCCGGATCAAAACACTTCGCATAAGTATACATACCATTGGGATATGTACAAGGCCAATTCAAATATTGTTCATGATTCAATAGAACCATTTTCAAGTTTTGGCTTTTAAAAAGAGCCAAACTATTTGGAGTAGTTCAGAGCAAAATGTGTCCATCTGAATTCTACCTGGCTACTATTATACTTTCTGTTGCCATGGTATTCCATTAACCAACCACCTTAATTATACAGCATGGGCATAGAAATAGATGACATCACATTTTTGCAATTGACGGTAAATTCCACATCTTAGAACCTGTCCTTTGAAAGTAGACGCACATTGTTTTTTAAGAAGCATATTCAGCTAAAGAATCATCTTTTCAGCAAAACACACACTTTCTGATTTCAAAATCACTGGGTAAATAACGTACCACAACAAAAGGCACTCCAATATTAGAGAAGTGTAAAAAATAAACCAAATTTGCCATTTTTGCAGTTCCTTTTGTTATAGTATGTTACCAGCCTGTACTCTTCAGTTTGATGTCATGTGATAGATCAGTCCTCATGAATATTCATAAGCAGTAGCTACATAGAAATCATGGGAACTTAAGATTACATCATTGTCATCTCTAGTTTATTGACCTCGCCAATTAAATCTCCAAAATTAACAAAACAAACAACAAAAATTGACAACTAGGCATGAAAGTTATATTTGTGCTTTTTAGACAGTACTTTTGGCCACAAAACCTTTCTTTTTTCCTTCAGCAGTTCTCAGCTGCTCTGAGAGAACACACATATATCGCCATGGTAACTGTTACCATGGTTATGTGACGTGGTATACAACCTGTCAGTTACACTAAAGCAGGAATGGTCTGGTGGTATAGAATACACACAGGAACTGAACAACAACTAATTTTCATAATATTTTTGTATGTAAACTATATCATATATACACTTAGGTAGACTTTTTATATGCCACATTTGTATATACAATTATGTGTTATTACAACAATGCAAAATGCACACATTCAAATTTGGATAACTGAGTATTTATCAGGCTTGGGGTGAATTTTACAAACATTTATGATGCACTAGTTAATATGGGTTGGCTGCATAAACCATGCCATGCATCATAAGTAACATGACTATGTATACAGAAACCCATCTTAAAGTTACACTGGTTATAACCTGCTTGTAACTTTACATAAAATGAAAACCCATAGTAAAGTTACACTGGCTATAGCCTGCTTGTAACTTAACATATAATAGAATCCCATTGTAAAGTTACACTGAGGTATTGGCTATGTCAGTAGGAGAGCTACTGAAACATACAATAGAAACCCATTCTAAAGTTACACTGATTATAGCCTGCTTGTAACTTTACATGAAATAGAAACCCATCTTAAAGTTACCATGGTAGCAGACAATTTGTAACTTTACAATGAGTTACTAAATATATAACAGATCTTAGTGACATTCACCCCGTAACATCAACTGTTACATTTATTCAACAGCAGGCAAATATATCATTAAAATCCTTTGCTGCAAAATCAAACAGAAAATAAAGACATTTCAATTTTACCCTTCTTTTAAACAAAATCCTGACACATTCTTTTTATGTGCAGGTATATATCAAATTCATGTTGTAGAATGTGCAATCACAATAATTATGAAACATGTTAAAAAGTTGAAATGACTACAGGCTGTATCAAAATGATTGGCACCCATCAGTTTTGATGTGTATTGTTATTGAAAAGCTTGATTCTTACAAATGGAAAATATAATCCTCTTGAAATGACCAAAATGTATAGTTCTATGTCCTTTTATTATATGAATGTACATTGTACAAATGATGTGGATCTTTTGCTTCATTTTGATGTGGTAGTCTTCTCTGTGACAAAAAAAAAAAAAAAACCTGATGGGTACCAACTTATTTTAAAACAACCAGTATAAATGATGGACCCTTTCCAATAGATATATGTCAAGCCGATATATGCATTAGCAAGTCCAAATATCTATTGACACCTGTAGGAACAGCCTACATCCCACAGAATTATGGCACTTAGGATATTTATTTCTTTTAATTCTCTTTCGTGCCTTAATTACCCATTCAGGAATAAGTCAATAATTACAATCCAGCTTGATATGTATTTTGTTTTAAATCTAGAAGTAAAAAGGAAAATGGCCATACCATTTTCCACCCAGATGTGGCAGTGATGTTAGTGCCCCTTTCATTAGGCACAGCTACAAATTGCTAGTGTTCGCTCTAAGTGCTGGCGTACACACACACAAGCTGAAAGATGCCATATAGATGCACACGAGAAACAGCTACCTCAACGATTTGACGTCACTGCCCCACCGGGTGAAAATGGTTTATCAGATTTGCAATATGTTTATTCGGACAATATTTTCAATAAGGTACACTTGTTGGAACTTGCTCTTTTGTGGCAAAAATGTGTATCACATTCTCATTCTTTCAAATTCCTGTCGTTAAAAACCTTCATTGTATCATGTTCAAAACCGATTTTTCATCTCTTGCATTCTTTCCCTGAAATCAGGGTTGCCAAAGGCATCACCAAAAAGTGGTCCACTTTTCTCTTACTTTCTGAGCCATTACCGAAAAGTAGCCCAACTTTGTGATCTAAACCATTGTTTTCTATAAGAAATGTGGCCAAAAGAAACATTGAAAATCTTCAAAAAGTAGCCCAATTGGGCTCCTAAATCATAGGTTTGGTAGTCTGCTCAAGATTTCTCTGTTGGATCCATGTGAGGATTGTATGAGTGAAACATACCAACATGAAAGCACTACGATAGCACAATCTGTAAGGTCCCAGTTCTCTGACCCCAATATACTGATACAATCATAAAATGACCCCTGATGTATTGGGTACTAAAAATCATACCCCACAGGATTTTGAGCCATGAGTGTTGAGTTGGTGTTATTAACTATACCACTAGAAATGAGGCTATTTTGGCTTGAGGAAGTATGGTGCATTCTAAAGAAGTTACCGTGATTCCAACACAACATTTTTGCCACAAATTAGCTACACTGCATATTTTTGAAGAGGAATTCTTAAAACCTGTTATAAAGAGGATGGAATAGTGACTCCAATACTAACATCATAGAACACTGACACAGTATAAAATATATAAAGTTTACAATGTTTACAGACTGTCATCATTTTTCCACATATTTCTAATAGTGCTTTATCTTCCTGTCATAAACCTTTGAACCCATAGATTAACAACTTACACATAGCGTTTTAACAGGCAAAATCCCTGTACACTGTATGCAACGATGCTGGACTTTGCCACTTGGTGCATTGTCATGTTTATTATTAGTCTATGCTTTCAACATACATGCCCTGGTTATCATAAAAAAATAAAAGAACTAAAGCTCTGTAAATATGAGATATCTGCCTTTCCTTCAAAGTAAAAATGTAATAACTGCAAAAATATTACAGAACAAATACTACCTATTTACTTGCAGACATGATTCTATTTAAAGGAGTATTTCGTGATCCTAGCATCCTCTTTGTATGACATTTTTCAGTATATGTACACAAAAAAATCTTATTGATTCTGGTTTTACTTTTGTGAGTTAATGCAATATGATGTGTATTACACTTCCATAGATAATGTGTTATAATTTCATTCTGGTGTACCGTCATTTCAAATTTCACGATATTTTTGCTAAACACATAAATCTGCAAGAAATTATTATGTAGTCAGCGGTTTCCAGTGGTATAAAAATCTCAACTTTTTTTAGGAAAGTGGGGGGATGATGCTGTGGATCACAAAATGCCCTTTTAAATGAAGTCTACTTCCACAGTCATGCATATAGACCTTTTTTCTGTGATGTCAGACCCACTATCAAAATACTGGAACAAAATTGACAACTTACAATGATTATCATTCTTTGGGCCTAATTCAGACAAGCCTGTTTCAGATCCATTTTACGATTCAAATTTTTTAATGCATTTGTTCCGATAAAGTTGTTCTGTGAGCTGATCAGCAAGACAACTTTGCTCAGTTGGAAATTTTTCCCTGTATGCGACTGGCTTGAGTACAATGGAATCCATAGCTGATGTTTATACTACATGTAGCCTGATGCAGGTTTACATTTATCAACTGCCTTTGCCTTCATTACTTCAATTTCAGGCAGGGGTAGCGCTAGGCTGCATTTTTGGGTCCAGGACTCACCAAAATACAGTTGGGACCCCCTATTTTTAAATTTTCTGCAGACCCCAGCTTTTTAATCTAGCGCTACTGCAGACATAAATTTATGCTGCATTTGTGCAACTCTCGACTCACCAAACTCTACTACGGTCCCCCTACTTTCAGATTTTCTGCAAGTTTGCAGGTCCCTTCGGACTCTGGAGCGCTTTGTTCTAGCGCTACCCCTGATTTCAGGTCAGAGCTCTAAACCACTATTTTCATGTAGCAGTGATGAACATATTGTGTAAGAAGTCTACTTAGGACTTCTACAATGTGACCTCTTTGATACACTCAGGAAAAAGCTGCCAATTGTGAAATTTAAAGTATTGCTCAAATCAGATGTTTTTATTACAAACTCAAAATTGCGTCATGTTACACTAAAGTAATACTGGCCACAACTCCCATATCACTCCTCCTTTGGTAACCTCAAAAATAGAGAAGTGTAGTGCACATCATAACATTGCTTCACATTGCCAATGCCGATACCAGAGTCATGCTGCTGTCACTTAACTCATCCGCTGGCTTGTGCCTAGACACGAAGCAAGGTCCTGTCGCAGTACCTTGTTCTTGTTGGGCTTTGGAGAATATTACATGAAGCTTATCTAACGTAAAAGGTGACAGTGTACGCTTCTTTCCTTTAGAGGAATTGGGTAATATTTTTAAATATTAAAAAAATCATAATTACATCAATTAATAAAATAATTAACTTAACTATTATTTGTATAATCTATGTAAACAATACAACACTATTTTACATGATTGTCATACAATTAGACCACAGAAGTTGGGAAATCCTCCATATTGGATTATGTTATTGTGGAGGTAAACATTCTCCCCCTCCATAAGTAACATGCATTAATTTAATAAATACCCCAACGCTTTTTTTCAACCAAACTGTTCCATATACTGAAAATACAATACAGACATCCATTATTTTGAAACTCACAAATCCTTCTACAACTAATCCAGTAACCTGCCAAATTATAGTGACAAAACATTTTATCAGTAGATTTTAAAAAAAAACTCATCAGTTTTAACATCAAAAAATCTAAATAATTTGCCATTTACCTCAAGTTTTATCAGTTTTCACAGCGATATTTATTATGTGCTTCCATTGTTATTGACACAGGTTATGCAAGAAATCCTTTTTGTGTATGGAGCACTGCAGTTGTCTGTCAGACAGTACCAGTGATGTTTTAAATGGGAATTATAATTCTTAATAAAAAACCTTTTACAAATGCCCTCTTTTGGAAACTGCAATACCCTGGGGGGATTTATTTGGGTAAATAACTACAGTTCTAACAACAGGAGTCCCAACTTCTTTGGGCTAATTCTCTAAATACTTGATTCCATCTTGAGTTTGGTAGTGACATAGGTGCGCATTTTACTGTTAGCAGTATCAAACTGTGTGTGTTAACCTAATCCCGCAGAGCGTATACACACGCTTGTTGGCAAGTTTGTGGTGCAAACCTGTAAAGGTACGAATGTCACTATCAAACTTAAGGAAACTAAGTATTGTGTTTGATATCGGAAAATATAAGTAGAATGCACCATATAGCTTAGCTTTACTAGTAGCAAACAAAATATCATTTAGACAATATTATAATACACAAAATCTACAACTCAATAAACATATATATATATATATCTACTCTATACATACTTATAGAAAGTACGGAGGTCTTTTCAGAACAAATAGAACAAAATTTAGCTTGGGGCAATTTGATAATGTAAAGAGAATTTGATACACTACAGGTCAAGACAGATATTTGTCATTTGGAAAATAAATTTGAGTTTAATCTGAAAAGTTATTTTCTTTAGTCAAGAAGTGATCTGGGAAGCAATAAAACTAAATAGAAAAAATTTCACCAACTGTCAGGTATAAGGGCGCATTACACCAAATCACTGCGCGAAAGGTGCAATGGTGATGAGTTCCGGTTAAAAGTATATGGCTACTGGAGACAATGTGGTGTCCTTAGGGACCATGTTCTTCTTGAGGTTGGCATGTTCTGATTTAAATGAAAGATGCTAACCTATTAATGATTGAAATAGATATGAAATTATACAAATCGATTTCACAAGAAAAGTAGGCCCTGTCCGAATTACTGCTAATGGAACAAGTTTAATGCTAGTTTTGGCGTTGAAATAGCGGCGGCGCTTTTCAACATTTTAAAATAAAAAAACGAATCTATAAAGTTCCCCAAAATTGAACCTTAAATAAAATTTCAGTCTTTAATTAATACAGGGATGACGTTAAAAAGTGAAAAATATTGTCACGCCTGGTAGAACATGCCGCTTAAAAAAGTTGATTTTTACATGCTTTTCAATGGAGAAGTTATTTGGTGGTCTACATCCATAAATGAATAAAGATCACAGAGCCCCATCTATCACACTTCATGTGCAATAGCATTATTAGATATGGGAAACATTTTGTATGTTTTGATTAGTTTTTCATGAAAATGCAGAGGTGAAAAAAGATGAAACATTTTGGCAGTGGCATAGTGAAAAAACTGTGTCCCTAGAGGAGGTTCAAATCAATAGTGGCTTGCAGAGTGTATATGTGACAACTTCCCACAAAGCTACAACATTTTACTCTATGCTCTGCATGCTGACCATAGGCTTCAACATAAAATGTCGAAGTTTTGAAATATTTTCTCAAAATATCAAGAGCTAGCTCAAGAACAACTGAACCAATACTGAGCTTGTTTGTACTCATTTTAATTCATTTTTCATGCTGGTTTCAAATGTGATCATGAAAATGTACAATTCTGAAAATTTGGAATTTGTAAAGAAAACTTGAAACTTGTTGTCTGCCGTTGACATCCATAGTCCTAAAACTGGATCTGTTTGGGGGGATGGGGATGAACAATAATTGTTTGTGGGATTGGGCATTCATTACTGGATGCACAAAAGTGAAATTGACTTCACAGATGTCAATCTGGTTTCAGTCAATCTGTTTGAAACTATTGGAAGCAGCTTGGCATCATTGGTATCTTTTGAATTCAAAAGTGAGAAAATGAAGTTGTTTCAAATCTCCTGGCGTGTACGTCCATGCTGTGTGTGCAGTTGAATTCCATTACGTATAATTTTTGCACCACACTAAAGTATATTCACTGATGATCTAACTGCAATGCCATTTACAATCAAAAGTGTTACCTTTCGTGAAGTTTGGTGTTCAAAAACAAGGAGTATGTAACATAAATTAGTGATAAATACACCAAACGGAAATAACTAAATAGCAGGTTTATAAGCTTTCAAATTAGGCTGGAAAAATTTTGCTGCATTGCTCTCTAGAAGAATTTCCAAGGTTGGTTAATAAGCAACAGTCACTGTAGGCATACACCCTAAATTAACACTGGCATGTCCAGGATCTTTTTCTGCGGGGGGCTCAGAGGGGCTCTCAGATTTATGTGGGGGGCTTAATGGCTAAAATCGCCAAAAAACAGCTGATTTTGCATGTGTTTAACAAAGTGCAGGGGGCTTCAGCACCCAAAGCCCACCCCCTGGACACGCCACTGATTAAGTTGTATCTTTGTACCTTAAAAACACAACATATCTTTTCCCCCACAATTTCCAGGATATGCTGGAAAAGTTTTTGTCTCCTAAAGAAATATGCAATACTTTTTTCCAGCCTTAAGTTTTAACAAGTATAGCTTTCATCTGAATAATAATTGCACATTTAAATATTTCAACTGATTATAATCATATAACTACAACTGCCTCGCAAAAGAAACTATTACATAGCAAAAACTTAACATATTGTTCACATTTTCAAACTTACATTTACCGTATATATTTTGGGGCTCAAACAACTTTTGATGCATGCGATTCAACACTGTGACCTTTGACTTCTTTACAACATCACTGGTTTTATGAATTGTAGCTGCTGATGTGCTGTGGTCCCAATAAATATGACTATAAACCATGGGGGATCTCATCTGGCGGTCCTTGGGCTGCATCCGGCCCACCAACCACTAATATTTGGCCCTTCAACAACTCTAAATGTAAAGCACTTACGTTAAGCTTGGGTCCAGGGAAAAGGTTATGGCAGCTGTTTAAGAGATATAACTCCTTTAAAAAAAAATACCTTATTTGCTTTTTTTATTATTCAAAACCAAATAATAATTTGTTGTAATTCTTTTATTTCCTGTGTTTTGTTATGGTCCCATTTCCGGAAATCCAGAAATCAGGTATGCGTTAATGAAAGGGAATAGAGAGTCATGGCATGAAAGGTATTATTATAAACAGAAATATATTGTGAGGAATATATCTGCACTGCAATCGAATCCAACCGACTATAGAATTGAGATACAGGCAAAAATAAGGTGCCAAAAACAATCAAATATACATAATGTTCAACTTTTAAAACATGTAAGCAAGGAATGTGATGATATCAGCAATATAGCATGTGCTTGACTCCTTGGCAAGTTGATGCTGATAATACCTCAACTTTTAAAATTGTCTCCTTTGGCGTGGCTTAATCAGACTGTATCATTATAATGTTTCAAATGCTCAAAGAGGTTTGTTGGAGTTGTAAATGACTAAACCATAACTCTCCTCAAGGATAATTTGATATCTAGCCAAACTGCCATGACAAGAACTATTCCCTTTCTAAACACTGGCTTGACATTATGAAATTATGACCTCACTACTCATTAAAAAAAACCCTTATTTTCATAGTAGAACATTAAGCCTTGAAGTAGAGTGCCACAACTTAAGTAATTTCCATAAAAAGATGAACAAAACCCATATCATAGGATGTCATAAACATATAAGGCAATAAAAGGCATATATATTTCCCAGATTTCCATGTTGAAGAATAATATCAGCAAATGCTTTGTAACTGGCTGAGGTTACGCTGAAGCATACAATATACATTGTATATTATAAAAATAACACCAGTTGCTGACACGACATGTTGCTATAATATGACTGTTACATGCTCACAGCATGATGGTCACATGCCACAAGCTGTGACTTGTTGAAGTCAAAACATGATCACACTACAGCATAAAATATATTTTATACATGTATAATGTCAAAATAACACCACCTGCTAATGTGACTGTCATAAAACATGATCATCAACAGCTTGCAGCATGATTATCACATGATCACAGCATGATTATCACATGCTCACAGCATTATTGTCACATGCTCATAGCATGATAGTCACATGCTCACATGTTGAAAGCTGTGATGGGCCGATGTAAAATAGGATCACATTGAAGCATAACATGCTATCCATTGCGTAAACATCACCTGCTGCATTAAACACTTCATCCACTCTAGATATATCCACCTTGATATTCTGAACATAATAAGAGTTCATCACTTGGTAGTCATGTGAATGATCACATGATCACAACATATTATATCTACTCGTCTCCATGTATACAAAGGGTGCTGGTTTCCAGTATGTTTCGTAACTTGTTGATGGAATGAGTGTTGTATTGTCAGCTGACCTTCACATGTTGACAGGGTGACAAATAAAATGGTGAACATCAACATTATCCTGCATGGCACGTCACATCACCAAGGAATCCTGTGTCAGCCATATAAACCTCCAATCACATGGAATAAAGAATGTAGCCCAAATGCAGCAAGGTGAGTCTGATGGGCACAGGATGACCAACACATGCTAACAGCAAGACAGTCACATTGCTCCCAGCATGACCATCACATGCATACAGCAGACGTCACATGACCATGACACAGCGTGACATTGCTTACACTGCCACAGCCAGTGTCCGAAATAAGGAAAATATGGAGGTTGTCCCGAGGATAACTAAAGCAGAAATTCTTCTTGTCCTCAAAACATTTTGGTTGTCCCCAAAATGTGTCATATTTTTAGTGTAAAAAATCAAATTTGTTTGATGTCTTTTGTTCTGGAAAATCCGTCGCCATTCTGATCCCCGGGTTCTGATCGTGCGGATCTCAAGCACTGCCACCATTGGGTAACTCAATGAAATGGTTAACAGAACTGGACATGAAGAACAAGTGGACATCTCATATGTGCTAGCAGTGGTCTTTAGATCTCGCTTAAGGATACAAATTGCAATCAAACATGAAGTAAAAAGTAAAAATTTAATGTAAAGTTTATAAATATTTTAAATAAAATCATGATTTTTGAGGTAAAATATAGCACTTGGTTGTCCAGGGGATAAGTACATAGCTCAATATGGTTGTCCCCAGTGATTTTTGGACAAGAGGACAAGAGGATAAGTGCTTATTTCGAACACTGGCCACAGCATGATGGTCACCAGACCATCACATGATGATCAATAGACCATCACATGTTCACAGCATGACAGTCACATTCTCAATAAACATGACAGCGGTCATCTGCCAATCAGATAATAATACTACATGTACTAAATAATTCATGTTGGTTACACACATCATATATTTCAAATTGTCCTAGGTTGCACATGGGTATAATTATCACCTCTGATCACACACTGGTGTACCACAAGGTTCAATACAGGTCCACTCATCACTAGATAAGAAACTGGTGGAAGGAGGAAGAGGAGCACAGTCCCATATATCACGGTAGGATATTATGGAATCACTACAGTAGATTTTGGGGTCTTCATGGGAGTACAAAGTTCCATGCTTCAATATTGGCAATAACAAAGTCTTCTTGTTGGGACAAGATCGAGTTGGCAAATGTTTTACAGCTTCTGCTTCTACCGTGGTATAAGTCCCCGTCCAACCAGAGTCCAAATGTGCCACTGTGGAACAAAGAAAACAACAGATTTAGTTACATATTTTTGTGTGCCAGTGCAAGAACATTTTCATTAAGAGCAATAATGAAATTGAGATATAGCCAAAAATATTGCTCTGCATGCTAGCACTGGGCTTCAACATAAAAAGTACTTAATTTTTGAGATATATTCTTGTAATATCAAGAGCTATTTCACGAACCATCTCACCAATACTAGGTTTGTTTGTACTCAGTTTAATGGATTTTTCATGCTGATTTAAAATATGAACATGAATTCTGAAATGTATGAATTACAAAAAAATTTAAAAAACTTGTCGTCTGCAGTCATCACCCACATGGAGAGGGATAAGGAGCAAAAAGCAACAAAACAAAAACAAATAAATATAGCGCATTTTTCCAGAGGATTCAGAGTGCTGTAATTTCGCTGTCTGGTGAATTATCACAATCAGGTCACATCAACTAGGCTGGATGCAGCTGAACCCAGCACAAACCTATCCGCACTTTAAGAATGCAACATCTATCTCTGCAGCCCCCCCCCCCCAATATTTCATTGGTTGCAGGAAGTTTTTGATAACCAAACAACTAATTACCAATTTTGAAAGTATATATAGGAGGAAACCTGGATATCCCGGAGAAATCCTGAGAGAGCGAGCATGGATCGGGATAATCCAAGTGCACATACAGTCCTTGGACATGGCCAGGCTTTGAACTCAGGACCTCAGTGGTGCAAGGCGAGGCAACAACCGCTGCACCAACTCACTCTCCTATAAATGCTCATAACTTGGCAAACAAAGTATGCCAGGGACATAAATACAGATTTCAACATTAATAAGCATAGGACTCAAAATCCTGTCAAATATGGACACTTACTCTCCTCCACCAATGGCCAGTGAGTCCTTGTCGCCTTTGACAAAGAAGTTATTCTCTCCCGTCCACTTGTAGCACTCCAAATCATCCTCCTGGAACTTGAATAGGAATGTCTCCCCTGTGCCATAGTAATGGTCACTGATTTTCAATCCACAGCTCACTAATGAACCAAATATCTGCAAGAAATCAATATTAATTATTAACACAAATTAATTAGGATGTGCTGAGATTTGCTGCCACAAACCATCACTTCATTTCCACTTTCCATTTATAATTACCAACTCTCAACTCTCTTTCCTAAACTCCAGCTGCAATCTAAACTTCGAATGGCAGCAGAATGTAACCCAAAAAGTTGCAGTATCATTTACTCTGTGAAATGATATTCTTTGGTCTCAACCATGTATAATGCTCTCCAAATTAAAAAAAAACTGTGGTCAGTGCTAGTTCTTACCACTTCATGACACACACTGACCGCCACTCACTTACGTGAATGATGCATATTAGGGTGTGCAATTTCATATCACACAATCTGTTTTAATGAGCAACTTTTCAAATCGCAAATTGATTTCCTCAACAATTCTGATTCTGGTTACTGCGAGAAAGTCGCAAGTGACATTGTTCAGTTAGCAGGAGAAGCGTACTTTGTGGTTAAATGTTTTTACTTTTTTTACTTTTTAATAAAATAGCTTTGCATTTACCTATATTTTCACAATCATTAAATAACTCAATTTGGGCCACAATATCACAAATGCACTAATCCCCTTGATTTGTTTTTACACCAGTTTAGTATCGTATTCTCATATTCATATCATTTATACTGCTTTTAATTAACTGTGCTCAAAGTTAAAACCCCTCAAGCAAGTGAGACTTTCTGTTTTGGTGTTAGATAACCAATATCATTAATGAATATGATGAACAATAGGGGCCCCAATATACAACCCTGAAGTACACCAACATTGATCAATTTCACACCCAATGCTTAGCCATTTAGGACAAATCAATGATACTTACTGTATTATCTGCGTCTTTGACAACCAATAATATGGGACTGTCAACGGTTCGCATACTACGGTAGAGACTTGTCAAACTGAAGCCATGTATTGAGGTGCTGTATAATAGACTCCAGCTATAACCTTCAGTCCTTGGAGGGAGTTGTTTACCCAACTGTAATGGCCAAAGAAGAATCAAATTATCACATTATTGCAGGGAAAAGTAATATGGTTTGACTGCTTATGGCTACTAAACAAATATAGAAGGAAAAAAAATGCAAAAAAACCCCTAAGAAGGAAAAAAATGTAAATCAGTTGTGAATTCTTTCTAGTTCATTTGTCATTTTTCATATTATTCTTGGAAAACAATATACAGAAAAGAAGCAATAAAAATATTGGCTACATCCTATCTCCTGGACTCTTGAAATCAACAACTACAACAAGAATAACGATGCTGACAACATAATGAACCTCAGATATTTGGGCATATAACACCCTGTTTGTATATGCTGATGACAGTCAAGGGTTGAGGCAGGCCTGTGTTCTTGTTGCATGTCCATGTTTGACCTCTTGTATCACATGCAATGAAATACACTGAATGAAAGACCCCCCAAGTCAAGTAATTAAATGGCAGTTCCAGGATCCTGCCCACCACCATAAACTAGCATTTGTTGTTTATAACTTCCAATTCAAAAGTTGGGACACTCATACTAGTGTTATTTCGATGCATTGGAAGCATACCAAGAATTGGATCAGAATTGAATCAATATAATTGCAAGTGGCAAAAATTGAATTGGAATTAAATTAAAACAAATTTTGAGTAGCAGCCACTTGAATTAGAATTGGATCAAAATAGAGGTCATGAGAGCTGAATGAATTGTAATCACTTTTGTGTATTTAAATAACACTAACACAAACATAAATGCAAACATTCTTTTTTTGTATAAGGTGCACTACTGGATTTGTGTAAAAGAAAAGTTTCAGTTGAAATCTTACTTTGCGTATGTAAATATCTTCCAGCAGTTCACTGCTTCCCTTCAGCTCGGGGAAAGGCAAGTTCATCTCGCATTCTAAAAGGGTCATACGCCGCCTATTCGCCTCTTCTTTGGTAATGATCTGGTAAGGAAACATCACAAAACAAACAAATTGGTCAAAAGCAAAAGTTATGTTGGGAAAACCCCTGTAGTTTTCTACTCTTGCAAATCAGTGACATTGGTGACTTGAGGCAGCATTTTGGTGTGCATATCTATGTGGTGATGTTAAACGCATGCACACCAGCAATTTGAACGAAAGCTTGCACTTTGAAGCTGTGCCATATGAAATGCACGCTGACTAACGTCACTTACTCCCCAAGAATCACTGTATGCAGCTTTTGTCAATAGATTATAAAAACATTAAGGTTGGTAATTATGTAGGAAATCTAGAACTCTACTCACTGTTTTGTCACCAAGGTCGTGCGACTTCTTCAGTAATGTAATGATCCGCCTGTTTTCAAGCGAAAATGTCTGGTTCCAGGTACTCACTTGTCAACAGTGGATCACATATGATTTAGAGAATATTCCCTTGTCACAGTTGATATTTTTATTGCACCACTTTCGCAGGAAAACATAGGAACCATCAAATTACTGAGGAAGTCACAAGTCTGTGGTGACAAAACTGTCTGACAGTGAACAGAATTCTGGCTTTGCCTGCCTTCATAATTACCAAACTTAATTTGACAATACAATCCTAATGAATCTATTCTAACATTACATACATGTGTAAATGCAGTAAACAACCTACAACACATTGTAAGTTTGAAGCTTCCTACGAGTAGATTAATGACTGATTATGATAAATTACAGTATCTATAATCAATCCCATTGTATCTATAATCGATCCTGTCGCATTGATTATATTGGTTATCCCGCCTTATATTGATACGGAGCTGTACATAGCACTCGGCAAATGATCAACTGACTGAATGACCAGAAACAGTTGTTTCCATACCAAAATATGAATCACTCCCTGATTTGCTCTAATCCTCCATTTAACAATTAATTATTGAATCATGTGTTTCACATCAATACTTTCCCACAACATTTCATGCAAACAAATAACTGCAAGTAATTCAACTCTACTGTCGACCAAATCTAATGGCCATGAATGACACTGTTGATAACATGAAGGCCCTGGGAACAGCTTCCACATGCAATATGTCGGATAAATCATTACTCCTTCATCAACGGCTATTGTTTAAATGATGACTGTATCATTATTCTAGGTACACTGACCCCAGGGGGGGTACTCAGTACAAATGACCATACGGGGACGTGCTGCAAATATTGGTAGCATTTTCAGCCTTTTGGTATATCAATGACCCCTTTTTCAAAGCCTATTTTGGTATATGAATGGGTCCTTTTTTCAAAATTTTCTCAATTTTTTCGGAAAATAGCCCAATTTTTCATTAATCTAGCCAAAATTGTCAAAATTTTCCCAAAATTTTGGGAAAATTTGTAAAAACTAAGACAATTTGGGTTAAATTTGGTCAAAAATTTTGACTTTTGGTATATCTATGGGTCCAAATTTCTTGAAAAATTGGTATATTTATGGGTCCACTTTCAAATTCTCAGCGGCACGTCACTACCAAAACCAAACTTGAGTCCCCCCCGGACACTGACACAGTGTGTAAGCAATGAGCCTGATATATATTTGTTAAGTACAAGTCATTACACAATTACATCCCATGGTAAAAGTCGGATAAGCTGAGAAATTAAACCAGTCTTGCAACTTGTTGGTAGAATCAAAAAGACAAAATTCAAGGTACAAGTCAAATAATTGCACAACAGTCTATAGCGTGTCTCGTCTCTAGAGTAATGCCATGTTGGATTTCGCAGTGAATCGGTGTGTTTATGTGGTGCCATCCCCAATTGCAACATATGGACAAACCGCCATTCTACGCCTGTGTATATGCCCCTGCGGAATTAGGTTAAGCGAGCGATTCGAATCTGCCACTACAAAATCCAACATGGCGTTCCTCTCAACTTGAGACAGAGACAAGACTATAGTTGACATGTACTAAAGTATACAGCTAGGACCGAGACAGAAAACCATACAAACTGGCACCATATTCACAGCTGCTATAGTATGATCCAATATATCCCACTTCTTTTGTCAAAGTTCTGTAATTCATATACCATCACATTTGACTGCAAGTTGTTCTTGGTATTCTGGGAAATAATTCTCATCCCTGTTTTTCAAAAACACACTACACAAACTGTATGAGCTTATGTGATTGTGGAACTGTGGCAACTAAAATTGGCATGTGGTTGTGTGAATAAAAGCTTTTGTCTAATTAATGATTTGTTTGTTTCAGATGAAATAAAAACCTGTTGCATGTGGTTGAAGGACAAACTCTTGAATAACCTTATTTTCTCACACTATTTATTTTCCCTGAGATGAGCAGAAAAAATACCCAAATTGTTTTATCAAATCATCTGTTTTTCTTTCCTGCTCCTAAATGCAAAAGTCCCTTACTCAGTGGACTTCCATCCTCTTTCCCCAATCCCTTCACCAGGCCATGCGTTTAGAATTTTCCAGACAAGCTGTCAACAGCTCCCCTTGAGGGTAGTAAGGAGAGCTGTTCAAATCACTCCCCTGATACGTATGTTTAAGGAGAGCAAGTAAGCTGTTAAGGAGAGTGGTGGGCGAGCGAGGAGAGTTGTTCTATATTAAAGCTTCATAAGGGACACCCCAGATTCTTAAGGTTTGTTTTTTTCATTTAACTTATGCATGCCTTTGGGGACCTAGAATACAAACGTGTCATTTTGAATTGGGTAAAACATATAAATTCAAGTATGTTTGACTGAATATTTAGTGAATAAACTTCTGGTATACACTATTTGGCGAAGTCCTAAAAAACAGCTGCCTTGATTGCGATTAAGAGGAGTGATTTATAGCTTACAAAAGCAATTAGGTAGACCTGTGGCCAAGTGCCAGCTGCAGCTCTACTCAAATCAAAAGGCCTGTTTCACTGCTACCTGCAAGGGCAATGGATATATCCTAACCATGCTAATTCTGCGCAATTGTGCAATTGCGGCATTGCTGATAAAAAAAATTCTCAAAATGTTCTCTCCACCTTGTTTTCTTCAAAATACGAGGCTGATTAAATATTCAATATACACATATTAAATATTCAATATACACATATTTTTTTGGCCAAATATTACCACAATATTACCACAATATATTACCAAATATTACCACAATATTTGGACAAATTTGGTCCAAAACCCAGTGGACAAGTGGCAAAAATATGTCCATTTTGCTCATCATATCTGAATAAATGTTTTTTGTGAAGTTAATAATTGATGCTTGAAATATGAAAAAAAAATGGCAGATCTCAGCATTTGTGTTATCAAAACCAGCTGACACCATCATAATTATATTACAACATATGCTACATTTGCAGGCCCCTGCACACAGGCCTGGGAAAAAATGCCAAATTTCCCACAAATATAGCAGCATATCATAATTTCTATATATTTCTTCATTTGGGATGGTAAAATTTCCTTCCATATGCAAACATTTTCAGAAAGAATCAAATTCCATATTTCTCCAGCCCTGTATGCACACCAATTACTATATGTCTCTTTTAAAAAAGACTTTTCTCCTAGAAAATATTCATTTTTTACACCAATAGTCTACGTGTGAATAAAGTCGTAATCTTCACTAAATATAACATATAGATAACCGATCTTCACTAAATATAACATTGATAACCGATTATCTATATGATTGATATACATGTAATTATGTGACAGCACTTCCGCTGGGAATTCAGGGACCGTTCACAAACACTTGTAAGGGGGGCCTGATGCAAAAAAATTTCATCGCAATATTTTTTCGGGGCCCCCCTTTACAGATCTCAAAAATATCAGGGCCCCCCTTTTTGACGTGAAAATTATGGGTCAACCCCATAGAAAAGCATATAAACTCAATTTTCCCACAAAAATTTGTGGTCATTTTTTTAGGCACCCCCCCCCCTTTTTTGCATCAGGTCCCCCCCTTACAAGTGTTTGTGAATGGTCCCTTATATCCTTATCCTTTATTATATCCAGATTAGCTCTTATGTAGGTATTTCCTGACACAAGTATATTCTTGGATTATGGTCATGTGGAATCATTATGATTATGTGGGTAATAGGTGGGCATTTCCTGACAAGGGGTTTCATGGAATATGGTCAAAATCCCACACCCCTATATACAAGAATTCCAGCTTTTAGCAGTAGTACTGCAAGTGCTGGAAAGTGTGTCAAATTTGCTGTTCACCTTGAAGAAATGCGATACGCTCTTTAGTCCCCTCTGTAGCAGAACGGCTATGATAGCAACCTACCTCCCAGTCTTTGGATATTGGTTCATCAAAGAAATCTTCTACGACTTCTAGCGAGCTATCTTCTTGATCAACCACCACAAAGCCAACATCACTGGGCTCTAGATCCTTGCCGTAAATATCAGGAGTCCATTGCAGGAAGAAGTCATACAAGTTGTCAGCTCTGTAAAATAAAAATGGCACAAACAAGTTTTTATTTATTTCATTTCTTCACTAGGTAAAAGAGACAACTTGTGCTTGTCGTGAATATATAACTTGTCTAGCCTGTACAAAATGAATGGGAAGAACTGTTTGACTTGATTTCTTTACAATGAGTGAAATCGTGCAATGTCCTCCACAATGCCCATGGCGGAGGCTAAATATAACGTAGCATGTCCGTGATCATGTCTGAGGGTCCATCTGTGTCAATCACTTTAAAAGGTAGTTGATCCGATATTTTCATATGGTTTGTTTATTGCCTCGCATGGAGGTCTTGTCACCAAAACAACCTGTTTTCAACATTTTGAATTAAATAATTTTGCTCCAATGGTTTAGATATCAGAAGCAAATTATGTGTATCAAAATGACCTATAGAACAGTATTCTGTTCATTGGCAAAACTGTAAAATATGAAAGTTTCTCAAATATTTGGTGCTTAATTAAATTCTCGAAACATATTCACATTCACAAGACCACAAAATCAGCTGATTTTAAAGAAGATAAGGCTGTGACATTCATACAAAAGGGTGAAATCATCTCACCGTAATATGTAATTTTTATTCATTGACAGTTGCTAGCATCGCTCATACTTGGTTCCAGATCTACGAGTACAGGTACGATTGTAACGCACTTGGAAGTACATTCATTTTGTTTGAAGAAAAAATACTTGCTTTCACCTAATTTTGTTTTTATAGGGAAAATATTGCACTCAAATTGTACTTATTTTGTTGAGATTCTTGCCCATTTACGTTTAAATATTTGAAAAATTTGGACTGCTAAGCTGCGCTATATGACACTCATGTCTCGATCCAAGTCTAGCATTGTCTGCTCACCGGACATCACAAGATCAACGACCCACTTCATTTGCGCAAACGAGAGGTATTGAACAATTAAGTCAATCTTTGGGTATATCAGGTTTCGTATCCGATTATTCAATTTGAGAACATCATATAGGGTGAAAAAGGTTGTAAAAGATACGACCGCAAACTGCCCTCCAATGGAAAAACACAGTATCTGATATGTTACTTACTCGTAGATACTGTATTTTTCCATGGCAGGGCTGAGAAATCCTGAGTGTCTGTGTTAAGGAAAACTTGCTATTTCCTCTGTCACAACATCACTTAAATTCATGTTGAAGAAATTTACATGCAGCTTATTGCATCTAGGTCATGTCTGTATCCGATCATCATATTTATGCATCTTTTAAGGGATGGGGTATGAATGTTTGGACAGTATTTATTGTGGGACATTAGAGCACATCAGACATATCGAATTGCATTCTGAATACGAAGAATGTCCTTAGGATATAAAATAATTTTGATTTTTTGTTGTTTGAAATGTAATACACATTTTATGGCAAATGATTAAAATTGATATTTTTGATATTAAACAGTGCTCGAAGTAAACGTTATAAATCTGATGATTTATACTTTAAGTGTATGTAGGTGGGATGAAGAGCCGAAGATCAATTGAAAATTTTGACCTTTCGCATTGAAGATATGGATTTTTTCCCAAAACACCAACAAAAAAAGGTCTTTGGGGAAAAAAATCCTATCTTCAATATGAAAGGTCAAAATTTTCAATTGATCGTCGGCTTTTCCTCCCAGCTACATACACTTTAAGAATATATCATTAGATTTATAAAATTTACTTTGAGGACTGTTACATATCAAAAAATGTGAAAAATATCAAATTTTAATAATTTGTCATAAAATTTGTATTATATCGTAAATTTCAAAAAATTTGATATCAGAAAGACATTCTTCGTATTCAGAATGCAATTCGATATGTCTGATGTGCTCTCATGTCCCACAAAAAATACTGTCGAAATGCTCAAAACGCTCATTCCAGATCCCTTAAGAACTGACTAAACACCCACTCATCAGCTTCACAAGTTGATCTTAAATATCACATCGCAAACATTGAAAAAATCTTAAGCAACTAATGGGAACCACTCTAAGAACTCTCCTCTGTATGATGGAGAGTACACCGCATCCGCTTTAGCCACCAAGGAAAGAAACTGAATCTTAAAACGTGTGATTATTTTGTATTAGGTCGTGTGATCAAGATCTAAGCTGCTGCGCTATTGTAGGTTCAGGTGGTTGTTAAAACGGTTGGAAAAAACAATCAATTTCATTGAGACTATTTAATTATTTTACCTAGTGTTTAATAATTTCAGCATGATAATTGTGAATAAAATTTGCTAATAATGCCCCAATTTATTGTACAGATTCTATTTATTAATGTATATATTCCAAAACTTTACAAATTTTCACATCCACATGCATATAAAACTGAAATTTTGTAGCGACATGCACCACTACAACATTCACGGTGGCCATTGTGCCTATTCCTGGAAGTCAAATTTGGAATAAATTCAGTTTTGCCAATAGGTGGCGCACACATAACCCCAAAGACAGGGTGTTTTATGGACAATTAGCGAGCATTGATTGTTTTAAAAAAAATAGGAGGAATAGTGATACTTTGATCTGATACAATGTTTTTATACAACTTTTGAGATATGATGTGAGTATAGAGGTTAATGAACTATGTCAATGGCATTGAGGCCATTTACCAGATTCTTAGTGCTGATGGCCCCAGAGGTACACTGCCACACAGCTACTTCACTGGTACTCTAAAGTGCCCTAGAGTACACACATCGGAAACACACATACAGCACACACACTGGTACTGGACTTGTGCAGTACTTGTTAGAGTAGCTACAAAGTACGACATCAGTGTACCTCTAGGGTAGCTGCAATAGGAATATGGTAGTGAACAAAATGACCTTACATAAACCACCAAAATACAAGTGGCTGTGATCTAACCTGCCTTTTATAGTAGCCCAATTGGGCCATGTGTCAAGATTGTACTGCTACATGTACTTTAAACTACTTCCTATCCCATAGAAACTGTCCATTAACAGATGATTGGGCTACTTTTCGACATTGGCACTTGCGACTTTTGATAGTTACTATTCCATAGACGCCAATGGTTAGAAGAAACTTGTGCTACTTTCAGACTGAAGATGTTTAGCAATCCCAAGCTGTGATGCAGACTTACTTGTTTCTTGGTATTGCAAACCAGTATTCTCGCATCTTTCCTCTACTCTTTCCTAGTAGGCTTAATTAATAGCCCTCTCATACTTGGAGAATGCTTTTTGCATAGATTTACTGACCCTGATACACACATACATAGAAGAAACTTGTGCTACTTTCGGGCTGAAGATGTTTAGCAGACCCAAGCTGTGATGCAACTTACTTGTCTCTTGGTATTGCAAACCAGTATTCTGGTATCTTTCCTCTACTCTTGCCTAGTAGGCTTAATTAATAGCCCTCTCATACTTTGAGAATGCCTTTTGCATAGATTTACTGACCCTGATACACACATACATAGAAGAAACTTGTGCTACTTTCGGGCTCAAGATGTTTAGCAGACCCAAGCTGTGATGCAACTTACTTGTCTCTTGGTATTGCACACCAGTATTTGGGTATCTTTCCTGTATAATTCCCGGTAGGCCTAGTCCTCTCATCCTTAGAGTAAGTCTTTTGCATAGATTTACTGACCTTCCTCCCCCTGGGCTGTGATGCAACTTACTTGTCCCTTGGTATTTGAAACCAGTATTTGGGTATCTTTCCTCTACTCTTCCCGGTAGGCCTACAATGTAGCCCTCTCATCCTTGGAAAATATCTTTTGTATAGGTTTACTGACCCTGATACACACAGGCTATGATGCAACTTACTTGTCTCTTGGTATTGCAAACCAGTATTCTGGTATCTTTCCTCTACTCTTCCCGGTAGGCCTAGCCCTCTCATCCTTAGAAAACGTCTTTTGCATAGATTTACTGACCCTGATACACACCCAGGCTGGGATGCAAACTTACTTGTCTCTTGGTATTGCAAACCAATATTCTGGTATCTTTCCTCTACTCTTCCCAGTAGGCCTAGCCCTCTCATCCTTAGAAAACGTCTTTTGCATAGGTTTACTGACCCTCAAGCAAAGGTAAAGAGGTGGGTCCTCGTAGCGCTGGGCAGGACGAGGGAGAAACTCTGTAAATCAAGCAGACAGAACACACACATATAGTCAATAAAAAATGTGTACATTAAGAATAGATGTGTATGCAATTAAGAATAGATGTGTATGAAATCAGAGCATGACCAGAAACCTTCAACCCCGGTGGTTAAGAACCTAACCGGGAGCTGAGCGTCTACAATGTGCCAAAAATAGGATGATTTTTCATGTTTTTGACATAAATGCGGGGCAAAATTTGAATACACAATTTAAGAAATATCGTCAAAGTGTTAGAGAACAAACCAAAAGATCGATGAAGATCTATAAAAGGCACATGATACATGTACTAGCAGTTGCAGCATGCAATTTGTAAAAATCACTAGTAATCAAACACTGGTGCCGTTTTCACAATCGTTACCGGCTTCCAGTCGTTGCTAGCGACATAGTGACAAAGTTGCCTTCAAGTCAACTGCTTATGAGTTGAGTTGCAGCACGCGGTTGCATTTGCATTTAATCGTTACCGGTGTCCAATCATAGCTAGCAACATAGTGACAAAGTTGCCTTCAAGTTGGCTACTTGCGACTTGACGCTATGGCATGCTAGAAACAAATCAATTGGATATCGGCAATCACTTTTCTGATACGCGATGAAAGTTGCAAAAAAAAAAAACAAGCTATGTTCCGTTGAACAAGAATACTGAAGTGCTCTGAAAACAAAACAGCATATATGAGGTCACCATACTCTATTACCCTGCCTGCCAAGTTTGATATGAAATTTGATCGATTGAGCCCATATTTATTAGTCGAGCTATGAGTTTGAGAATATTGGACGAGACATAGTAGAGTCCAATATTTTAAAACCCATAGCGAGACCAATAAATATTGGCCGTAAAGCATCCAATTTTATTATTATTATGTTTTGGATCACAGTCAACTGGACAGCCGACTGGCCATCCTCACCATAACAAAAACAACACACAACAGTGTTGTGGGGCCAAAAATTAATTTCCCAACGTCTCAGGGGCACATGCCCCCTGTGTCCTCCATGCAAAGTGGCATTATATTTCCACTATTTCGAGATCCTTCACTATACTGGCTCTCACAACCATCTTGCAGTGAACATAGGAATTGACAGATTCAATTTCCTCTTGCAATGCCTCGCCAAAACTCACCAACTTTTGTCACACTGGAACAAAATTTCTCATATTTCCGACGACTAGGTCTACCATCTACAATGTTTCCCATCGTGAAGTGCCCAGTGTGATGTCACACACCCCCACACAAAAAGCCTGAAGGCAATGTCAGAATTTCAGTAGTTTCACAATCTCAAACTGAACTATATGCTACCATTCATCATCACACAGTGGTGTGTAAGTACGTAAGGAAGTTACGTATCTAATCATCCAATATCTAATACTTTCAATATTTTCAAATGGGTGGGCGAGTAGTTATCACTCCTGTTACTCATTAATGCTTATCAAATTTACGATCAGATTGGTGTCGATTCCATTCAGTGAAAAGCACACAATGTTTAATGCATCTACGTTCAAAGTCTGAAATATCACAGAGTTGCATGTTGTTCAGATTTCACAATGTTTTCAAAACATTTGCAGCTACTTCAACTACTTGAAGAAGGAAAAGGACCGATGAACTGTCTGCCATATAAAACACATGTTGCACATGAAGTTGATTATTACATAAAAGGTTTTTGTGTTTGGTCAGTGATGCTATAGACATGAGTTTACTTAATCATTCAATCAATGAAACAGACATTGAGATCTCCGTACAGCGGACACTCATGATTAAATGGAAATATGGCAATTTATTTCCGTATCTGTAATGCACAAACAGTTGCGTTTGAGGCAATTAAGTTTAAGCTAAAGCATTTTCTTTCTCTTGAACCAAAGATAGGAAGTTAAATGTGTTCACTGAATTGCCTTCTTTTTCTTTTTGTCTATTATCTTCATTTCTTTCTCATCTTTCAGGCTTGGAGGAGTACTACATTCGTATGTATGATGATATTTAAAAGCATTAGCAACCCTACTTCAGCAGTCTGCCTGAATCTTGTCCTATCATGATCCAAGCGTGTTTCCGCACAGTACAAAATCAGTGCAGCAGCTAAATCTGAGCAAACAAATTTAAAAGATCTTTTAATAACCACATTAATCTAGGATTGATACCATCATAGTAGAACTTCAGTCTCACAGTATTCTACTTGCATCTAAACAATATTGCTGGTAAACGATTTTCAAAGATCACTCCATGCACCGCCTACATCAGATGCCTTATATCAAGATTTCCCACTTCCAGTCCATGTCACTGCTGCACCTGTTTGAGGTGAATCCAAACAGTATGGAACAGTATAAGTAAAGCAAAGTTATCAAATATCCTGAATCTTGTCTTCATCTAGTGAATCCAATGATCTATCTACTGGCTACTGCATGCAGTCGATCCTCTGTAAACTTGGCATTTTGTTTCAAACATAACACGTCAAAAGCAACAGAAGTATTCTGTATAACTTAGGTCCATGATGAAGAACATTCATCTGCTGCCCATTTGATCCTTTAGATCTTTTGTCCTAGTTCAAGTCCAATTTTGAGGTAGGCTGCTGCGAAAGAGTGCACCATGTTCAGTAGTCTGTAGTTATTCAGTAATCACTGTGTAATTTTGGATACATACATACACATGTATCTTTTGATCCACAGAAGTTATCACAAGAAGAACCAAAGTCCAGAGTAATCAATGAAAAGTACACAAATGTGACAAAAATTTCCACTCTACAAAAGTTTCAGTTCTCCTTTGACTGCCAACAATAATTAATACAACTTCATTGATATTAAGTCAATGTTTCAATCTTGCAGGGTTTAGCATGATGGTTATGAAATATTAGGTGATACATGTGCTGCTGCAATACAAAGTGAGCAGACAAAGCACCAAATCATGCGCCCATTCATTATCTCCCGGGAATTGCCCACAACGTTTAGACGTTGGAACCAAGAAGCCTCATCTCTAATGGTATAGTTCCATAACCCCCCATTCAACATTCATAGCTTAGAAGTAGATCTTAGGTTGTGGAGTATGAGTTTATGTACCCAAAGTATCTATAGGTCATTCCATGACTACACACATGTATTGGGGTTAAGGAACTGGGACCCCATTCATTGTAATGTTTGAGATCCTGGTGCACCCAGCAAGTGTAAAATATTTGTAGCAGCTGGATAATTTTATGAGGTTTTTATTTTTGTGATTCTTTCATTTTGATTCAGAACTGTGAAATTAAAGGCTGCAAAACTATTTTAAAAAGAAGGTTTAAAGTATAGGCCTAGATTTTAACACCTCTTACATGTATAAAAGCCAAATTTACAAATCTGTTCAAAACTGTTAGAAATCATGAACAATTGATACCACTAAAATATCTTGTTATACAGTAGGGGGAAAGAGGTGGAGCTTATCAAAATTAAGCCAATGATATAACATCATTTGGGGGAATCCCCAGCCACTTGCAATGCCCATTTACCATGCTTGCAGCATGAGCTATACAACTGTGTGCATAGCTGTAGTATATTAACTCTTCTTCCCATTGGCTAATATTCTGCATTGGTAACTTCCACTTTGTTTAATTTTGACAAATGACTGAGTTTGTGAAAAGACGCTGTGGCAATGGTTTTACCATTGATATGATTAAGCTGGTGAAGCATGATTAATTCATGAAACTGAAAGGGAAATTCCCACTTTTGTTATTAAACCAAACCATAGCCATGATATAAATTTTCACACATTTGACAATTGCGTATCAATAATGTAACCGACATCAAACAAGTATTTTTATTTGCTTTAATTGTGTTCTTTCAGGGTGGGTTAAGTTTCAGACAAATTGTATACCACCAGCTATAAAGCTAGCTTATGGTTGAAAGCAATTTTTTTAAATCTGATCTGAGGGCCACATGGCAGGGGCCTAGCCAGCTTTCTTGGTCGGGGAGGGGGGGCAAAATAAAAAAATTGGGATAAAGACAAAAAAGATTCCGGGATACATCATTATCGATGAATTTCCCAGTCATTTTGACCTGATATTATACCGGTGGATATTATACCGGTTCTTTTTAGAGAGAATGTTCATGTAAAGTCTTTGAGCTTCCAAAAAAGGCTTTATTGGGACAATCATGATGTGCGCGTGTGGCGCACAAAAATGTGTATTTTACACTATACTATGTGTGAGTGTAGCATGGAATTTTTTTGTATTTTACCCTATTTTGGCCTATGATCGGGATGAGTTTTTCAAAACGGGCACCTTGCTCCATTTCTTTTCCTGATTTTGCATTCCTGATTTTCGTCAGAGGAGCACTTTTCTCCTTCATTTTTTGTCAGGGTCACTCTGCCCCCTGCCCCCACTAGCTACGCTGCTGCCACATGGCGAATGTCAGATATATTGGCAGGCTGAGACCCATGAATTGAGAGAATAGGAGAAGTCTGATTGAATTATGATGTGTGTGCAGCTCTAGCTGCCGACCCCTTACCCATTTCTAAAGGTAATTTTGCCAAAAATAATGCCCCTTTAAGGTGACGAAAAACTCAAACCTTTTGCCACAGGTAGACGAACCAGATTACGTCATTATATTTATTATCTTGATGCCCCACACCAGTAAATAGCCTCAGACTGGGTGAAAGTCCAGTCCTTTGTCTCTCTCTCTCTCTGTACATTTGTGTACTCTGCACTTCCTCATATGAACTGCTTTTTAAGACCCATCTCCGGAAGTCTTTTAGTTCCCTGTCCAAGCTGTCAAACATCTTATGACAGAGTTCAAGCACAAAACATGCTATAATTAAAGCATGCGATGCTTTAATATGTCATATTTATCAGTATCTGCAATGAAGAGTTCAGAACGCAATAATCACCAAACGCTGCCTTGTGTATTTTGTCTTTATCTTGTTCATTAATTAATGTCATGAGATACATAACTTTATGCAACTTAAGGGCGAGGTATCAATTTTAAATACGGTATTCAGTCATCCCAGCGCAAAATGTAAAATAAAATTGCGTATAAATTACTGGTCATTAGGTATTTCTGAAATGGAAAATTTGGCAAAAAACGAGGAAAACAGCAGTATTGACAAAGCTGAAGCCCCATTCAAATTATACATGAATATTACAGTTTCATTTTAAAATGTCCTATTTTGTCTTTAATACACAACTTTCAGCCCAACCACTAGCATGTACATGTCAGCACATCCATGCTAGATGCAAAAAAACCAAAATAATTTTGATGATTTTCTGAATGAGCAAATCGCTGAATAGGCCTTTAAAACTCACATTCAAAAAACAAAATATGAGCACTGAGATGAGTCAAATAACACCAGGCAGCTAGGTAGCCCATATCATATGTCATATTTTCACCTCAACTCCTCTACTCCCAATCCAGTGGCTCAATCATGGTGTCGTCAGTAACAACATGTTTACTGCGTGCAGAATAGCAAAGATTTGTTTAAATGCTAGCAGGATGCGTAAGGGATTACTTAATCTGGCTTCAGGCTAATCCTGCCTTATGCATAAATGTACATGCACAGTTTATAATGCTGTACATGTATGTATAGCGTAAGACTACAACAAAAATCTTGATTTCACAGCCATTTTAGTTAGGTAAATTTTGACATCAATATATTTGTTAAAATGTCAAATGTTCACAATCTTAACTTGGTTTTATAGGCTTTACACTACCGGGGGGCACTCCAACTTTGAGGTGACACGAATGTAGGGCTGTTAAGACCCCCCTTTTCAGCATCGCTGTCACCCAAAGACCCCATTTTTTTTACGAACACATGCTCTGTCACCCGAAGATCCCCTATTTTTCCATTTGATCTGTCACCCAAAGACCCTTACAAGTTCAATATTGAATAGCAACTTTCATTCATCACTGATTTTGTTACTTATTTGGAAAAAACAAAGAAATTTGAAGCCATTTAGAACTAGAAATTCGATATTTCGAGGTTTCTGTGGCGGTGTTTCGGTTCTCACCCAAATATTCCATTTAAAAAAAGGTCATGTTCTCACCCAATGACCCCATATTTTTTACATTTTGCTCTCACCAAATGCCAAAAATCATGCTCTCACCCATTGACCCCATATTTTTACATTTTGCTCTCACCGAATGCCCCTTAGTGCGAAATTGCCAGCCCTACACCTATATCCATTTCAAATTGAAGGGCCCCCCCCCCCCGGTATATACTACAACAAGATATATTCCTCAAATAATAATAATACAATAACATATAGATATCCTGAGTGGTTTGCATAGGGAACTATATAATACGACCATTTTGTAGGGACCGCAGTTCTTCCCAATGCAAAGGTATAGGAGCGAAATTGTAATAGTGTATAAGAGGCTGAAATCAGTCTCTTACACATGGAAGATTCTAGCTTGTTTCTAGCTATTTCTGGTCAGATTTCTGGTTATTTAAACCCTAATCCTAATTCCTAACCCAAAACCCTAACCCTAAACCCAAAACCCAACTCTAAATCCCTATTCAAAAGTGTGCAAAAATGAACCATGGTTCTTCCTTGTATTTCATGTTTTTGAAGCTGGCAGATATTTTATGGGTTATTTATTTAGCCCATTCAAATTTTTTTTCTTTTAAATCACAACTGAACAACTTTATTTGGCAGTAGAACAGCTCGAGTTGTTGTTTAATATTGCCTTGAATTAAAAATTTCACACATTATTTTGTGTCAAATTTAAATTAAAAAAAACTTCCATGTTCAAAGACCACCCCGATTAAGCATTCATACTTGCACACACGCATTTATGCATGAAGTAAAAGTATTCTAGAATATTTTGCATGAAGTGAGTTTCAATTAATTTCCTGTAGTACGCTTTAGCATTTAGCATTAATCAATACATATCATGCAGGTTAATATGTAAACATGCAGTGCATTGCAGTATACATGATTCAATAATTAACTTCATTCACATTGATCTTCTTCCCAAACAAGAAATTAAATTGACTGAAATAGATCTGGCTTTTATTTAAAGGGGTATTTCATGATTTTAGCATTCTCTTTTTAGTAGGTTTCAAAAGATATCCATGAAAAAACCTTATTTCTGAAACTTAAGTCAATTCAATCTGGAGGGGGGGGGGCACTTTACACAAATGTCCATGTGGGTATGTTACCCTGGAAAGACCTCCCTTTTTGGAAAGTACTTTCATACCACCAAAAAGCTAAATTTTGCATAAATTTGAGGAGATTTGTTGTTTAAACATGCAAGACCAAATACACATTTGAATCAGGTGTAACCCTGTAAAGCATGCATCACCTTAATTCCTTAAACCAAAAACAATTTAATAAACAAATAAAACAAATAAAGGAAACAAGAAATTTCATTGACCAACTACATACCATATTTGTCACATACTACTTAAGAAAGCAAAATAGATATATATACATCAACATGACCCAGAGAAGATAGTAATATTATTACTCATCCCTCTCTCTCCCTCACCACTCTTAATCTGCAAGTAGCCATCAAATTTAATCCCACTACACAACTTTGGTTGTAGTTACCCATACATACATACGTACATAACAGCCAGGCATCCAAGACCGATGGTAAAGATAAGAGATTAACTCAGAGTCGTCTCTCTCAGCTGCATCACGGAGCACTTGATCTCATTCACCATCCATTTCTACTTCTTGACATCATACATCTCAAAATGCATGCATGCTATGACACCCATCACAAGTCACTTCAAATGAGGTAGATTTCAAACCGGGCATCATCGTTTGAGTGTTTACTACGGGGGCAGTTTAACTACACATACAGTGTGGCCAACTAAAAAAGCACAGCGTGAGTAAAAATAGCCGGTCACAGTATTGTGTCAATGACGGTTTTATTAGCCTTGAACCAAGGCCTTACTAACATGACATATGGCTGAAAATCTTAAATCACCTTTTTGTGAACAGAGTTGCATTCTAAATAGTTTAAAACAGGTAAAAATATTGTCCAAAATATATTTCCAACTGACCAACCTGAAAATAAGTCAGAACTTCATTTTTTTGTGTGTAAAATAAAATAGTTTGCCAACTGACACACAGTTTCCCTTTCAGTTGAAAACGGAACAGGATAAATATTTTTCTTTTGGAGCTTTTAATAGACTTCTGTTTAGACAAGGCTGCTCTCACTTAGATCTCCTCATACATGCTCATCCGCTGGGACACAGTTCTTCTAGAACTCAAATTGAACATGCAGTCCTAACATGCATAGAATGGACTTTAGGTACTGGACTTGAGGTCAAATTGTGAGCCATCATTGTAACATTCAGGTTTACAAAGTGTGCCATTGAAAATTACAACCTCACGGGCCAAAAGAGCCGTTACCAGGGCCGTAACAAGGTTGAAAAATGTGGGACGGCCATCACAAATGTGGGGAGGCCAAATTACAAATATACACCCAAATTGAAATAAAGATATAAAGAAAAAGATAAAAAATTCTCAAAAAGTGGGGCCATGACATCCACGGCCGCCCCGCTTGCTACGGCCCTGGCCGTTACAGCCCTCTAACCAGGTTTTTAGAAATCAGCAGTGCAAGTAAAACAGTTTTTTTACCAAAGTAGATAGATTTTGACTGAAATGATATGAAAAACAAAATCAGAAAATTGTCAAAATATATATTTGCACAAAATGTTCATATTTTTCTATGATATTTTAGGTCACTTGCCATCTTCCAGAAAAAAGTAACTTTCCATCTCCAACCCTACCCCTACTTCGCAACTCCCTCTGCCTGTAGAACAGTCTTTTCTTATTTACCAATCAAGACTTAACCAAGACTACTAAATAACAAGTCCAAATCATCAACGGAGGATACATCACATCATCAGGCCTGTCATCTTACATTTTCACACATGGCCCAAAACAAGATTACTACTCTTAAAAAAAAATCTTATTTTGCCAACATCACAAGCATACTCCGGGTAAATCCAAATAAATCCAAAGTACACTCGTAATTAAGATGATCATGATGATGCATAATTAATAAATAATAACGAGCTATTCAAATAATGAACAAACGTCATGCCTAATTAACAATGCCACAGATGTAACTGGGTAACAGATCTACTTCCTGAAAATCTTCCTTGTTTGTTGACATTTCATCATTTTTTTAACTATCCAAGTGTTAATTGACACCTGCAATTGATGCCGTTTTTAAATGTGAACATCAACAGTTTCTGTACTGTGCATACACAGTTATCAGTGGCGTAGCGTCATAGGGGCGCGTGCCCCCCCAATCGACTGAAATTTTTTAGAAAATCCCATAGGAAAATGGTCAAAAACTGCTTGTGACCCCCGAATCAGACCCGGTGCCCCCCAATCATGGTCGGTGCCCCCGAATCGGATGACCCACGTTACGCCACTGACAGTTATACACAGATTCCTCAATTAAAAGCAATTTTTTCAAAGTTCTTCAAACTCTGCCATCCTAGTACATTATACTGCCTTTTACGAGAGATTTCCATCTGTTTACATTCTATACTTAGAAACTGGGGAAGAGTGCTATCTTGATGGACATCGCAAGGTACATGTATACATATAGCAACAACTTGATTCATTACGCTAGTCCAGTTGAAATTCACACACCCCCCTATATGGAAGATAATCTTCTACATAGGGAGTGTAGATTTCAAACTGAATAACACATTCAGGTAACCCCATTTGAAATCTACACCCCCTGTGTGAGTGATTCAGATCATGCCTTCCATAGGGGGTGTATGTATTTCAACTGGAATTGCCGACTGCATTGAGACTAGCTAGCTAGGTAAGCAGTGTGGTAATCAATCACTGCAATGACTGCAAGGTAAATGGCCCAAAGCATGCAACCTCCCTCATCTATAAACATTGTCCCATCCTGTGTGAATATTGAGTCAACTATATTACATGCTGGTATGTATCATATACAATGTACAGCCATGTCTTGTTTGGCAAAACAGGATAATATACAATGTATATACAATGTATACAGTATTGTGATTTAAGATCTATGATATACGTCATCAAACAGAACTTTTAAAGGCCCATGCAGCGATTCTAGCCCAAGTGTAACAAAATTCAAGTTGTTTATAAATTGCTTTTAAGCAATGTAAAAATTTAAAAATTTAAAAATGTAAAGGATAAGTCATTCAAATTGTCATTTGGTATTTTTGAAATGAAAAAATTGGCAAAAAACGAAGAAAACAGCAGTATTGACAAAGTTGTAGCCTCATTCAAATACATGTAGCTAATTTATATGATACTTTTAGTATATAGGCCTAAATTACAGATTCATGTAAAGTAGTCTGTACATCATTATTCAGTGGGGATATACACATCACATAGAGTAATTACCCCCCTTCATTTCGAGATAATAACTCAAAATCTATGCATCAAATTTTAAAACTGAAATAGCTAGCACAAAGAAACCCATTTTTTTTCTAAAAACTTTGATGCCTCATTTGACTTAATAGCCCGAAATCTTTTGCCATGTTGCAACTTTGAATGAGAAGTGAAGTCAGCTCAATTTTTCACAAAGTTGGCCCACAGACATGATATTAGTAGTTCACCCCTTTGCTACAGTAGTTGGCCCTTTTACTTAGCCATTTAATTTAATATTAATTTAATTTATTATTAACTGCATTGTCTTTTTTAAAGACAGTTCTTGTTATTCATTCTATTGTTTTTACCATTCAATGTTGTACTTCAGTAAACAACTCAAATGAATGAAAGGGGAATCCAGGTTCTTTGATATTATGATTTGAGGCTCGGAATTTATGCACGTTTTGTGATCTTTTCGGTGGTTGCCCCGGGGTTAGGGGCAGGGACTTGCCCGGGGATGTACAAAATATTGCCCCGCCCGCCGGGACTTAGCCGGGACTGTTACATGTTTGTAACAGTTCCAAAATTACGTCCCCGCTATCCCCGGTGGGCAGGGACTGCAACTGACAGCCGCATTAATGCGTGCAGTAACAAAAACAAATAATTCTCCCCTATTACGAGCGGATCAAAGTATAGTGCATACACTCTTTAAATTCTATCTAAAAATAAATAATTGATTACTGTTCTGTGATGTTTTTTTCTCTGCGAGGAAGTGCGCTGTAAATTACACAAATTTTTCCATAAATAATCTGTTATCATCTCATCACTCAAATCTGCTGATCTTATATTGAATCTTGTTATTATTATTTTAAGTGGTGAATTTATTAAGTACCTGTATCGGCTGCAGGCGATGCTAATGGTGACTTAACTAGCAACTACGTTTACTAAACTCAATGCAATTTATACCTACTATAACTTTATAAGATTTTTTAAAAGCCAAACACCATGGGATTAATCATAATTGCATATACTATTATAAAATGTATGCAGTTCATAACTTTATGAAATTTCAAGTTTCACAAACAGTGGCAGCACCATGATTTTTTTTTGGGGGGGAGGGAAGCAGGGGGGGGCAAAATGAACTAAAATCAACAAATTTAGCATAACATTATTGCTGCAACAAGTTGAAATTTTCATAATTTTTTGTATGTATAAATGTATTATTTATATTTTGATGAACAAGAAAATCTGAGGGCATAGTACTTGGCCCCTGTCTAGCTATCCCATGCCAACCTGGTGTTAATTCCTTCCTTCTTGCTATAAATAAAAAAAATTTAAGGCTGACAAGGCCTTAAAAGTGGGGAGGGAAAACTGGGGGGGGGGGGGAAGAAAACAGCCCTCCCGTATTGCCGCCACTGTTCATAAACAAATTTCAGCTGAAATCTAAATCATAAGGGGAGGAAGTAAAAAATATATCATGAAATATGTTTCACAAAATAATTTGCTTTGAATCAAATATGCATTTTCTCTCTCTGCTGAGAAGTGAACATAATACATATATAGAAATTGGTTTTTTTTAAGTAGTTGATTTCAACAAAATTAATTAATAATTTTTCTCTAAATTAATGAAAAGCAAATTTGAAGCAAGTCAATATGATCCATATAACAGAAACCAAAGTAATGAACATTTGGGTATTTTTCTCTGTAATTTAAAGGGCAATTGATGGACTCATCATTTTGTCTCGCTAAAGAGAAAACACAAATGAGTTAAAGGGGCATTTCGTGATCCACAGCCTCATCCCCCCACTTTTCTCCAAAAAAGTTGAGATTTTTATATCACGTGGAAACCTCTGGCTACACAATGTTTATGTGCAAAATATTTCTTGCAGATTAATTCGTTTTGCAAAGATATCGTGAAATTTGAATTTCGTTCTGGTGCACCAGAACGAAATTACAACGCATTGTCTATGGAGCAGTGTAATGCACATAATCATGCATAACTTCGCATAAGCGTAAAATCGGAATCAACTGAAATTTTGGGAATAGGCTTTTTTCGTGGATATGTACTGAAAAATGTCATAAAAAGAGGATGCTAGGATCACGAAACACTCCTTTAATTAATGTAATAAAATCATATGTTATAACATTATATAATATATATGGTAAATTTTTCTATTTAAAAAAGGAAATATCAGTTAATCTAAATGAAATGTCAAAAATAATCTACATTTTCTCTATTTTATTTTCTCATTTTCTCTAATGGTCGTGTGTCTTGAGCTCGCCACCAAAAAAAGGTGGCGACGTTACATTTTGCCAAAGTCGACTCAAAACAAATGATGATATCGCTGTCAAGCAAGAAGGTATTGTCATGCTTGTGGTCTCATTTTATTGCTAAATAAAATGCACTTTCAACCCTGTAAAAAGAAATACTTGAACTTGTTTAATACTAACACTGTGCTTCATAGAATTCGGAATGGGCAGGGTGGCGGTGGTGGGGGATGTGGTGGTGGGGGATGTGGTACACACAAACTCTATGGGAATGGTATTTTTAGTGCGTAATCTGCTTCTGTTAAGGTTGTAAATTGGATTTGGACTCTATTTAGCATATAAAACACTCATGGCCTTACAGCTAAACAATTCTACTAATTGTTTTTAATACTTTATGATTGCTTTAGTCTAGAAAATACAAACTTTTCCATACAAAACTACCCGTTGTCATATTAAACACTGTAGTAAGTAATGCAGATGTCTTCAAAATCTAAAAGTTACTGTAAAATTTTAATTACTTATCCTATCATAGTCAAAGTATAGATTTTCTGAAGGGAAATTTGACGAGGAATCCAAATATGGACATATTTTTTCTGTATTGGTTAGGGGGGAAATGTTTAGGTTCAAAATATGTTGAATTGTAAAAAATCGAACATACTTGGGACACCCTATATTCGAGATTACCAAACAGCTGTGATTTTGGTTTCTTCCAAAGTCAGTTGACTCTCCATATCCTCTAACCAAATGAATGTTGTTTACTTCCAGTTTATTACTGTAAGTTGGTAATAAGCAATGCATTGAGTGACCCATTTTTTATCAAAATCTTTTTCATTCCACCCTGTATAACTTGCAGGTCACCCTGTATAATGAGTTGAAATGTATATATTTGAATTGCTTATGCCTTCAGCTTTCCAAAAATGTATACTTTTGCTAGTTTAGGGTTCGTGATTGTCAAGATAATCTAATTAGAAACCCGGTTGGTGTAAAAATTCATAATATTTGTCATGTAACGCTAAGGGTGGCGAGTTCAGGACACACGACCTAATGTCAAAAAACCCATGTCATAGTAAAAAGTATTGACATATAATAATGTATAAACAATATCGGTTTTCTCGATAATGAAAATGGAAACTTTGTATGTAAAGAAAGTTAATGTAAAAACTCATTTTAATAAACTACATTATTTCTTCTCTAATGAGAAGGCAAAACTTTTCATAAATGAGTCTAATCCTATGTCATAGTAAAAACTTCTTGTGAAATCTAAGTATCTTCAGGGAACAACCCAAAAGATCGATGACACCCTATAAATGTAACTTATTTCCATTTTTTTCTTCATATTTGACCCTTTCCCTTCTCATCTGAAATGAAACTGGAAGTGGGTTAAGATCATAGGAGAAACTTAATCATTATTTTTAACACCTCTCTAATGAAACTAGTTAAGTTTATAGGATACCATCGATCATCTGGGTTGTACACTTAAACATAACACTAACAGGTACTACAAAATAATACTTGATATATGCACTGGGCGTGTGATGTGATGACGCAATTACCCTAAGTGATATATAGGACCGCTTTCATTGGCCTTGCGAAAGAGTCGCCGACCTAGTGCTTGGCATGTGACGGATCTCGGGTTCGAATCATACCCAGAGCAAACAACTTCTTTTATTCTTTATTCCTTCCTCCCTTTCCCTTCCAGCCTTGGGGCATCAGGGTTTTAAATGAAAAGGGAAATTGATATGTAACAGTTAAATGTCAGAACTAAAAACTAAAACTAACATCATTACTTGAGACAGGTACAAGTAAAATGATTCATTACGCTGCTAATTAAATTGAATGTCAATAATCTCATGTCGAAGTAAAAAGTACTTTAAAACTAAAGTCATACCAAAATCTATCATTGTCCTCTTAAGGGGGTACTACACCCCTGCCCAATTTTGTGCTTATTTTTGCATTTTTCTCCAAAATTATAGAGCAGTGGTGACAAGTAAGATATGTATATTAGGGCAAGGACTACAACTGATACACTGGAAATTTTATTTCAGCACAGACAACAGTTGTGGAGTTACAGTCACAAATGAGGGAAAACCAATATTTGATCAATAAATCAATAACTACTTGCCTTGAGTTGCTGAATTTTCAGTGCAGTAGTTGTAGTCCTTGCCCCTATAATATACATATCTTACTTGTCACCAATGCGCTATAATTTTGAGAAAAACAAAAATAAGCAAAAAATTGGCTTAGTGTAGTACCCCTATAATATAAAATGAAAAGAGGGCATTGGTATAACATACATTAAACTAGATTTTTTTTTTTCTAATGAGATAGGAAGAGATTCATATTACAGAGTCAATTAATGCCAAAAATCCCATATTAAAGTAAAACAGTATTTAACTTCACATAAAAATCTATCATTATTTATTAGTAATGAATGATAAGGGAAATTGATATGACATAACAGCTAACGTCAAAAATACAGTTTAATAAACTAGTCACTGGATCATTTTTTCTCTAATGAGATGGGAAACGATTCATAACAGAACTAATTAATGTCAAAAATCCCATGTCATATGTGCAATCTATAACAACACAAAGACTGATTTAATTAACACAGCATTGGTAGAATATGAGCACTGTGTGTGCAGCACAATATTTTGATGGCAGGACATTTTTGCATTTCGAAAGAATCCCCATTTACGAGGCATGGGATACTCACATTTATAATTGATCATTAAAATGGATAATTTAGGAAGAACAAATATTTGCTAGAACGGCAATTTTGTTAGTCCATGTCAGTTGGCAAATTGGCTTAATTTTCATGCATGGGCATTTATATTTCTTTACATAATGTTTTCACTGATCAACTACATCTACTAATTAAACAGAGTTATTTGAAGAGGCAAAATACAAAGACTTAATATGTAGAATGCAATGTCAAATGGCTGCCTTGTGTACTGTTTGCAATCATATTGTTAGGGAGTGTTCAGAAATACTTTGGTGGGGGGCTGGTAAAAGGGAGGGGGCCAAAAAGTTTTGCATCTTAAAAGAGGAGGGACCAAAAAGTTTTAGGTGGTAGGAAAGGGGGGGGGCCAAAAAAGTTTTCCCTCTTCAAAACCCAAAATTTTCGCGCGCATTGAGATCCTCTATATCACTTTTAACATGGGCAACTTTGGGTTTTCAGTGATTTTGTTTGAAAAAATGATTGCACTTTTTAATAGTGTACACATATCTATTAATTAATATAACATTAAAGATGATCTGCAACATCTGGGTTGGTCTAATAAATACTGGCACTTTTTATCATAAAATTTTATATATCTTCAAAGTAGGCTACAAATATGATTATGTTCCAATCTGATCAAAATACAACTAAAAAAAAAAAAGAAAATATTGCAAATAGATTGGATTTCTTTGTACCTAAACTGCACACCTCAGTTTACTATTTATCATTGCAAAATTATTTTGTACACATAGGCCCATGGGTAGATTTACCATAGGGCAGAGTGGGCACAGAGCCCAGGTACCCACGGTCTTTGGGGGCCAAAACTGATATCTATGTACATTTGTGTGACCAAATTAATCTCATATTTGACCATTTTAGCTTTTTGCATAAATTAGTTCCAATTTTAACAATATTTGACCATTCAAGCTTCATTATGGTCAAATGTTTTACGCGGTTCTTACGCATTTGTACTATCATAATAGCCACGGATATCCAAATTATGCTGATGTGCCTATGAACCTCCAAATAAATCCTCTATTTCATTTATCCCTGTAAAATCAGATAAACACCCTGATTTGGGACAAATCTAAATTACCGGTAAGTATAAAATGAAAATTTCCTTGTGCTTGTATTTCATGCGAAATTGTCCCACCGGGAATGTTTCAAACATTTGCCTCCCTCAATGACATGTGACCCAGGTACCACACCACTGGAAACAACACTATTAAGTATGTTTGTTATACGATAATGGGGGGGGGTCAAAAAAGTTTTGTCTGTCAAAATAGGGGGGTCAAAAAAGTTTAGCGGTCCATCGAGGGGGGGTCAAAAAAGTTTTTGAGCGAAAAATTTGAGGTAGACCACCCCCCTACCAAAGTATTAATGAACACTCCCTTATTAATGTCTATGTAAAGATATACCTTTGAAATTGCTAATGAGGGGCTATGCAATTATTATGATCCCCCCTTCCACAGTCCCCCTCCTTCCCTCAGATCATCCCCCATAGCACCAATTTGGGGGACTGGTTTAGATATGATGCGAGTGTAGCGAGCAGGACAATGTGCATATTTGAAAATAATGGTATTGTTTATCTATATAGATACCTTTTTACAGTGTGATACTAATATTGAACAGACACCTAATAATGCATGCCAACAATTATCCCCCTGCATTTGACCTGCCAAAATCTGCTTGCCACAAATGTTGCTTGACAATAGACTCATTTTGCTTAATCACATAAATTTTGAACAGTTTTGTGTGTTTTTTTAATTCATTTCTAAAGTCTGCTACACATTGAAGAATATGGATTATAACTATTTTTGCAGGTTTTTAAACCATTCTTCCTGAAATTACCTACAAAAATAGAAACCTCATTATATTCATAAGCATAGGGCAGCACATGGTGTAGGCTTATAATGTATTTTGTGGCTGAATTCAAATTGAATAAGTACTCATTATGGATAGTAATTGCAAACATTCAATCAATCAACGCCATGCATGATGAATAACAAACATTGAAATCAATCAGTTCCAAGCAATGAACACAATCAATGAAATACATATTCCACAATCAATGCAATTTATAATATCAAAGCCATATGATATGCTGAATGGTAGACAAAATTGATTAATTATCCCTATTCCAAAATAATACAACATTAACTGTGCAAAGCATCAACCACAATGCCTCCATCTTGATGTGTTGCTGTCAAAAAATACCATTTGAATTTTTTAAGACATGCAAATTAGCTCATTATCATAATGAATATGCAAATTAGATGCCAAAAAAATAGGATTTTCTAACCGAGGCCTTGTAGAATATCTGAAGTCGATTTGCCTATTTATTCAAAAGATATTACAGCATCCAGGTAAATGGAGGACTAATTTCAGCACAAAATATGCAAATTAAATAATTATCATAATAACGAATATATGCAAATTAGATCCTCCAAAAGAGTAGCAGAATTTTCTATCCATAGACTTGGCTCAAGTTTAAGTACTGAATACACATTGAGGTTTCACTTAGAAGTATCTTTCAGGAATACAACATGTAGGCCTAAATAATACTCAGAAATATATCAATGTACTCAATAGAAATATATAAGCCAAATAATTCCAGCCCAGCAGTTCAAATGTCACTTACAGGCCTATAGCAACATGCCTTCATTTAAATCAAAATGTATAGGGTCTACATTCAGAGGCTATTCAGCTATACATTCTAATAACTTTCCACAACCCTATACAGACACATATCGGATACTGCACACTACACAGCTATTCCATAAAACACAGCAATGTGTCAAACATGTACTCAAAGTGCTTACCCTAAAATCATAACAAGTCTTACCACGTTTCTGTAGATTTCAAGACCCAAATGCATAACCCAATTACTTCAATCTGCAAGTTTATACCTTAATCTCAGGAAGCTGTTTCTTGTTCTGATATCCAGTCATACTTGTATGCATTTCCCTAGTGATGTCAGAGCGCCGTAAAGTTCACTCTGGAAATTGTGTTTCTGGGTGCAAGCGCTTATTGCCAATCTCTAAAATACAACATCCTCCATAAACTGACGTAAATTGTACATGACTCAAAATGAAATCGAAGAGTCTATTGCGCATCCATGATACTTGTCACGCCATAGATGATACGTATAAAATATCGCTGCCACTTTAAAACACCAGACATTGATCTTTTTTTTTTCAAAATCAAAAACATTTTGTTTGGTGACCTCTTGTGTTTATCCTAGAGCAGCTGTACTCAATTTTAGTCTCTGACCTTTCCCCTATTCCACGGTCTTCACTTACTACACAATTGTAGTTATGTAGTGCTAGAGGGACTATGTGGAAGAGATTTAAATCTCCGCTCCAACGTGTTAGACTTACACAAGTCCAATTTAATTTAATCAATAGTTTCTGCATATGATTGTTTTCATTACATGTATGCATGTAAAAATATTTATATCAAATCAATTTAAGTAAAATCATTATGTTCCAATATAATCATCAATTGTGCACTTGGCACTTGATATTTGTTGTTTTGCCTAATTATCATAGCACTTATTACCCCCCTTATTTGGAAATATAAAATTGGGCAAATGTAATTTTGAATGACACCCCCTACAAGAGTTACACTATCAGCAAAAATATTTAAATCCCTAATTGAAGCATACATAAACATGTGTTACTTGTCTGGTTGAAAATATCAGTACTACCTACTAGTTTTGTTTGTTTTTGTAATTTTTTTTGCTACACATGTTTGCTACATTTATTTCTCAAGTGTCAACCCCCCCCCCCCCCACCACCACCACCACAAACACACACCCCTACTCCTGGGAAAATTGAGCAATTAAATCATCTCATGGTAATTTTAAATCCCTAATTGAAGCATACATAAACATGTGTTACTTGTCTGGTTGAAAATATCAGTACTACCTACTAGTTTTTGTTTGTTTTTGTAATTTTTTTGCTACACATGTTTGCTACATTTATTTCTCAAGTGTCACCCCCCCCCCCCCCACCACCACCACCACAAACACACACCCCTACTCCTGGGAAAATTGAGCAATTAAATCATCTCATGGTAATTTTAAATCACAAAAATCATTTTAACATCAGTTGGTCTCCCAATTTATCATTTTGTAGCAGTTCACAAAGTGTTAGAAATGATGATAGGCAGAAACCTGGGGCAGAAAATCCTATTACAGGCTGGTTCAAAACGGTTTAATGGTAACCATGGTAACACACCACAGCTTTGTAAGACAGTAGTGCCATTTAAGGGCCATGCAGGCCATAAGATGTCAAAGTCTAAGGGCTTTGCATCAATTTTTAAGGCCTGAACTCAATTTTTAATGAATTTGGTATATCTTAATGATCATTTGCAGTATTCCACCATATTTCTGCCAACACCTAGCATTCTTAAATTTAGCATATTAATGTGAGCTCCAAATAATAAGTATACATCGGGGGGAAATATATGTTACTTGCCTGAGAAATGTAATTGTTATTTTCTTTTATTGTTAATGTATATTTGGGGTGGAGGCTGATAATAAAATCCTCTTTTCAGGAATGATGTTTCCAAATGTCACTGTTCAAAATTAATAGACATTTTCAGATTTGGGCATTTTCCCCCTTCCAAGAAAATCATACACATGGGAGCGGAAATGACACCCCTTGGGATCTCATAACTGATACCATTTCTCTTGTGTGTCAGCTTTATTTATCTTGGCATAACTACAAAAGAGAGGAGAGGAAATATATATTATATATCGTATATTAACTACATAATACAAACCAAACACAACTCAACTACAAGCACAACTCAAAGTGTGACTGTGACAAAAGGGAACAGAATGTATGACACACCATCTAAATGTTCTAGCAGGAACAAACGGTATTCAGTATTGTGAACATGCTATATAATGATGTGTTACAAATACTCATTCTAGTGGGTTTGATTCAGCAAGTAGCATCTGATTTCCGCAACTAAGACTGTGATTTGAATGACATACATGGTTCTTAAGGAAAGGTCAGCAAACTGATGCTACTGGTACCCTGCAAACTTGGCACTTCAGTATGGTGCTCACAACGACCAAGACCTCAGGTAGGGGTTGATTGTGATCGAAATTGGGCCTTTTTTTTCTGTCCAGTAACTTACACCATGCCTTTCCCTCCTGCTCTCATTACTCTTCCCATATAGCAGACTACAGCAGTTAGTGTAACTTGTAAAAGAGATCATTAACGCATGTGCATTTGCACAAGTGTTGCCCGCATTTGAATCATGCACATAATGCATGACAACACAAAGCACTAGCATTTTCTGCTAGACTGCTGCTGCCACCCGAAGGGATTACGATCCTGTTTTAGAGCTAGGGTTTGATTTAGGGTTAGATTTAAGGGCTAGGGTTAGGATTTGGGTTCGGTTTAAAGGCTGGCGTCAGGATTTGGGTTCGGTTTAAGGGCTATGGTTAGGGTTATGGTTCGGTTGAAAGGCTAGAGTTAGGATAATAGTTAGGTCTAAGGGCTTGGGTTAGGATTTGGTTTAAGGGCTAGGGTTAGGCTTAGCTTTAAGGGCTAGGGTTAGGATTTGGGTTTGGTTAAGGGCTAGGGTTAGGATTATGGTTAGGTTTAAGGGCTAGGGTTAGGATTTGGGTTTGGTTTAAGGACTAGGTTATGATTTGGGTTTGATTTAAGGGCTAGGTTATGATTTGGGTTTGGTTTAAGGACTAGGGTTATGATTTGGGTTTGGTTTAAGGGCTAGGGTTATGATTTGGGTTTGGTTTAAGGGCTAGGGTTATGATTTGGGTTAGGAGTTAGTGTAACTTGTAAAAAAGATAATTAACGCAATGCTGTATGATAGTTTGCACATGGGTTATGCGCATTTGATTATTAGGAAGAGATTAGAGTTAGAATCAGTTAGGTTTTAGGGCTAGGGTTCAGATTAGGGCTAGCTTTTAGGATTAGATTCTGATTAGGATTGGCATTATGGTATAGGCGACAAGCTCTATTCTAATGTTGCTTCAGAATACATGTTTAGTTTGAATCTAGTTATCCTCACAAATCTTGCTGAAACACAATTTACATGATTGATTCTTACCTACTTTGGGGCTCTTCCCTTCACCACTGGTGGCTAATGGGAGAGGTAACGTATGCACAGTAGACAAGAGAAAAGAAGGAAGAAAAAAAAGATTGTTAAAAACACAGGATCCCTTTCTAACATATCTATTATAGTGTGTGATCCGCCACCTAAAATAACCAACAAAATAAAGGGAAAATATGAAAATAGTTTGTACCTCCACCACTAGCTTGAATTTCATGCCAAACCTCTGTTGAATTTAGAAAGAAAAATGATAGGGATGACAGCCCCAAATAGGTTTTACTATTATGTTGCCAATGAACACTGAACACCATAGTTATAATCCCAAAGTGCAGCTGTGTATTGGATTTGAAATGTTCATGTGAATACCAACAATTTGCATGAAGGTTCTTATAGTGCAGCTACAACCAAAGTTTGGGTGCAATTTGTATTTGAACTGTTCATGTGAGACCAAATTCAAACCAAAAACATAACATAAAAGTGTATACTATCACTATAATGTTTGACAGATACCCCTCCCCACACACACACCCCTACAAGATCTCCTTTTGGATGATATAAAGGGCCTCTTCTCTTGGTTGAAATGCATGTTTACAGATGCTTCTTATAAATGAGTCCAGTTATTTTGAAATTGTTTTGCCTCACCATCAAGTAGTCCTCAGTCAAATGCCTTACAAAAACCCAGAAGTTGCATCTTTTCCAGAATTAAAAACATCATCATAGATCCTTCATGTCACGTGCACTTTCAGTTATGAAGCTGAATCAACAATTATTTTGAAGATGCTTTCTGACAATAAAAAGGCTGGCAAATAAACATCCCTATACTATGCATACCCACACATGATTTGATCTTCCTAGTATCCTAGCATCCTGGATCCCACTGAATTCCTAAGTGCTTTCAAATGGATTCTGTCGGTCCGTGTCACGTCACTTCCGGTTGATGATGTTCGAGTGAAAACAAGTCCCTGATTCGATTTTTGTTGATGATTTCTGTCATTGGTGTTATGTAAATTTCGACCGCAAATAGTCAGTGGAATCACACAACCGTTTCTAAGTCTTCAGAGTGGAGGAAACTTACTTGATTTACCGTTTATATACTGACAAACTTAAAATTAAATTCCATGGTCGAAAGTGTCGTTTTTCTCGAAATTGAATATCACTCCAACAACATCGCTATGTAGCCTCCTTCACAGTCGGTTTCTGTTGTTCATAACAAACCGTGAGCCACATGCAGTTTGGGCCCGAGACTAGAGATAGCCCGGATGTCCGACCGACAGAATAATTCTAAAGTGCCACTTCCAAGAGAGAAGGAGAGACTGACAGATGTGGTCCTCAGCCCTGGTGGTTCCCAGGGCCCTGGTGTTCTACAGAAGCTTCTAGATTTTAGCCTTTTATGACTTAATTAGGATGGATCTCCTTGGATATAAGACTTTTTACCCCTTTGATGCCCCCCCTTAATAGCCTCTGCACACTGTAATGTATCAGCATGCCACAAGTGGCATGCATGTTGCCTGTTGTGACGCCCTGGTTTACAATATGGTCTAAAACATAGTAATATGGCGGAACACTATAAAGTTGCATGTACACTCAAAAGTCACTCATAGCATAACCTTTGAATAAGCTGGGCACAAAAACTCATACTCCATAACTTCAGACTGACCTTTCAGCTATGACTGCTTGAAATGAGCATGTTTGTTTGTTTGTTTGTTTAAACAGTCTCTCTATGTGGAGACACACTTGGGTCCTGATGGGACCAGGCTCAAACAAAATGCTCAAGCCAAGCTAAAAATCCTATACGCATGCTGGCCTATATGTATGTGCAAAACAGATTTGAAGATTACGAACAAGGAAAAGGAGGCCGCTCCCAACAATCCATTCATTTTAAGCATGGTTTTGAAATACAGAAATAATAATTGATATGGTATGGTAATAGCAAGAATATAACACAAAGATAATAGTAAATGAAATATATAACTCATGAACGAAATTCAAACACAATGGCGTAGAACTGCATGAGAGATGTACATTGTATTATTGCATGTAGCAAACCATTATAGTCTTATCCTAATCCTAACCCTAAACTCACCCTAACCCTAATTCTGTGTAAAATTACATGAAGGAATAACCCAGATTTCACTGTTTAAAGGACCTTACAAATAGTCCATGGTTTCAACCAGGCTTCCAATGACACCATGATGATGAGAATATTTTTCTAGCAAAATGGTAAACTACCGGGTCGTGGTCTAAAAGCAGACAACACAAAATGATAACATCATGTATACGTAGAAAAGTCCTATATATAGGAACATGAACAATGCAGGTGTTTAAAACAGTGCACATTCATATTCACTAACTTGCTGGCTGTTACATGACCTACTTAATAACCATGAAAAATATAGGACAGATGTTACACAAAAACAGAATCAGAATCTATAGGTATGGTATAAGCATAGTGTGAAAATTGCCACCTATTTAGCACTGATCAAAATGTGTTGAATACATGTGTTCATCAAGTACAGTGTAAATTTTAGAAGAGAGCAAAACATGGGTGTATCCTCTTGTATGTATCACACCCTATTGATATCCCTGACCTACTCAGGCTCCTCGCCCTATCCAGATTATACCCAAACAACAACTGAACTTATTGGTAGCTGACATAACCACTTGCCAATCCAGGAGTTGGAAAAATTGTCACATTACCAAGGGCTGGGATGCTAGAATTGGCTGTTGGCATCCAGAAATATATCAATTTTCCCCTGCCCACTTCTCTCGTAAAACATGGATACCTTGGATAAAGGAGTGGTAGGGCAACATAATCCTGCATGACACTTTACTTCATGTATCCAGGTTATGTATACTTCATTTCACCTCACTCAATTTAGGTAGTAGCATCAGTGCTTTTAACCTTTAAGTGGTTGCGCCACAAGTGTACTAACTACCACACTTGTATTGTGTATGCTCAGCTGGATTAGGTCAGCCAGCATTCACGATACAATACTGTGACCAGGGTAATATGCACCAACGGGGTCCTACGTCACTACCCAAAACAGAGTATAGTTGTGGATGATTTCCAAACCTCTTTCTTAAAACTTCTTGGATGAGAAGATGATAGAGGCGGGTATTGAACTGAAGGCCTATAGATAATAACATCACTGCTCTTCTCCATCTGACTCATTAGCTCAGTTGGTAGAGCATCGGCCCGGTGATCCGAAGGTCCCAGGTTCAAATCCTGGATGGTCAGTGAAATTTTTTCACTGTCTGTCATTTATGTATGTGGAGACTTGTGTTAAAAACCTTTCTCATAGAGTATAGTTGTCTCTACCTTCACAGCAAATCATATTTTAATTTTCAGAGGCATCATTATCTGCATCATATTTTTACACGTGCTATATGCGTCAATCGTATACAGGTGTGAACACAGAAAATATAAACAATCACATTGATTGCTAGATCAACAGTCATTGGCATGTAGACTAATGATCACCAAAGCGTACCAGGAAAAATTAAAAAAATTACTGTGGTGGTGGTGATGATCATGCTAGTGAGACTCATGAATTGAACAAAATCTCCTTCCTAAAAATTGTTGTGCTTGTTTCATAATGACCAATATTGCAATACTATACCACATACAGAACTGATGATGGCAAAGCTTTTTTAAATGCAAAGCTACATATGCCATTGTCAGCTAAAAGAGTAAAACCTTCTGAGGTTATGGTTTGTAGTCATCTGGTATATCAGCATATAAACAAAACACAACAATGTATGTGATGGCATGGAGCCAAAGATGACCATCTTATTGTAATCACTATTCAATAAAAACATCAATGTTACATATATAGAAAAGTAGTAATAACTCTTCAGCAGAAATAATCCAAAGAGAGATCAGCAATGATTGAACAAATCAAGTCTCAATCTAAAATCAAGCCACTGCGCCGCAAGGCACAAAAACTTCTTTTGTACACCATGCATTTTCATGTCTTGTGGCGCATGTCCGGTGGACGATTTGATGTGTTCTGGGAGTAACTATGAGTATGATAGCAGCTATTTTGGTTTGGTATGATAGATGAGCCAATTTATTGATCATATTGATAAAGGGTATCAATTGATCAAGGAAAGCCCAGAATGCATTGTGGGTGAAATACTTTTGGTCACATGATGCATTATGGGGGTTGCGTGAAAATCTTATTTGGTTTGCGAATATAGACTGTCAGTCAATCTCAAACCAATCAACAACATCTCAAATAAAATTTGGCGAGGGTTGAAGATTTGTTACTGCACCTACCTAGATGTCTTCTAGGCCATTCTCCGGGATGTCACAAACATGCACCCAGCTAACTGTTGTCAACTAGAAAATGGTTTAGAAATATCTTGATGTTTGTAATGTTTGTGACACCCAGGAGAGTGACCTTTTAATCATGCATGTGCCATGTTAAAAACAAGCCTACCTTGGTAATTACCAATGCTGTACTCACCTTCTAAGTTGGTCTTGTCATAATCCATCTGTTTTTGCGCTGTCCCATCAGTTGCCGATCTCATCCTGCTCACCCCCATTAGTCTCTGCATCAGATTTCTCAGTTTCTCCACTCTCCGTCTTCTCCGTCTTTTGGCTATCTGATCTGTCTCTAGATAATTCGTCTTCAGATTTCTTGCGAATTTCAATCCCTTCGGCCTGGATGGCTTTCAACTCCTCTTTTGCATCGCAGGATTCTTGCACGCATTCCGTTATGTCCGGAACCAGCGATGCATAACTCAAATTATGCGCAAATAATCCAGAGGAAAAATCTACAAAGTCCTGTTTCACAGTAGCGCCATCCTCATCGCTGTTTTCAGGTTTGCCATCTTGGTCTGTTTGAGTGACATCATTGGATGTCTGCTCTGAGGAGGATGTTTGAGTTTTTACTTGGTCATCACTCTGTGGTGCTGACGTGTTATTTGCATTGGTGGTACTGGAAGTGTCTGTTTCCATGGCAACAGAAAATACTACAGAGGGCTGTACATCATCAGTACCCTCTTTTGATGGTTGACCTTTAGCCTGAGCCGAGTCAGCGTCACCATCACTTGTTTGGGCTAGTTTTTCCTCTACACTATCTGATCCAGGTAGATCCTCATTAAGCAATGTGCTGTATCCTTCCATCTCACGCTGCATCACTAGCTCGTCTCGTAGTACTGGTTTCTTTTCATCTGCTGGTCCCACTAGAGGTCGCTCCTCATCTTGCTCCTCCTCCTCATCTAAATCAGACTCTACACCTTCGTCTTCACTTTTCTCACCTTCTTCCTCCGCTATTGTTGTGACCTCCTGACCTTTCAAATCTGAGGTCACGTTTTTGGCATCATCAGTACCTGAATGCTCCAGTGAGCTTTCAGTTCCCGACACTTCGCTGTCCATTGCATCGATAGTCGTCGAGAGTCTTTCTCTTGGTCAGTTGATAGACTTTGGTCAGCTACACTGTCTTTGCTCTCTGCACTTTCAGCAATAGCAGCAGTAGCTGTTTTGGACAAATTATCTACTACTGTTGCTGGTGACGATGAGTCTTCAACATCCATACTCTCCTGAGGTGATGCATCGCCGCCACTTGGGGCGCCTCCGCGCGATTCGGGTAAGCCAGGATCCATTGGCAAATCAACATTTTTGGATTGATCCTCCGTTTCTTGCGATTTCTCATCACTAGTCAATGGCATAGATTCATTAGTTACATCACCACTATTCCCATGATCCTTTGCGGCATCATCAGCAGTACTGTCTGCTTTGTCTGTTTGCACAATATCACATTCTTGACCTTTGACCTCGGAAGTCTTGCCCAATTCCTGTTCGGTCTTTAGAGTTGTTTCACTGCGTAATTCCTGATTGCCTGTCGTTTTCTCCCCATTGGTGGTAGCCATAATGTCTTTGACAGGGTCTGCGTCTTTCTTGGTATCCTTTTTTGCTAAGCCTTTCTTGATTTGGTTCTTCTCTGGGACGTACACTGGGCAGGATGTTACATCATTGCTACTGTAAGAAAGAAACAAAGAAGAAAATAGTTGTAATTGTAATGTTGTCATTGCATATAAACAAACCAATAATGTTACATTCAACAGAAGCTATGATCATCAATAGATCATTTCTACTATATCCCAGCATGCACTATTCCAGGAGGTATGAACAGAAACTGGAGTCCATGGTGATGATGTCTTTTGCAACATTCTTCACATGGAAGTAACTCCTGGAATAGTGCAGAAGTGGGTAGAAGTGAATGGGTCTATACAGCAGTGGGGCTATTTCTGCCAAAATGAAATGCACATTGTGTTTTCAGTATAAAGCTTGGCTAACACAGAGTGAAAGAAAACAGTTGAAAAAAAAAAAAAAAGGTGATTTGCTCAAATTGCACAAAATAAAATATTTGAAATAACTACTACAGCTAAATATAGTGAAGAAAATTAAAAAGCTCAAGTCAATATGCATCTCTGTATTAACAGCAAATTGTGCTAGTAAATAAAACATTAAGTGATGACGTGAAACAGATGCAATTCAGTTCTGGGCTGAAATGAGGATTCAGTACATATAATTTAGCTTTAATTATTTAATCATTCTTAATTAACAATTTGCTTTGAACTTGAAGTAACTATCTACAATGACCAAGGAAAACTGGAACAGTTTTGGTGGCAAATGTAGACTTCCGAGTATTAATAGTTAGTTCATAATAAAACTGAACTGAACTGAACTGCCATAGGTTAATCCCCTGAAGAGTAGTTGAGGAGCTGTGTATTATAATCCTTACCCTTACTAACCATAACGCTAAATGTGGTTTTTGGCTATCGGAAAGGAAAGGAGGAACGCCCAGGGATTCGAACCTTAGACCCCTCGGGTGCCAAGCACAAGATCACCGACTTGTAGCTACGGGGGTTTGGCTGGCCCGGCCAGCGATTCCCTGGGTATATGACTTTATAGGCTGATTGTGTGATGTCTGACACGTGCAATGCATGCATGCGCAGTGGTTTTCTTTGTAAGATTTTAACCCGTTCGGGTTAAAGACAGAGAAAGTTACAACCTGGGTGACTCCTCTGGACTATGTCAGGGACAAGCGACACAGGGCACCTTAACCAAACCACCCCTATGCTGTTAGGTTTATCATATCATATCACCCCTATGGTGTTAGGTTTAACATATCGTACAAACAAGCAAACCTCCCTTTCATCATATCTATTTGACATTCTCAGTCAGTATCGTGAAAATAAATCTACTTTTCAAATACTACTTGCACTACAATAATGTGGCCATTAACAAGGAATATGGTGTGAAAATTGGGCTGTAGAGGGCAGTATGCATAATTACGACCAACAAGTAATATCAAGTCTTTTCAGAGATCTGCCTTTTATTGCCTCAAAAGAGATCAATGAATAAAGTAAACACAAGTTTACACTATATAAAAAATAGCGAGGTGTAATAATGATGTGCATCAAACCACATCAATCAACACCAAGAAAAACCACATCAATGTTGCTCAAAAGTTGTTGAGTAAAAGTAGGCTATCAGCAACAATTTGAAAAATGCAAACAACTTGTTAGTATAAGTTCAACTTAATAACAATCACCTCAAACTTAACTTTAATTTCTAAGATGATCTTCAGAACAAAACTGACAACATATTTGCATGGACCCTAACATCCGAAAACAAAAACCTGAAACAGAGCAGTCCTGCTGATTTGGAATCACACGTATGAAAGCCAAATATGTAAACAATACAAACCACCGAGCAAAACTGACAAAACATTATTAGTACTACTAAGTGAAATTATGAGTACTCGGCATTCCAGTTCACTAAAACAAAAGGACAAGCCATGTTAGGGTTTGGGGAGAAAGTCACAGAGGTAGTATTTCCTAATAATCCTCTTGTCTTATCTTTCCCAAGTAATTTTCAAAGTTCAAAGTTGAAGCAACATGACATTACAAATTCCTAAAGCATTGTGGGACTGTTTTGGCAGTTTTAGGACATGTTGAACTCTGACCTATCAGGGAAATTGCTGTAATTATTATTCATTCATTTATTATTTTACTAATGTTATCATAAAAAGGATTTCAAATAATTAATTCATGAAATAACAATGTTTTTTTAAAATTTATTTTAATCCTAGAAAACATTTGAAACAATATTTTATACACATAATAAACAATTTTTCAGAGTTCAACATGTCCCAAAACTGCAAAAACTGTTACAATGCATTGCAAATTTTAATGCTGATTTAATTATTGTTTTCAACCTTCAGGCATAAGAAAAAAATCTTTCCAACACATGTGTTCTTATCCTACCATATACAACATTATTCAAAAATTCCAATTTGTTTCCCTACTTTTATATCACAACAAAAATAATAATACACACATATTGGCAAATATTACGATAGTGAACTATTTGCCAATATGTCTCATACCAAATAATTGTTCCACAAATATTGCCCAATGGTAAAATTAAAATCACTATATGATTGAAAACATTCTCATCATCACAACACATGTGTATGTTCTCTATATTCTGACAATATGAAGACAGGACTTTCTACCTGGGGGTTGTACTACAAATCTCCTCTTAATCATAAGTATTTATTATTGAGTGAACTTTGGCTTGAGGGATTCACTGAGGATCACAAATCATCATTACATGTAGTACCTGCTCCAGGCTATAGCAAACAACTAACTGTATTTTGTGTGCCTAATATATGACTAGGAAACTATTGAAATTGTGTACTTGGCTACACATTAATACAATTCCATTGTTATTATCCACTTTGTGTGGAAATATTGCAGAAAAATTTGTGCCACCCCCTGAAATTCACTTTGCCCCCCCCCACAATTTTTTTCAGATGCCACCACTAATATATGCATATTGAAACGTACTATGGTGCATTATTCACATCTTTTTCAACAGTCTGTTTTTAACAATCAGTACATGACTGATGACTGGAAGTAAAACTGTCTGCAAACCAGCTCTAGAATTAGTATTCACAATTAGCATAAAACACCCTACACAAAATGTGTTTCAGATCTTTAATACAGGTATCCTCTCTCTCTATATCGAAATTATATCAAATTTCACGTGCAAGCCTAAAACCTATAATAGCTGTATGCACTGTCTATATCTGCTAGGAAGTACAGTATATCTCCTGAAAGAATTGTACTTTTAGAAAATGTAGGTTTGAAAAAAAAACTGGGGGTGAATATAATTAAATGAATAATCAAACAGCTATCTAACATTTTTTAATGCGAAAATTGAAATGCAATTTAGAAAGCAACCCTCATTTTTATCCAATCCATGATTAAAAGGAATGTGTATTGAATAATTCATGTCTATGCATGAGGTACCGTATTCATTCCAATAAGCGCCCACCCAGGGTATTTTCAATTTGTTAAAGGGTACCATTAATGTTGAAGTGACAGATAGACGTCGATACAGTGAAATAGCTGGAGGACTACAAGTCCTGTGTAAACTTGCAATACATTTTCTGCATCAGAAAAGCTACTAGAACGTCTCAGGACCCTTTTATAACCTACGTCAATTTGTCTCTAATAAACGCCCCTTACGAAAAAAATTAGGCCCATGCAAAATGACTTTGTTAAGCGCCCTGGGCGCTTATTCGAATGAATTCGGTACACATCATTGATTGATCATCGTATCAGAGTAACAGATTCAACTTCAAAAGGTATATAATAAGAAACCTGCCTTGTTATGCAATCACATAAACTATGCAGCCTGGTGATGAGGGAGCATTTCCCCCTAGCATTGGCCTTTTCCTACAGTTAAAATAAGAAATTACGAACAAATGCACTTTACAGGTAAAAAATAATCAATTTGTGCATACATTTCCCCATCTCCCATTTCCTTCCAGAAAAACAAAATCCTAGTGCCTGCCATGTTTGGTCCTGTTTGGTTTATGTAAGCACGTCATAAGTAATCAACAAAATTAGAATTTCCAACTGTAGGCCTACAATTCTGTAAGACACACTCTGTATTTCCTGTGCATAAGTAAATCTGAAAGGGCGGAACATTCATGTTCACCTTGGTTTTGATATGAGCTTTTATCTGCCACATTATACTTCCTCTCTGATGTATCAGAGCCATTGTTCACAAACTATCAATCAATCCGTAATACTTATGGGCCTAGGTAGGCTAGCTCACATCACACACTATAGGTGGCGCTATTCGTCCATAGGGAATTGGAATGTGCATGTACGGTCCAAAAATGGCTTTACTGTGGGGCTCAATGGAGAAAATCACTAAAAATTAATTTTGACAACCAAAACCTAAGTGATGTTGACTTATGTTGGTACTGGCATGATACTGGATTCATAAACTATCACACAGTGCAATCCATGTTCCACCAAGTCGACGCTCGATTTAGCTCAAAAGCAATTTGTGTGTAAATCAAGACCATCCAAAACAGCTTTCTTACAGTAAAGAATAGGAGGTCATCTGGGGTCACATACAGTAGTGTGCATTGTACATGTGCCTGCTGTCACAATTTCACACACAAAAGTTTGGGCAATTTGATGACACTATTTTTGTCTGTAACTTCAAAAGTATATGCACTAGAAACATGATTGACCCCTTATTGTTTAGATAATTTAATTCTCTTTCAAATCAAAGAACTTTCAGCTAAAAATTTCAAAATTTTATGAACATCCCTAGCCTAGGCCAGGCATCAATATGGCTGGTGGGGTGGTAATGAGCTAAGAACTATTCCAGTTGAAATCCACACTACCCCTGTGGAAGATTTTGGAAATATCTCCCACAAGGGGAGCATGTTTTTCAAATGTAATTGGTCAGGGTTAATCATTTTAAAACCCATACTCCCCCAGTATTGTGGCTTTACCTATCTCTTCCACAACTGGAGTGAGTATTTCAAATGGAAGTTACCCAAATGTCTATTCTATTTGAAATGTATACTCCCTCTGTGGAAGACTTTAGCTAAATCTTCCATAGGAGTAGTGTGGATTTTAAATGGAATAGCCCATTCTGAAAATAAACAAAACTATAGGCAGATCCTTGTGACCTATTTTTAGTGCAAGAAGTCATTTTGTAATACAAGCATTACCCAAATTGTTTACAAAATCTCTTGATGAATGGCTTATAAGTTAGAAATCCATCATAGTCGGTGATTAAAAGTCTCTGGGCAGCTAAAGCAAACAAAACTATAAACAGATCCTTGTGACCTATTTTTGGTGTAAAAAGTCGCTTGTAATACAAGCATCACAAAAAGTATTTACAAAATCTCTGATGAATGGCTTATAATTTGATAGAAATCCACCATAGTCTGTGATTAAAAGTCTCTGGGCAGCTAAAGTGTATGTGGCAAACATGCTGTGACTGTTGGGCTATAGATTCTTGTATTTAATCAATCCTTTAAAATATTTCAAGAGAGGGAAGACTTTGACATTCCTCTGACAAAATACAACAAGAATAAGTTCCAAACTGTAATGCCATCACCATCAATGCAGCATATTCAAAAATTGTGTTGCAACTCTATGATGGAATTCCTCTGTTCAACATTTATGCATGCATACTGCATTGTGTTGCATATTTACAAGCATATGTTCAGAGCTATGGGACTTAGATTAACTCAAGCCTGCACATTGAGGAGGTGATGAGATAGCTTCAAACCTATTCACAGAGGATCTCATAGAGCAGCGAAAATGGTCAATGGATTAAGTGCCAAATTTTGCACCCAGTCACATACAAATTAAAATTGTGTAGCCTGCCAAGTGCCAATTTCTGCAACCTGAGGTGCTAGATTCTACAACCAATCAAATGCCAAATTCTGCACCATGCCAAGTGCCAAATTCTGCACCCTTCCAAGTGCCAAATTCTGCACCCAGTCAAGTGCCAAATTCTGCACCTTTCCATGTGCCAAATTCTGCACCCAGTCAAGTGCCAAATTTTGCACCCTGACAGTGTCAAATTCTGCACCCTTGTACTTGCTGATGAGAATGTTTTCAGACCTTGAAAGAACAACAACAACAAAAACTATCTAGCTACAATTATGTGGATACAGTGACATTTTTGATCTAACATAATGATACAATTGACACTACACAGACTACATGAACAGCTGTTACCTTTTGGATCTAACAAATGATACAACAGAGTACCTGCGGGTTAACAATATAAATCATACACACGGTATTTACACACTGATAATGCAAAATTAGGTGGCGTTATTACTAGGCATAGGCTACAAAATTGTAGATTTCAAATGGAATAGCTAATTATGGCTAAATATTTCACTTCATGTAGATTCTAGTACAAGAAAATTCATGTTAAGTTCACTGATTGACCTTTTTGGCAAATCCCATAAGACTTTGTGAGTACACCTGAGATGTCGTCGTCATCTGAAGTCACACCGATTTGCAATGCACAGTAACGATGTTCGATAAACGATGTGCACAATGACACAGATCGGCATGACATCAAATGACGACATCTTAGGTGTACTCGCAAAGGCTTATGGGATTTGCCAAAAAGGTCAAATTAGCTCACTTGTACATGTCACAAATATAAATCATTATTACCTAAATAATACTGAGAAAAAAGTACTATTGTACTAGAATTTATTTTAGAATTTACCATGATGCTCTGATAGACCTTGCATCATATTGTGTTTGCTTTAAGTTTGCTGACGTTTTCTGGAGTCTAGATTTTCTCAAACATTTAGGCCTATATATTTGGTATCCTAGAAAATGCCCATGACTAGTAATGATCTAAATACATGCTGAAACAAACTTGAGGTAAATGGGTAATGTTGTTATATGGGTTAACTGGCAAGACTAGAGCTTTCTACATGACACATTTAGATCTAGATCAATCCATATTGAAAGACCTATTCTTTCCAGATCTGCACTGGCACTTACAATCAAAGTAAAAAGAACAAGACATATTATGATCTAAATCAATCCACATTGAAATAGACCTATTCTTTTCCAATCTTGACATGCCACTAAAATCAGAGTAAAAAGAATCAAGGATGTTTTGAGAGTATTTCTCAACCTCAACATGTGTGACAAAATGTGCGATAAAATTCCACTGGATACAAATACTGCTTGAGCTTCGCAATGGAAGCTGCTATGATAAATACAATGTCCTCGGACCTTTGAATTTGATTTGAGATTTATCCATTCAATATAATATTGTGTAGAGATTATGATGGTCCAGTTATATCTGCTTTTATATGTGTCATGTTAAAAGCATAACTATATATTATATTATATTAATATAGCAGGATGCAAACTAGCATAATCACTAATACTAGAAAAATGCTTTCCTTAAAATGCCAATAGAAGCTGTAATTAGTGTTTATTGTTTTCTTCCGAATGTTTTAAGATAAACTTACTCTTAATGTCATTTGAATAAATAAGAAATTGCATGACATACGTAATGTGCATAAAAACCGAAAGTTGTACTAAGTAAAATTCAGCCATGAGGATATTTTTAACCACGTCCAGAGCAAACATCGTAAAATTCACTTTTCGATATTGACCCTTTACACAATCATCTCAAAACGAAGTTCTAACAGCAATATCTTTCTGGCGTGTCGTTGGAAAAGTGTGAAAAACAAAAATGCACATTTTGAGATGTGTTTGCAGACAGAACCTTGTTCTGGTATTAAGATGGTGGGTCCATGCAAAGGGTGAATGATTTGACCACCCTCTCAATTATATAAAAAATATGCACTTCTTATTGTGCTGAATAGTATCTAATTTGTAACACTTCTTATTGTGCTGAATTGTTTCTAATTCGGAATACTTCTAATTGTGCTGTATAGTATGTTTTCCTTTCCACTTTCCAGTCAAGACCCCTTCCCTTCACTTTAAGTATTCCTGAATACTTTGGTACATGCAGGAATAAATGTTCTACTTGCACACCAGTTTAGACCCATAGATGTCATGTCCACCTACCTGACCATATAAGGGAAGAACAAAGATGAAGGGGAGTACCATCTTAACCATATACTTACTTCTGTTTTAGTTTATCATTCATTGCAGATATATCATGATACATGGATGCTCCCATGACCATGTCCATCTGAGTGATGACCCCATAGGGACCAACACCCCTCTCGATGACCAGCGGATCTGACACATTCGGGTCAAACATAATAGCATTGGGGGTGACCAACATGGTGCCGCTAACCACACCCTGGAAACAGAGAAAAACAATACATTGGCAGTTAATATAATTTACTGAATGGTTTCTAAATGTGCTATTTTTACAGAAGATTTTGGTTTTCTCATACAGACAAACCACTGGTAAGTATAAACCATTCCCTTTGTATTGTACTGACTGTAGAGGGCGACATTATCAAATTATTTGTAGTTAGTATGTGCAAAAAAATTCAACAAAATCAGGCCTTTATGACTCCTAAAATATATAATTACTTTTTTTTGTATTTCAGAATAACAAATGAAATACCTTTTCACTCAGTATTCAAATGCTTACAAAGAATCCATAAAAAATAAGACTTATAGTTCCTAAAATATTAGAATAAATTTTTTGTACTGCAGAATATCAAATAAATGCAGAAGAAATTAAGTAATTAAAACTGTTTGTTTGTCTGCAATGCTGATATTAAGTACCAAAATAAATGGTACAGACATACAAGCATTGGTATAAGAAGCACAATCTCACCCCACACATAACTTGATTTTCCTTTTATCACAGGAATAGCTAACCTAATTTGTGCACACACTTACGAAATTAAGATGCTAGGTCTACTTTCTTAGGCAGCTAATTAGAATTTTTTTTAATTAATCAACCATCATTCTGGTTAAAAAACAAAATCCCGACACTAGATACAACTGCCATGGGTACAAATTGCCATACAAGAATGGAAGACTTATTAACCAGCGTGTTTACAGTGGAGATCATTATTGGAAATTGGATATTCATTTTCTTATGATGCATTTGTCCAACCTTAACAATGAATAAAAGGACAGTGTTGCCAATAATTTCAGCCCCAATCACGGGTCAAATAATTGAAAAGTCGCCAATTTTTTTTCTTAACCATTGGTTTCAACGAGACAGGAAATCACATTAAGTCGCAGGAGCCAATGTTGAAAAGTCCCTCAATTGCATTCGTAACCATTGGTTTCTATGGGACAGGAAATAGTCAAAAGCTGTGTGAGAAATCTTTGAAATCGCCAAATTGGGCTACCAAATCGCCGGTTTGGCAACCCTGTAAAAGGCTAGAGACCATCAAAAGGTTGGCTATGATCATTGCTTTCACTTGGGATTACCAACTCGTGATTTGGTAGCCCAATTGGGCAACTTTTGAAGATTTTCCACTCAACTTTTGACAGTTTCCTATTCTATAGAAACCAACGACTAAGAAAAAAATTGGGTGACTCTTCGACATTGACTCTGCAACCATCGATAGTTTCCTGTCCCATAGAAACCAATGTTTAAGAAAAGAATTGGGTGACATTTTCATGTTTTGACCCATGATTTGGGCTGAAAGTTTTTGGCAACCCTTTTTTCACTTGCTGCTATTCAAAGGCAAAGAGAAGCAATCAAAGGGATCTCAAACATGCAAAATAAATCACCAACCCTGGTTGATGAACTATGGTAACTAAGACCATTTTGTTGAACAGCAAATGGATATAAATAAGCACAAGGAGTTGTCAGGTGTAAAATTGCATGGATGTTATTGAAATGACAGGAAATCCATACCTGACATATGATTTGCAAAGTGAACAACAAAGAAAATGTGAGTGACCTAAGTGGTCTGGATGACGAATAAAATCACCAAAGGCTAATAGTACTGGCTAAATGTCATCAATTTAATTTCACAGAGAGGTACAGGCTATTGCGATGACTGTTTAAAAAAGTGAACATTACATCAAGTGCACAAGTCACATGTAAACCAATGGCAATTAGCATTGTTTTGTTTTAAATTTGAACAGGAGTATATGTTGACACGGTCTGATCCAACCAGTCCAAAGGCAGTCATATTGAAACTGCGATACAAACAAAACTAGGGAGCAAAAAATAATAAACTTGGCATTATAACAACTCCTGAATTTGAAACCAAGTATTTAAGCTTTTGAGGATTTCAGCAGTAGTACCTTTTTTGGAGCAATTTTTTCAAAATCACTATCTTTATTAGGCTGCTCTGATCAAATTGTATCCCATTAAGGCTATTCCAGTTGAAATCCATACACCCCTTATGGAAGACTTGACCTTAATCTTCCACACAGGGAGTGTGAATTTCAAATGGGGTTACCTGAATGGATGACTCACGTTAAAATCTACAACACCTGTGTGGGAGATTCAGGTTATGTCTTCCATAGGGGGTGTATGGGTTTCAACTGGAATAGCCCATTTATACTATCTCGCTCCCTTACCTCTCCATCAGTAATATACTTGACGTCAACTTTCAAAAACTGCCTGGAATCTGCCTCTTCTTCCTCTTTTGATGCCTCCCTGACGACTCTTCCTGGTCTTGGGTCACTGCCTTGGCGTAACAGAAACTTACGTTTTCGTGCCCACGAGCTGCTCTTAGCCTCTCTTACACTCTGCGTTTTACGTAGACCGAATCGTTTGCTGGCTTTCGGTTTCGGTTCGGCTTGTGAGATGGTCGGTATATCTGACTTTTTCTTTGGCTGAGCTTGTGATATTGTTGGAATGTCCTGTAAATAAGTTGCAAAAATACGACAACATTTAGAAAACAAATTATTTAATAACTGCATCATCTGCTTGCTTCAAAATTGGAAGAGGGAAAAAACATGAGAAATCCTAATTATAACATCACTTCATAATAACTTTTAAGGCCTCTGGTAGCAACCCTTGCACAGTATATTTTTGTGGGACATGAGAGCATGTCATACATATTCTGATATCAAATAATTTTGATATTTTGAAATTAGCGATATAATACACATAAAATTGATATTTTCGATATTTTGATAGGTCTGGTGTACTCTCAGCTCCCACAAAAAATACTGTGCAAACATTAATATCTGATTCCTTAAGTTACCTCTAAAAAGATACACTATCGGCTTGAAAACACTTTGTGTAAAATCCTCCCTAGATGACCCCTAGACCCCAAATTGTTGGCAGATACCAATGTGTTTCACTAGTAGTGCTAATTTTGCAATACATATCTAAAAGATGCACATGTTACCAGTGTACCTTTAACCCCATTTTGTCTATTTGTTATTTTTGACTTAAACGTCAAAGTCTTAAAACATAAAATTCCACTATCATAACAATATTAAATGTTCGAGTTAAAATCATCGTTTCCTTCTACAAATTTCTTTAAATTTGATCTGATGGTTTATGCATTCCCATTTTGATATGAACAGGTCTCCTTGGATGCATTTTGAAATCATTCTTTTATTGCCCCAAATTACTCCCGACATTTACATGATAAGAAAGGGTTAAGCATAAGCCATTTATATTCACAGGCATCTACTGTCGGTGCACTTTGCACCTAACCAAACTATTAATAGCACATGTAAGCAAATAGTAATCTAATGGACCGGCCATAATGATAGCTTGTTATCCATGCTGATGTGACAACGGTGTAATACCAGTCAAATTAATATGTTGGCTTCTTAATAAATGTGACCTGCTGAACAAAAATTAGGACAATGTTGTGAAAAGTCAATTTTCTTCTTCTTTTTTTAAAAATGTGATAAAGGAGCAGTTAACCTCAGAAAAGTGCTTTATTTTAGGAGTTTAAAGTCCTACACACACCTACATCATAGCAAAGCTTGATATGTCAACTTTGGGATGATGTAGAATTCCTAAGTTGGGAAAAATGTGTTTTTTGGGCCATTTTAGTCAAAAAAACTCATTTGGGGGCAAAAATATGATTTTTGAGGTGCTACTATTCTTGACATCTGTGTACCAAGCCGCATCCATATAAACATATTTCAGATATATCCGATGCCTCATTAGTGCACAATTAGCATCCTTAAATTACAAAATGTACAGGAAGTATAGGAAATACAGAGTAAACTGCGTTTTGCTCAATATCATATTTCTGAAAGCAAATATGACAATACAAGTTTGCTTACACATTTATAATAAATATCCGTGTTTTGTACATTAAAAACTACATTCAGATCATGCATGTGGGGTGAAGAGATTTGACATAGGGTGTTGTGAGGCACTTTTCGTAAGAATGGTATTTTTGGGCAAAAGTGTGATTTTTGAGATATTGCTATTTTTGACATCTTACATACAAAGCCTCATCAATATAAACATGTTTTAGATATATCTGATGCCTCGTTAGTCCACAATAAGTAGCTTTAATTTCATAATGCCATCAAAACATGATATAGGAAAGCCAAGTTGTAGTTGAAAGGATTTGAATGGTAGCTCCGCTGATAACTCAAAAACAACTTTGGCAATATTGTCCTTATTTTGCTTTAGATCTGGTCACTTTTATTCAGAATCTAGTTAAGTGTTCTTGATACCTTCTCTCAATTCCAGAAAACTATTTTTTCCAAGAATAAATTTTCTGAAGACTTATCAATTTTGTATGTTGTTGAATTGAGAGTCCCATCCAGTTTTTACATTAGGGACCACAATATTATTTTCTTTGCTATTTACAGTCATTTGAATGCCTGTGCATAAACATAGGTTTAGAAAAATTTCAATGTATCAGGGCTCCGATTGAACTTGACTGGCTATCCTTTGCACACTAAAATATATGCAGTCTGAATGAAAACAAAACGCTGGGGATTACAAATTTGATACACACATGCGGGCTGCCACTGGGGGTGCTGGGGACTGTCGACTCTATGGTAAGAGCACCTCCCAAACACATCCAGCTCTCGTAAGAATCTTGAGCGATGGTTGTCTGGTATAGTGTTCCAGCTAGCCAGGATACGCACGATGCCTGGTTAATGTCTGATGCATAGCTTTACCTATTGCTGAAGGGGCTGACAGACCTTGGTAATTTTCTTATCTCAAAATGTATCTAGATGAACTTACCAGCGACTTGGAGAAGGGTGCTGGTTTCTTACTGGTGGGCGAGGTTGGACTTAGACAAAATGGTTCCTTAGCAGTTGGATCAGGTACATAGATCACCTGAAAAAGAAGTAATAGATAAATCAAAATACATTAGAGAGAGGTCAGGTGAAACCCAGAGGCTCTTCTATATCAAGCAAAATCAGTCGGAACTTGGAAATATTGATTTTGAGATATAGCCAAACAAATGATTTTGTTTCCTGTTGTTTAGGAAACTCTTTAATTGGTCATATCTTTGGAACTGGATGTTCAATTTCTACGGAATTTTCTGCAAAATCCAGATTTGTAAATGCTCTTTACTATCCTATATGAAACTGAAAATTTGATATTACCGAGTTCAGACTGATTTTGCTTGATCGCATCACATATAGTGGCGTTGTCAAAAATAATTCCAACTGAGTTAAATCGGTTACTTACTTACATAAAAGTAAATTATAAATTAACCATTTTATTAATAATATAATGGTACTTATTTGTACAGTTCAGAACTGAAGTAATGTGGTAAATACCCACAATTTCAACCTTAAATATCTTTCTTGCATTCCATCTTTCCTGACATACTCTCGCCATAATACTACGTATATCATCAAGTAATTAATACCCTTTTGAACAAAAGCACTCACATCAAGAGTCCTATAACCATTCATCACAGCTTTCTTAAAAGCACTAACATTAATTAAACATCCTGCAACCATTCATCACAGCTTTCCTGTATCTCCATGAACATTACAATGTAGCCTAACCTTTCCACATAATCATACATAGCACTCACAGAAGCATACGGTCAAAAACTGACCGTCTTGTTACAATAAAAACATCTAAACTTCCAGCCAGGACAGGACTTGAGGCTCCTATTTGAAACACTTGCTGCCTAATGCCTGAATGGATTTACATAATGGCTACATTTTACTTACAAATTCAATTAAAGCTATCAAAGGACTGCTAAAATTAAGATCATTTAGCGGCTCTGGTCTAATAATATTCTGTGCAAGTGGAGTGATGCTGTACTATACTGTGGCTGTGGGGACTTTTCTGCTTGCTCCAGGATGATGGTATTGGATCTGGAAATTGCTTCATGCAATATATTTTTTATTTTTTCCTTATTCTTTAGTCTTCTAGACACAATAACAAGATTATTATCTACTGTAGACAGCTATCTCTTACACATTTATCATCATAGATGAAGATCATCAAGTTAATACCTTTTTTGAACAACAACACTCAGTCCTATAACCATTCATCACAGCTTTCTTAAAAGCACTAACATTAATTAAACATCCTAAACTATTCAACCCAGCTTCTGTGTATTTCCATAAACATTTTAATGTAACCTTTCCACATCATACATAACACTCACAAAAGCATACAGTCAAAAACTAATCATTCTGTTATATTTTAACTTACAGCCAGGACAGACTTGAGGCTCCTATTTAAAACACTTGCTGCCTAATGCCTGAATGGATTTACATAATGGCTACATTTTAGTTACAAATTCAATTAAAGCTATCAAGGGACTGCTATAAATAAGATCATTTAGCAGCTCTGGTCTAATAATATTCTGTGCTAGTGAAGTGATGAAGCTGTAATACACTGTGGCTATGGGTACTTTTCTGCTTGCTCCAGAGTAGGAATGTGTTATTCAGTTTATTTTCTCGAACGTTTAACGCAGCAGTGATGTGTGCGTTTAACGCATTAACACGCATCAATGTCAAGTTGAAATACCATACATGATATACGATACACGATATACGATACACGATAGGTGCGGTGTGGTGTACCACTGTACCTCACAAAACAGGAATTTTTAACAGGTTATACTAGTACCAATGGCGCCATGCATGAGGTAAAATTTGTGAAGGCAACAGCCCTAACATGTCAGAAACTATACATTTAATATTATGATGTATTATAGTTGAAGAATTAATGTTTTGAGCAAGTTTCAAGGCAAATTATTAAGGTCGTCTTCAGATTTTGTTACTTTCAACTGTTGTTTAGCATTGAAGAATGCAAAATTGAAGGTTGAAAATGACTTGCGTGTACACATCTAACGCAATTGCAAAAAATGCATGCGTTTATCGGTACATGTGTTTAACGTTCCCATCCCTACTCCAGAGTGATGTATCAAGTTTGAAAATTACTTCTTAATAGTAATATTTTTTTTCTTTTTTCCTTATTCTTTTAGTCTTCACACATTTACTATCTACTGTAGACAGCTATCTCTTATCATCATACATGTAGATGAAGTTAATACCCTTTTTGAAAAAACAACACTCGGTACTATAAATAACCATTCATCACAGCTTTCTCAAAAGCACTATCATTAATTAAACATCCTATAACTATTCATCACAGCTTCCTTGCATCTCTGTAAACATTATAATGTAACCTCTCCACATTAATCACACATAGCACTTGACTGTCCTGTTGCAATAAAAACATCTAAACTTACAGCCAGGACAGACTTGAGGCTCCTATTTAAAACACTTGCTGCCTAATGCCTGAATGGACTTACATAATGGCTACATTTTACTTACAAATTCAATTCAAGATATCAAAGGACTGCTATAATTAATATCATTCAGCGGCTCTGGTCTGATGATATTATGTTTAAGTGGAGACGATGCTGTACTGTATGACTGTGACTTTCCTGCTTAATCCAGAGTAATGGTTTTACAATTTATCAGTAATTTCTTCTCATAACAACATACTTCTTTAGTTCTTCTAGATACAAAATTAATCTGCTATCTACTGTAGATAACTATTTCTATTATTATTTCACCAGATACTTCTTTCATCTATTATTATTTCACAAGATACTTCATTCAGTTGATATATTTTCATACTACTGATTATGACAGTACCTATGTATCCAAGAGGTACTCAAGTTTGGTTTAGGTAGGGGTGTGCTGCTGAGAATTTGAAACTGGACCCATCAATATACCTATTTGTCAAGAAATTTGGACCCATCGGTATACCAAAAGCCAATTCAGCCCAATTAAACACAAATTGTCTTAGTTTTTACAACTATTTCTTCCAAATTTTTGGGAAAACTTTCAAAATTTGGGCTATAGTGAGGCAACAGTGAGGAAAATTGTGGAAAAAGAACCCATTCCCTATACCAAAATTTGTCTAGAAAAGGAAAAGGGGTTGTTGATATATACCAAAAGGCCGTTAATGCTATAATATACCCATGTTTGCAGCATGTCCCTGTATGGTCATTTGTACTGGGCTATGTACCTTGTTTAATTTATCTCCTTGACAGGATATTTTTGCTGTCCATAAATACAACTCTTTTGCTATCTACTGAAGATAGTAACTTCTCTTTGCAGTAGTATTTTTCTGTGCAGTAGTCCCAATACATATTTTTGTCACACTGGACAGTATTGCTTTAAAGACTCATGTTTTTAATTTGTATTCCAAGTAATTCACTTTTTTTTTTGCATTATCATTTTATTCTAGACAAAATTTGATCTCATATGAAGCAGTATTTTGAACTACATCCGAGAGTTAGCATAAATGTATTTGTATATTGCATGATTACACTCAACAGAATTGTGAATTTGCATTCAGAAATGTCAAGAGTGTCTGCAGCCAATTGTCTGATGATAAGCCTGTGGTCACTTCTTACATTTGGTAAATACATGGGGCAAAATCATAATCTATTTTAGTAAAATCAAAATTGATTTAATTTGTATTATAATGTCATAGATGTATCAATGAAAAAAGTAAGCCAAATTTATTTTGCTTGCTTTATATGCGTGATAGTAAAAAATACAGCCTTCTTCATTGATGGATATACTTCTCAACTACCAACAGTCCAAATACCTTAGCTTTCAATTTTAGGACGATATACATTTACCATCAGAGCATCATAGAGCTGGTATCTCATAGCAAGACAGTCCACATTTCTGGCAAAGTGTTTTCAATTTGACAGTAATTTTAAGCAAAATGACACATTTACTATGCAAATTCTGATTATTCTGATTTCCTGCACACAAGTTAATTATGCCCTGTTTATCATCACATGCATAAGCAGTTTAAAACATCCATATTACTATCTACTGAAGATAGCGCCTGTTTTGCATCGCTAATTGGTTACGTGATATTCTATTTCCCTCTTGCAACTATTATCACAACAATCACCATTTTCATTAGGCAAAAAAAAAAAAGTTCGTCTCAAAGCTTGTGCGCGCATTTGTAAAATCCCGCGATTTGACAAAAAACAAATGCGGAAATCTTTTTTATTTCAAAAATTTTTTTTTTTAGATTATTCCAAGAAAAAATTGGTGAAAATCAGACTTTTTCTCAAAATACCATGAAAAAAAGTCAGGAATAAAATTTTTTTTTTTTAAATCGCACTTCGCATTTGTTTTAAATTTCTCGTGAGCTTTGAGACAAACCTTTTTTTTTTTTTGGCCTTACCTAGATGTAATAGTAACTTGCATATGTATGCAGTCAGTTGTTTCTTAATTATCACCAACTTGGGACCACACAGGAGTACGGGACACCGCTATAATTTATTCCACTTCTACATAGCAAACATTTATTGTTTTTGTTACTGTTACTATCAGGTCCCAACTTACGATTGTGAACATTCACGTAAGAGTGTGCCAATCATGCATTACTATAAAGAGCACCTATAGTCAGTATCTTCCTTGAGTCAGTAAAGCAAAATCAAATTTTGAGATTTTCTTAAAAACTGTCAATTGCTGCAGGAATCTGTTTATGATAGTTTGATTCCATGCATCATTTTCTTTCTGAAAATGTATACTTCTCATCATTACATTTAGAGATACATGATCTAAATTACTGACTCAAGAAAGGTATAGAGACTATAGCTAAGGTGCTGCATCCAACTGGGTGCATGTCATTCTATATGATATTATCAGTCTTGCCATTTCTATGTTAAACAAAGTATATATCACCCTAAGAAGAACATTCCAATTCATAACAGGACACTCAGTATTATAATCTATGGTGTTTACATCAAGCCTTACAGTCTCAAAAATGCACTCAAGATATCAGATATCTGTAATTATTGTTATTTGAGCACAACGGTCATATCTGCATGATGCTGCTTTATACTTTACGCAAAGCAGTTTTATACACTACCTTTTTAAAGATTTTGACAACAAACAAAAAAAATTTTCTTACTACCTGACCCACAATTCAAGTAATGGTCAATCAAACAAATTCTGCTCTTTACCTTATTTTAGATAATTTTGTTTCTCGACATGTCTTATTTCTAAATTCCATTTTGTTTAAAAATGGTAGCGAGACAAAATGCTTACTGTCAAACATTACATTCAGGTTAGGCCAAAGAAAAAAAAAAAAATTGTTGTGTTGCCCTCAACCGACCGACCCTAAATCCTGAAAAATCAGGGTCTGCATTTTTTTTTTTTTTTTGAATGATGATTTTTACAGATTTGTTCAAAAAATCAATGTTTTTCACTTAAAATTAATATTTTATTAAAAGACTAGTCTTTAATTGATGTCTAACAGGTATCCAGAAGTCAGAATTGACAAATATCCACTCATTGAAGCAACAGTATTTAATGTTTGAGGAGATTTTAAAAACTGAAGGTTTAAAAAAAAAAAAATCCCGACCGTCCGACCCAACTTTCCCATTTTCCCACTTGAGGGCAACACAACAATATTTTTTTTGGCCTTATATGTGGGAACCCAAACAATGAGGTATGAAGGGCACTGCAGTGACAAGGACCATGGAAGAGGCAACGCACGATATGACTGTGATATGTTGGGCCCTGCACTTAAAAAGGCAACAGCTTGTAACGATTTTAAAAATCCAACGCAGAATACATTTTTTGCCTCTCCCCAAAAATTGGTCAAAATAAATTTGAGATTATGGAAACTTTCACAACTTACATATGTGACCTGATTTAGTCCACTCACGCTAATGTCGGCAACTATGAAACTGAGATATAGCCAGAAATAGGTTAGGGTTATAATATAGTTAGCCACAATTAGACTATGAACATGTAAAAATGTTGTAATTTCGCAACCAAATCAGTTATAAACATGGGCTTTGGACTGATAGAAAGGGAATTGTTCGTGGAATTCTTACTTCATATAAACCTGTTAATAACTCAATTTTGAAAACAATATGACATAAACCTGAGTGGACTGGATCAGGTCACATATTATACACATGTAATGAAATATTTTCACTAATTTTAAGTGTTAATCACAAATTTCTTCATAAAAAAAAAAGGAAATATGACTTGCTTCTGGGTTCAAATCAAAGATGGCAACACCTACGACAAACAATGTGTTATCAAAGCTGTTTATTACGAACAATATGTTACTCTTCTTTTTGCCGAATCAAAGAGCATTCGTTGACATAATTGCCCACTTTTGATGCTTGGAAATATTACCCACGGCAGCCATATTACATTTTTCCGCAGATACGTGCTATTATTGGACTCATGATCTACCCAGCCTCGATATTGCCTGGGGACTGAGCTCAATAAGGGAACCATCCAAGCATGAAATAAACATGTTGGGACATTCCAGTTGGAATCCTTACACCCCCCTATAGAAGACATGTCCTTGATTATCCACACAGGGAGTGTGAATTTCATATGGGGTTACCTGAATGAATAGCCCTCATTTGAAATTAACACACCCTGTGCGGAAGATTAAGGTCATGTGTTCCATATGGGGGTGTATGGATCTCAACTGGAATAGCCCTTATAGGATGACAGACAGGGATTAAGTTATCAGGTAAAGAGTATAATGTACAGGCACAATAAAGGGGATGAAAGTGATGAATAAAAGGCGGATGGAAAGGCATTGACAATGAGACCAAATGTTGTCAAAACTTAATTTTCAGATTTTGCATCATGATTAAGAACTTCAATTTGATGTGAAAACCATTAAAGTGTGATAGAAAAAAGGCATGTTATAACTTGAAGCTGAAAGGATCGGTACTTAAAACGCAATAAAGAACAAAAGGATTTTGCGGCTTAATCGGGTCACTAAATGCTCTGTGCATGTTTTACTGGAGAATAGCAAAGTACAATTATCAATATGCCTTTTGTTATCGAAGACAATCGAACATACGGTTTTCATATTACATTATTTTATTTTTGTGATTATTATCAATGTAGTTAATGAGCTAAAGATGCTCAAATGGGTAAATTTGCCAATATTTAGCTGAAATGCATGCATAAATGCAGTACTTTTAACTTGTATTTTTCAGCAGTTTGCCTTGAAATCTAGTCAAAGCTGTCTTTTTGATCCACCTTCAGGTGTGATTGGGTGCTTTTGTTGTTGCTTGATCTGGCAACTTGTCAATACAAAATATTGGCAACACTTGTAATGTAAGCAAAGGAAGGCTGGAAATAAACTTCTATATGAACAGGACGTCCTTAGCGATTTGATGGTTTGAAAGGTCAAAAGAATAGTCAAATCTTGGGGGGAAAATATTGCATTGCTTGAACCAAAATTTCATGTACTACTCGATTTGTATGCCATTGTTGACAGGCTGCATATTATTAAGGTAAAGGTAAAGGAGCGATCCTGTATAAACAGTGATCGGAGTGCCCATCTCTCTTTCATTGGCGATTGGGCCAGACTCCTCCATGTAATGTTGCTATAGGGGATCGCTACACCTCCTCTACAGCGAGTCTGTTACCTTCCCAGCATTTAAGAATGCGGTACCCATTTAAACACCTGGGTGGAGAGGAGTAATCGAGATAAAGTGCCTTACTCAAGGGCACAACACGATGGCGTCGCGGGGTTCGAACCGCAACCTTCCGATTATGAGTCAGTGCCCGTTCCGCTAGGCCAACGTGCTCCCTAAATATTAGTGGATATTATTAATCCACTAGTAAAAGAACATTGGGATTGTCTAGACTTTCCTTATTTGGTTTTATATCATGTATATTCAATTTACAAAGCCCATGTTGACAGGTCAGAATGGTTGTAAGTGACATTTTAGGCGAAATTGAGTTATTGATGGATTATGAAAATATAGGTTAATGAACATTTTAAGCTATTTTACAAGTCTTATATACATGTACAATACATAAAATTTAATTTAAATAACTAAAGTTTAAACAATACATAAGTGACAAAATTGAAGTATAAAGAACGCATCTCCTGCAAATGAATGAAACAATGTCCTTGCACTAATCCTATGATAAAGTTACATGCGTCTATGATGCATCAATTACCTGTGACATGTCTATTTTAGTTTCGTCAAAAATAGGCTCAAATTGACAGCTCTGGACTCAAATGCTGCGGAGGGAGGAGTGACCCATGATATTGGGTAAGTTATTCTGGAGATACCTATATGGTCAGGGACGCAGAATATCATGCAACTAGACATAGTTTCTTCCCATCAGCTAAGATGAGAGGGGGAAGATGGTGCAGACTACAATGAGAGAGGATGTTGGGAGAATCATTTACTGTGATACCAACCTGGCCTGGAAATATCATACCACTGGGCATATGCTTTATTCTCATCAGCTGAGATGGTGAGGGGAGTGGGGGCAAGGTCGGCACCAGAGGAGAAAGGGAGAATCATTGTTGTAGTTACTGTGATACCAACCTGGCCTGGAAATATCATACGACTGGACATATGGTTTATTCTCATCAGCTGAGATGGTGAGGGAGTGGGGGCAAGGTCGGCACCAGAGGAGGAAGGGAGAATCATTTTTGTAGTTACTGTGATACCAACCTGGCCTGGGAATATCATTCGACTGGACATGTGGTTTATTCTCATCAGCTGAGATGGTGAGGGGAGTGGGGGCAAGGTCGGCACCAGAGGAGGAAGGAGAATCATGTTTGTAGTTACTGTGATACCAACCTGGCCTGGGAATATCATACGACTGAACATATGGTTAAATCTCACCAGCTGAGATGGGGAGAGGAGTGGGGGCAAGGTCCATGCCAGAGGAGGAAGGGAGAATCATTGTTGTAGTTACTGTGATACCAACCTGGCCTGGGAATATCATACGACTGAACATATGGTTTATTCTCATCAGCTGAGATGGTGAGGGGAGTGGGGGCAAGGTCGGCACCAGAGGAGGAAGGGAGAATCATTTTTGTAGTTACTGTGATACCAACCTGGCCTGGGAATATCATACGACTGAACATATGGTTAAATCTCACCAGCTGAGATGGGGAGAGGAGTGGGGGCAAGGTCCATGCCAGAGGAGGAAGGAGAATCATTGTTGTAGTTACTGTGATACCAACCTGGCTAGGGAATATCATGCGACTGGACATATGGTTTATTCTCATCAGCTGAGATGGGGAGGGGTGTGCGCAAGGTCCACGACAGAGGAGGAAGGGAGAATCATTGTTGTAGTTACTGTGATACCAACCTGGCCTGGGAATATCATACGACTGAACATATGGTTTATTCTCATCAGCTGAGATGGTGAGGGGAGTGGGGGCAAGGTCGGCACCAGAGGAGGAAGGGAGAATCATTGTTGTAGTTACTGTGATACCAACCTGGCCTGGGAATATCATACGACTGAACATATGGTTAAATCTCACCAGCTGAGATGGGGAGAGGAGTGGGGGCAAGGTCCATGCCAGAGGAGGAAGGGAGAATCATTGTTGTAGTTACTGTGATACCAACCTGGCCTGGGAATATCATACGACTGAACATATGGTTAAATCTCACCAGCTGAGATGGGGAGAGGAGTGGGGGCAAGGTCCATGCCAGAGGAGGAAGGGAGAATCATTGTTGTAGTTACTGTGATACCAACCTGGCTAGGGAATATCATGCGACTGGACATATGGTTTATTCTCATCAGCTGAGATGGGGAGTGGATCGCAAGGTCCACGACAGAGGAGGAAGGGAGAATCATTGTTGTAGTTACTGTGATACCAACCTGGCCTGGGAATATCATACGACTGGACATGTGGTTTATTCTCATCAGCTGAGATGGAGTGGATCCAAACTGCAAGGCGACGCTGTCCACCGTATCTCGTCCACCCACCTGTACAGGGGAGATAAAACAAACCGCATCATAAAAGAGCTGTGAATAAATTTACATCTTTTTAAATGATTGCTCAATTCATTGTCTCTCATTGTGATTAAGGGCATAATGTATACATTCAAATCAAAAGAATGCACTTGTTCGCTGCTACGTATACCTCTTTTTACAAAATAGCATCTCATCTCAAGTCGACATCACTCCAAATCATCCTCAAGTCACATGGTTTAGGAATGTTCTATGTATTCCTATACCATGTGATTTGGGGATGATTTGAAATGACCTCCACTTGACATGAGTCTGTTATTTATTCCTATAGCTATTATGTAAAAAGATATGTGTAGCAGCCGACAAGTGCATCATTTTGATATGGATGTACATATTTTCACTATTGAACACTATGTAACAATAACTAACATTCAATACCACCCACACATCATCAGTATGATCCCTGGTTGGCTAAAGTTTGTTAACCTCTCCATAATGCGCTAGCCTGAACAGATGTAAGGATGTTGTAAAGACTTAATTAACAATATTTAAGCGCTGCACTTTAATTGCACAAGAGAACATGGAGTAACACTTATTCAAAATTTTTTAATGTTTACAATGCTTGCTGGTGTACATGTAGTAAAAAAAACTGTTAAGTTGGCAGAACATGTCGGCAAATTTCAATTAGAAGTTTTTTTACATCATTTTCTGTCAGTTTACACATGCTACATTTTGATGGAAACCCCATCAAAATCGGACATCTGGTTACTGAGTTTTGACTCAGAGCAATTTATCAATAGCTGAAAACAGTATACAACAAAAGAATTTGAACACTGTTTTTGCCAATATCTCAAAAACAATATTAGCGACACCTGACTCATTCCCCTTGATCGCGTCACATATAATTTATGTTTATCTGTTAACTTACTGTATGTTCCAGTGTGCCTCTTGGCTGATCGTAGAAAGTTTTACGTCTCGACGAAGCATCGTCGCTCTTCATTGAACTCAAGTCATCCGGATCTGTGATACATAGATAGAAAAAAATGAAATAATGATGTATTACCATGAACATAAATGAGGGACAATATAAGTAAATGAAGAACTGAAGTGATCTGGATCTGTGATAAAAAGGCACAAAAAATATGAAATAATATTATAGTATTATAATGAATATAGATGAAGGGCGATATAAGTAAATAACTTACTCAGCTACTCCACAAAGTTTGGTTTATTTTGCTACCATTGATTTCACACACACTTTACGTGGCAATCATCAGGCGAAATGACGTAAAATATACATTGGCAAGTGCTTGATAACTTTTGTCAATTAGTGTGTTTGCTGTAGATGGTTTTTTTCCAGAATTAAATTTATGCAAACTCCTTAAGGTCGGATCGTCGGCTATCGTGTCATGCACCGAATCCCCTCAAAATTTCCTTAATTGTGCCCTATCCTGTAATAAATATATTCCCCAAATTACAGATCGGGGCATCATTTAAATCGTTCAGAATCCGCAAAAAACGAAATGTCAATTTTCACTAACTTAGCCGTCTCATTGATATTGCACAAATCACAATAGTATCGTGCATGTATGAATAAAATAATAACATTGCGTAGCATTGTTTCATTGAACATTTTTGTCTGATTTTTCTGGGAAATTTTTAGAATGCTATGAGTTGTACAGTAAGAATATATGAAATTCTCAGTGCTTTATAACATTTAGCGAGCGACAAAATTCAACACACTCGTGCACAGCGGCTCCCTCGGCTCTTGAATTTGCAACGGAATTCAGCTACGAGCATTCGCTACACTCATACACACACGTACACCGCTTATCACGGAGCTATTTTGGCTCCCAGGTTTTCACTAGTTTTCGTGCACAATTAACTTACCAGTCAATTTGGTAAATATCCAATACCTCAAAGTCATAAATAAAGTGTAGATATGCATGTTTCTAAAACTGAACCATTATTATTGGGTTTTACGTGTCGGGTAAATTTCATGATTTCGCCATGGACCTGTTCCATTAAACACTGTACAAACTACAACCAAAGGAGCCCATGCAGCGCCGGGCATCGCCTAAAATTTTTTTTCCAATTGCGATAACACTGTTAACACACCTCGCGAGCAAACAAAAAAGACCACGGCAGCCAGCAAAATTACGACAACATAAGACTCCCTGTTTAGTGGAAAAAAGTTTTGTTTACCTTTTGAAGGATTTATCTGAATAGTGTTTTCCCACCCAGTGAAAGTATTAGTGTTTGGTCAGAGACTTTTGAAGTAGCAAAGATTGATTGTTGTAAATAGATCTTTCTTTATGAATGAAATTTGCCATCTGCTACGTAATATTTGGACACTTACACACTCAAAAGTGTTTTCTGTAAAAAATGCCTAAAATAGGGGATTTTCAGAATTATTGTCACAAAAATTGACTTAATGTAGACATTTTTTTTAAATTGAAAGTTAAACACAACAAGATTACCTAAATTCTCTCGCCAGCTTTTGTTACTTTTCAGCTTCTTTAAGCAGAAATAAATTTTAACGACATCAATATTTTCACAGACTAGAAACACATGCTATTACGTAATTAATGGACTTAGGCGAAAAAGCTGGCGAGAGATTTTAGATAATATTTATTTACAATTTTTCCGATAGTAAAAGTTGGAATCAGAGTTCAAGTTTTTGCTAGCAATAATTATTAGTCGTAAAATTAAGGTTGAACTAATTAATTGATATTCATTAATTAATGCAAATTAGCAACTCAAATATTTTGTGGTTTCAAGCATTGGGGTGTGTAGTTTACTCATAAAAATCAAGAGGTGTACACAAGGAGGCGGAATGTTTTTTATAATTTTTTCCTTGCCGACGTGTGGGAACCGAGTTTCCTACCTTAATAAGGCCAAAAGATATTATTTGCTTGTCCACTTTTTACAGATGGGTCGGTCGGTGAAAGGTTTTTAACCTTTGTCTTTATTTTTTCTCCAAAAGTGACCAGCATGCCAACATTCTCACTCGGTCTACAACTCGCCTTGGGACTGGAGGCACGATTGGACGCTTCAATTCATGTCAACAACACTTTTGTTCAAACTCCTTTCTCAAATGCACAGGTCTATTGTCTATTGCAAATTGAAGAGAGGTAACCCAGTAGTTGCATTATCTTGGTATATATCCAAAAGGTGGCAAACATGAACTTCATGATTTTGCAATTCAGAATATAATTTTTTTTTTAGCTTCTTCATGTCAGACGATTTTATTTCCAACCAAATAATTGAAGATTTTTAATGAAAATAGTCAAATAAGTTTTTATATGTGTTTCCAAGCCTATTAAATTTCAATGGGGTTATGAGAAAAAATTGCTTTCACCTGATGCAAAATCTACATTTTGATGGGATTGAAGCCATCTGGTCAAGCAGTCAAGCACCTTTAATGCGTAGATTCTTGAAACACTATGGACCACAATGGCCTCATCCCAATGGCATAGTTCAATAACCTCAATTAAACAATCATAATGCAAAATTTAACCTTAAGGTGCAGATTATGAGTTTTTGTACCCAAATTTTCAAAGGTCAATCAATGAATGTACATGTGTATTGTGGTTCGAGAACTGTGCACTAATAGATGTTAATGTTCCTAGTGAAATCATGAATAAAACAAACTTCAATCCTGTTTCTATCTGCTGGCATCTATCTAGATTTAATCCTAAGAATCTCCAATCAATTTATATAGATATCTCATTAGCTGTGTTCACACTGAAGACAGACACTCAAGAGGAACTCAAGGTATTGTCAGTGTGGACCCACTTAGAGGTTTGACACTCCAAGGGAAACTCTGAGGTTTGGGTGACCTCAAACTCTCAAGATTTTAAGAATTTAGTCGGACCTCCAAGCGTACTTGGATTAACTTAGAGGTTTGTGTCCGCATGGACACATTTGAGGGTTACATTCAGAGGTCAACTGCATGATTGTGGCAGATCATTGTGCACACGTGATTGGTATTTTCCTGTTTCTACACCCTAAACACATGTTACTCACTTAGGTGTTGGCTCAGGGATTTATGCTGGCAAAACCATTGTATGAACACCGCTAAAGTGACTTAGAATTTAATTTTTTACATTTGCTACATTTAGAGGTTCATACCCTTGAAGGTTACCGCCAGGTCTGAACATAGCTATTTCTCCTTACCGATGGATTAGAACCAGAAGGCCCTATCTACAATAGCTGCCTGGTGTCATATTAGATTATAAAATGTACATAATAGAATGAAGAAATTCTAAAAATTGTCAAAATGTCTATAGGGCAGGTATTGCAGATAGGGCCTTCTGCCTCTCTATTCCCTCGTTATTTTTTGTACTGCCTTAGGGAGGAATTGAAAACCAACATCTGCCCCTTTCACATTTAGATTTCCATGAAATACAAAAATAATGTCATCTAAATAGAACCATAAATGATTAAAACATACAAATCCAACCCTTGGAATGCATGCCAAGACATTTGGTATCTGACATTTAACAAAGGTTTCAAATATTTAACAATGGATCTGGATCGGAGTCTCTCCGAAGCTCAACAAGAATCCTTTACCAGCAGAGAGTAATTGGATAGATTAGTGTGATGTTCCAAATTACTTATTTGATTTCAAAACATTTATCATATGATGTTGGTAACAAGCAGAATGATTCACTTTCCACAGACTTTGAGATTTGGGCAAAAGAAAAAGTGAACATTTAACTAATCTCAAATTTTCACAGGGTGACAGATAAGTAGGGGAAAGCCCAAGATGGTGGGGGGGGCAAATGCTGCCATCCTTGCCCCCTGGTGCTGCTACTGCTCTTAAAAGCAGTGGTGTCTGAAGTAATAAATATAGAGGGGGAATGGGGAGATTTTGGGCCAGAATTACTAGGCTATGAGAAAAATGTTCAATTCCAGACTATTTTTAGCCCAAAATACTGGTTATTTTGTTATTTAGGTGGTTGTCTGCACGAAACGTCAGAAATTTTGAAAATTGAGTTATACTACCATTTCTAACTTCTAACTTGCTCAGTACATACAATTACTGATGTTGAATCCCCAGGTCAAGTTTGGTGGTAAAGTTATGAATTTTTATATGTCCATTTTCTTTATGTTTTTATTGTGGGTTTTTTTCTCCGCACTTTTTGCCTATATCTCAGTTTCATTATTATACTTTAGCCTGATTGGACTAGATCTGGTCACAAATATAGTGCATCCTGTGACTACATGTTGTATACCCCACAACTGCAATAACAATACGACCATCAAAACAGGAGTAATCACTAATCAGTTTCAAAGTCCAACTGTTTTACATAACTACTAAAAAATCAATAAAACACAATTTTAAAAATTTGATCACTTCTTTTATCTCAAAATTGATTTTATTTTTGATGTTTCAACTCATAATACATCAAATTTCATCAGTTGCATTACGTGTATAAATCCATGAAAATAACAAGACAAGAAAGGTCTTTAAAAAATAATGACCCTGTAAACATGGATTTGGAACCACAGCACATGACATGACTGGAATTTCCTCCACACTTTTTGCCTATATCTCAGTTTCATTATTATAATTTAGCCTGATTGGACTAGATCTGGTCACAAATATAGTGCATCCTGTGACTACATGTTGTATACCCCACAACTGCAATAACAAATAAATAAATAAAATAAATTAACACTTCACAAATCAGAAAACTCTTCCCTTTGCTGACCTTTAACTCCTAACAACACACCATACTATCACATAGTAAAAGTACTACCATCACCTCAACATGTTGACAACATCTAGCAGTTTTAAGCATACTAAAACATTGACTGCTCCCATAAAATTTTTTAATTTTTAACTCTTACATTACCCAGGGGGTCACTTTCATTGTGGCATGTACACCATCCGCGATAATGAAAACGCGTAAAAAGGGTCGTTTTTCGTGGGTAGGCACGATACGCGCGAATCGTGTTTAGGGTGTCAAAAACAAGAAAAATGGGGGAAAAGGGTAGCAAAATTGCAATTGCTAAATACGCGGAAATGAAATTTAGGGTATGAAATTTGATGTAAGGAATAAAATCCCTGTTTAGGGTATCGTTTTAGCCAAGGGTTAAATCCTTGTTTAGGGTGCTTTTCAAAAGTTGATTATACAGGCCGCAATGGAAGTGACCCCCGGGTTACATTATAAGCTTTTGAAGCTTTTACATAAAGTTACAAAGTAACTATAATATACCAAGACCAAATTATTGTAGTATATTAACTGCTCTAATAGAGCATATATTATCTTTCTTTATATTCTGTTATAGAACAGAACAATTTGGAGTAATGAATTAAAGAGTTGACAGGAGATTATGAGTTAATGTTTTCTGTTGTTTCAGTGTACATGTTCTCAGCGTTGATGGTTTGGTGGACTGTCATGTAACATGGATGTAAGCGTGATCCTAAAAATGCCTTTCACATTGACCAGAACAAGACCTCTTCTACATTGAGGCTGGCTTTCCTTTTTAAAGGGAGTTTTTATTTCCAAGTTAACCTGATTCCAAAAGACCTAATTCTGATGAGGCACTAGATCATCACTTTCAAATATGAGTGTCCCTTGATTTTATCATCAATTTTGTTTCTACACACATGATACCATGTTTACCTTTACAATACATGGCTTCCGCAAAATGCTTGGGGGAGATCCCATCAGAACCCAAGTGTGTTTCCACATGGAAGGAAGTAAACTAAACAAACAAACATACATGAGAGCTCAAACTTGTATCATCTTCCAATGATAAACAAGACACTTTGCTCCATGTAATAACACAAGCATACTATTGCCTGCCAGACTGTAATCTTCTATGACGCAATATGCAAGTCTCAAAATACTATCACAGGGATCTGTACCTACGACATTTTAAGTGCTACCGAAAAGACCCATGTGATCCACCCTCATACATGCTCATCTATCACGGCACAGTTCATTAACACCAATATATTTGTACATTTACAGAATGACCTTTGAGTAAGTTGGGTGTTAAAACTCATACTTTACAACTTCAAGTCAAATTGTGAGATATGATTGTATATGGGGGGTTATAGAACTATGGATGGGAGATGAATTCATCTTCATTCATAATGCATACCGCAATATTAACCTGCAGTTAATCCTCCCATAAGTGTTCTTCAGCGTACTAAGGCCTTACTCTGAAGCAGTCTCTGAGGTCATTTACACAGATATACAAGAATTTTGTGTGTTATTTGATGGGAAAAGTACTTGAACACTTTCTACATGCTCTTATGTTTAATAAGAACATTTGTCGTCAACACCAGTTCTTTGATCTAATTTAAATTTAAAATGCTTGTGTACAAGTTTAGAAAATCTGTGGTAAAAAAACATTTCTAACAAATTTTGGTAAAAATTATAAAAATGTTGAAGTACAAGAACATATTCAAAACAATTGTGTGAATTTGCTACTTGATACACTGGTTATATCATCATATTGTACTTACTAATTATAATTGTTGTGAGCATGGTAGAAAAGAACATTTTGAAATATCCTCAATTTCAGACAATTTCCAAGCTACAAAAGGTTCCAATGCTGGTGATTAGTTGTTCCCCTTTCAACAAAATGTAATTTTGCACAGATACAGATAGAGTACTGTGACTGCATACATATTCATACTAAATGCTTATTTCAGAAATTAGAATGAAATGTTTCCCAAATATGTCACACTCTATTGCCTCATCAACCCTTAGCTTTTGCCTCAATCTTTGAACCAATTCCAGGTTTGACGTCAAAATTCCAAAAACAAACACTGCACCTGCACTGATTCAGACTATGACACAGTCCTAATTTTATTTATCTACAATTTTACGTCATGGGTGATTTTCACTATCTATACACCATGATTTTGTTAGTGACCTTAAACATTGCAGTCCTCTGCCCCAGACATGTTTCTGAAAATGCTAATGAAATTGTATTAAGGCCTATACCAGCGGTTTCCAAACCGTGGGTCGTGACCCTTTTGGGGGGCCGGATTCAACCCATTTTATCATTAAAATTGCAAATTTTTGCATGCTTCGCGCGTATTTGTTATGGTAAAGTCATTCTGGAAGCCGGTCAGCGAGGTGACTTAAATTGGGCCCCTTTTGTAATTTTGCCTGGGATTCCACTGATAAGTTTCGTAAGGTAGCTGCCTCGGATACAACACCCTTGCAGAAAAATAGCTCCTGTGTCAAATCAATCAGGTCTATTCATTTCAATCTTTAACATAACAAAGAAAAGTATTTTCCCCACCTATTTTAAGAGTCTTAAATAAGAATTGTAACAATTCTTATGTTTTTCTTTATTTTTTGAAAATTCCCTAAATTTTGACAGTCTTTGATTTTTTTCCCACTTAGGAAGGAGCTATGGTTACCAAACTTTCAGGGATGGTAAATAAGCTTAATATCTAAATTCTCTCATCAGTTTTTTTTTTGATAAAAGGTTTACTTTTTGAAAAAATAATTTTCCTATTTTTATTTTAGGGAATGTTAGAAACACTGTAGCTTAAAATAGAAACACTTAATTGGAAAAAGCTGACGAGAGAATTTAGATATTAAGCTTATTTACCATCCCTAAAGTTTGGTAACCATAGCACCCTTCCCTGTTGGCTAAAAAAATCCGAGAATTTAGGTAATTTAGTGTTTCTAGAAAAAATCAAAAAATCATAAAAAAGTACCAACATTCCTTTTAAATATATACGGTACTTAAGTAACACTAAGTTAGAAAATAAACTTGGTTTGTATTATTCTGTGATATATTGGCAGCAAAATGAAACTTACAACTTTTATATACAGCTGCTATAAAGGTGAGAAAAACCAGTTTTAATAAAATCTTTGTTTTCAAAAATGTGCCTATTTTGAGAAATTGGCAAAGTGCCAAAAGCCCTTCTCTGTAGTAATTCAATGGGATTTTGAGATGACAAAAAGTTGCATAAATCAAAAACCCTTTTTTGGAAAAAAATTAAAACTTGGCAAAGTAAGGTTTTCTCATCAATACACACATCCTATATAATTTTCAAGGAGTTCTGTGCATGACACCGTAGCCGATAAAGCCACCTTAAATTGCAATGAGTTGAAATGTGTTTATTTAAATTACTAAATGCCTTCAGCTTTCCAAAAATGTATACTTTTGCTAGATTAGGGTTAATAATTGTGGAGATATTCTAATTTGAAACTCAATTGGTGCAAAAATTCATAATATTTGTGATGTAACGCTAAGGGCACAGGGGCAAATTCAGAACACATGGCCATTAACCAATATTTAAGTCTGGTGAACAAAAACAACACTTTACATAGGTATACATTCTGACCATTTTTATTTCACAATCAGAAAAAAATATACCAAACTTTTTTGTCTTCTTATCTGAATTTTTGTGTGAGCCTATGTAAATAAACATGTCTATGCACAGGAAACTCACACTATCATTGTGTACTGAATTTATGACGTCAAAATTTTGTTATTACCGGTATCATTGATTATCATCAATCAATATATCTGTAGATTGATGAAATAGAGTAATCACATGGTCTATGATGAGACAAGATTGAGGACACTAATTAATTAGGACTAACGACTTCATGGGTTTATGAAGTCGCCACTTAATATTTTATTTTAGTATTCAAGGTCAATGCACAACAAGGTTAACATGGTTAAGAATCATCAGCATTCTGTTTAAAACTGTATTTGTATTTGGTTTCACACCATGGGCCATCAAACTAATTGAAGGAGGCAAAACGTCCAAATCGTCACACTCACCCCGCTACCAAATTGACTGACCAAATTAATGCAAGCAAAAGATGTAAAATTTGCAGCTTTAACACTATTAAATATGGGTCATAACTGTAATTGTTAACTCCCAACTCCTCAAATCCTAACTCTCTATTACATGTAATCCATTTGCATACGCGGCATGAAACTACATGTAAGGCAAATTCTCCGCAAGGCACAATCTCACAAACAGCCTGTATGACATACATAACTCTAGTGATATTAACATATAAATTAGCTCTGAAACCACATGCTTATATATAACTTAAGCATCAAGCAAGTTGCTTTACAATGTTCAGCAAGACACAATCTCAGAACTAAACTTACCTGATCTATATCCCAACTCCCCAAATCCCAACTCTCTATAGTACCAGCTAATTACAATGTTTAGCAAAACACAATTTACACAACTTTATAAAAAAAAAAAAAAAAATTAAAAAATGTTCGGATCTATACAGCGCCTTTAACATGTGCATGTATCAAACTGCTTTACATTTATTCTGGCGTCGTTATAAATATGTCAGCTGCCATACAATGTCCAAAGCATGGTCATACCTTTGGGCAGCGCTCAATGGACAATATTCATAACAGCTCCCCATTTCACCCCTGGGTAGAGAGAGGCAAGTAAGGTAATTAAGCACCTTGCCCAAGAGCACAAAATGGCACAGCCGGGGCTCAAACTTGTAAGGCAGAGTCCGTACCACCATGCCACTCAAACAAAACTCAAAATACACAACTCCCCAAATCCCACCTCTCTCTATGATTAAAAATCCATTTAGGTCTGAGACATGTTGTAACTAAAGCAAATTGGTTACCTTACAACGCCAAGACACAAACTCATTTACACAGCTCGATGACCATGCAGACTTTGCATGTGCCAAATTAATGCATGTTCTATATTATAGCCAATACAAAGAGATCCATAGTAGAAATTTTCACTCTACATTTCTTTTCGCGCTTTAAGCGTTCAATGCTTCTACTGCGAAAATAAAAATGCGCAAATATATTCCTTTTGTGTATAGGTCAATATAAAGAAATTTAGAATCAGCAGCTTAAAAATGACAAAGCGCAAACAAATAATCAAGCGCAAATGTCCACTTTACAGTAGTAGGATGCATCGGCCTGATTGACCATATAGCTGGCCGGCTGACTGGCCATTTCACTTTGTACACATGTTCTTTGAAATAGAAATTGACATCTTAAGGGATTACAGAGGGGTTTTCAATTTGGTAGTGGGTTCCACATTTTCTTAGTACATTTTACAAATTCATGAATACACATGCTTGAAATAGCACAGATAATATGATCATAAGGACATGTGAGTATACTCATGTGGTTCTTGCCATGGGGATTGTATTGTTTCAGGTTTAATGTTTTTCAAATTCAATAGCACCCACATTTTAGATACCATGGATAATATGGTAAAATTGACATGTGGTTCTTGAGATATGATAGATAAAATACTTTTTCATTAATACATGCTTTGCCTTTTCTCAAATGTAAACTCACTAATCCAGAAATAATTAATAAGATTTTAATAGGCCTATACTTTCATGTTTTCCTTTTTTTTATTTTAATGTAATAAACATATGCATAAAGTTTTCACTTTGTACCAATTTTTCATTTTTCTTATGCAAAAATGGTTCTAAACTAACCACTGAAACCTGCATCACAGCCCAAATGTGACAGTCAGAAAACTTATCGCTTAAAAAGAAAAAATACTTTTCCAAAGATTTCCAGTTTAGTCTTCTTGCTCATTTACAATGATGTTAAAAAAAAACTATCAAAACGGACCATCAAAACAGGAGTAATTACTAATCAGTTTCAAAATCCAACTGTTTTACACAACAACTGAAAACAATAAAACACAATTTTAAAAATTTGATCGCTTCTTTTATCTCAAAATTGACTTTATTTTTGATGTTTCAACTCATAATACATCAAATTTCATCAGTTGCATTAGGTGTATAAATCCATGAAAATAACAAGACAAGAAAGGTTTTTAAAAAATAATGACCCTGCAAACATGGATTTGGAACTACAGCACATGACATGACTGGAATTTCTTCACATCTTGACTCTTTTGTGGCAGAGGAAAAATGCAGCAGCAAAGCACATGGAATATGTCATACTATTTACTGGCCCTCTTGTTGGTAATGCGTGTCTTCAATGTAAGTAAATGGCAGATTGATGATCGGAGCTAAATAGTGTCTTGCTAAAGTGCTTTCAAATTGTTGGCATGTAGTGGCTGGTCACTTTTTCGTGTAAAGCCTGTGTTATTTAGCAGTAAAAGCTATGGTAAGTGCGTTGTCCACCATGATTAACCCTTTTTGCTGCATTGATATGGGATATTAACCTTTAGCGTAAAGTTTGGAAAAAGATGAGCCCTGTCTCTTACAAATCCCACACCCTAGATGCATTGGCGTAGATCCCGGGGGATGGGGGGGTTAAATTCCCCAATATTTTGCCAGGGGGATGGTTCATACAATCATCCCCCAATGTTGATGCCTGTATGTGGGTTTCTGACGTGACCAAATTAACCTCATATTTGACCATCCATCACAACTGAGCCCTGAAGTCACCAATCATCATTTTTGAGATATTCAACCAAAATATTCTGCTTGAAATTAGCTTTAAAATGATGTATATCATGTCTATAGTACTTGACATTTAAGTAGTGAAAAATCAATAAAACAGTCAATAAATCCTTTGTTTCCTATTGTTTATTGTTAAGTTCAATGGAGCATATCTCAATAGTGGCACTGGTGACATCCGGGCTCAGTTGTGCTGGATGGTCACATATGTGGTCACATATGTGGTCATTTTAGCCCCCAAAGTGCCAATTTTTGCACACTTTAATATTTAATATATTCCACTTTTGCACCATATTCTATCATTTTAGCTTCAATATATGCCAAATTTTTTTGAGAGCTTCGCGCGCATTTGTGCCATAAACGTCCCCAAAAGTGAATTGCGACAAAGCGTCCAGAAGAAAGACTCCAACAAAGCCGATCATTCGGGCTAGTAAACCCACTGACCCATTTTTTGATAATCTATGGACCCACCCTTACTTCAAATGTAGTAATTAAGAAATAAAGGGTGATGTTCTATGGGCAAATAATGTGTCTAAGTCCAGAAAAACTTCAAATAATGGACGAGGCATAGTTTTTCTGGTAGAGGACACATTATGAGTCTAAGTGAGTCTCTAAAAATCAAGTCAAATTATTTTGTTTTCAAAATGTTTACTGAACTATAATGATAATAAAAATTGAAATTAATATACATCTATAATCTTTTTTTGTCTGCATAATCAAATCAAAGGTCAATGGGGAGTTGGATTGGTCTTGGGATTTATGATGTAATTAAAAAACAGTTCAGATGATGGTCAATATGATCCTGAGAGAGAGATAGACCCTGTTCACATTAGAAAATTTTCTTCTTTCGACGAACCTCGAAACAAAGATTAAAAATGCTTTTTCCTAATGTGTGTACACTTTTCTTCATTTGACGAAGATTAAAATTGCTTCGTTCAACAAAGCTAAACAGGTTGTTTTGACGAAGGAATACTTCGTTCGATGAAGCTAATTTTGTAATGTGTACGCTCTCTTCGTTCGACGAAGGAAAGTGATCATAGGACAAGTGACCCTCGCCGGCTGAAGTCAAAGGTCGTATGCATCTCAGCTGTCTCTTGCATGCTGTCTCAATTCATCTCGCACCGGATTATTTTCCCGGATTATTTTAAACATTTTCCTTGAATTTTCCCCACTTATTCAATTAAAATTAGCTTGGAAAGTGTGTTTAGAGTCTCTGCAACTGGTTTATTTAAGTCATTAACCATGGCCGATAACACACGGGCAAAACGTAGACAGAGGAGGAATAGTTAGCCCTGGTAAATGTTTTCTTCAAAGAAGAAATCCAGCTGATAGCTTCATTCAAGCTTCGTTAATTTTCATGAAATGTGTACAGTGCAATGTCTTTGTTCGATCTTCGTTCAGCGTAATGTGTACGCATGCTTAATTAGTTAATCAAGATTAACTTATCTTCGTCGAATGATGAAATTTTATAATGTGAACAGGGTCATAGTTTACATACTCACCACTGACTACATCTACTAAGGGACCATTCACAAACACTTGTAACGGGGGGCCTGATGCAAAAAAATTTTTTCGGGCCCCCCCTTTACAGACCTCGAAAATTTCAGGGCCCCCCTTTTTGACATTAAAATTATGGGTCAACCCCATAGAAAAGTCATTTTTTTCAGGGCCCCCTTAGGAGGGTCAACAATTTTCAGGGCCCCCATTTTTGCATCAGGCCCCCCTAACAAGTGTTTGTGAATGGTCCCTAAATTTGACACTCTACCTGCTACTGAACCAAACTCAACACACAGTTTGTTTTTTATTTTCAGGGCCCCCTTTTTTGCATCAGGGCCCCCCTAACAAGTGTTTGTGAACGGTCCCTAAATTTGACACTCTACCTGCTACTGAACCACACTCAACACACAGATTGTTTTTTATTTTCAGGGCCCCCCTTTTTGCATCAGGGCCCCCCTAACAAGTGTTTGTGAACGGTCCCTAAATTTGACACTTTACCTGCTACTGAACCACACTCAACACACAGATTGTTTTTTATTTTCAGGGCCCCCCTTTTTGCATCAGGCCCCCCTAACAAGTGTTTGTGAACGGTCCCTAAATTTGACACTCTACCTGCTACTGAACCACACTCAACACACAGATTGTTTTTTTATTTTCGAAAAATTTGTCAGGCCCCCCTAACAAGTGTTTGTGAACGGTCCCTAAATTTGACACTCTACCTGCTACTGAACCACACTCAACACACAGATTGTTTTTTATTTTCAGGGCCCCCCTTTTTGCATCAGGCCACCCATACTTGGCAGTGGGGTTTGACCCCCACCCTTTTTCTTTTACCCCCACCCTTTTTATTGAGGCACCCTTTATATTGAAAGTTCCTGACCCCCACACTTTTTACTGAGGCACCCTTTATACTGAAAATCCCTGACCCCCACCACTTTTTGCTTTTCCCCTATTTGTATACATTGATGAAGTCACAGGCAATTTGGTTTGATGAAATAAATCAAGTACGCCAAATTCTGCACCTATCATCACACGATAACCTAGTGGATGTAAACATGCATCAAATAGAATTTTATCTTGCGATGTTTTGCTGGCAGTGGTTTGGCACTTATTCTTGTGGTTATTTTATCATTCAATAAATATATATTGCAAGCTGGCACTCCCACCCTTTTTATTTTACTCCCACCCTTTATATCAATCCACCCTTTTTACCAACAAAGTTTAAACCCCCACCCTTTTGCAAAAATAGACACACATTTATCGAGGGGTGTAGTACCCCCTTAAGGGATTACAGAGGGGTTTTCAATTTGGTAGAGGATTCCACATTTTCTTAGTACCAACATTTCCAAGTGGCACCCTTTAAAAAGGGTGCCCTGCCAACAGTGCCACCCCTAACAAGTGTTTGTGAAAGGTCCCTAAAAGGTTAACATACATTTAAAGGCTTATTCTGTGATCTCATCGAAACTGTAAAAAAATTCAATTGTGCATATCAAATTGCTTAAAATTGAAGGAAAAGTCAATAAAATTGTTATTTTTGAAATGAAAAATTTGGCAAAAAAACGAGGAAACAGCAGTATTGAAACTTGAAAACCCATTCATATGCATTTTAAATTTCTTGATTAAAATTCTGTGTAAAATGTCCTATTTTGTCTTTAATACAAAGCTTTCGGCTTAACCGCTTACAGGTTGTTAGCACATCTATGCTACTAACAAACGAGCAAAAAACTGAATTTTTATAATTTTTATAACTTTCCGAAGGAGCAAATCTCTGAATAGGCCTTTCATCACACCACAGAGTACTAGGGATAGTGTTATGACCACTTTGCCCAGGTTTTAAGGTTAGAGTCAAGATTAAGATCAGGGTTTACAATTACAGTTAGGGTTGAAGGTCAGTTTCTCTCAATGGATATCCATCTAGGCCCATGGTATAAATAGCTAGGGCTCATTGGGACTGATATGGTTTTTTTTCTGCTTTTGACCTAATGACCGTCTAATTGGGGATGTTGTGAGCTTTACTTTACGTTTTACATATTTTTATGACATGTAACCAATCCCCGGGGGGGTCACTCCCATTGTGGCCTGTACACCATCCGCGATAATGAAAACGCGTAAAAAGGGTAGTTTTTCGTGGGAATGCACGATACGCGCGGAACGAGCGTTTAGGGTGTCAAAAACAAAAAAAAAAAAAAAAAGGGTAGCAAAATTGCAATTGCTAAATACGCGGAAATGAAATTTAGGGTATGAAATTGGATGCAAGGAATAAAATCCCTGTTTAGGGTATCGTTTTAGCCAAGTGTTAAATCCTTGTTTAGGGTGCTTTTCAAAAGTTGATTATCGCGGATGGTGTACAGGCCGCAATGGGAGTGACCCCCCCGGGAACCAATCAACATGGGCAGGGTTCGAATTCAGTCAATTTTTTTGCATCGCAGTTTGTGCTATGCAAAACACATGTTTGCATAGCAGTATAGCACTTTTAGCTATGCATTTTGGAAAAGTGCATAGCAGTTGATGGAAATTGCATCGCATTTTGCGATGCGATACCGTTGAATTCGATCGCTGAACATGGGACTAATTTTCATATATATCGCTAATTTATGGGACATGCTCTCAAATGCATTTTTACATTACAGATGCACTAGGGAGTCTGGAACTCGGCTGGAATGTAAAGTTTATATTTCCGCATTTGAAAGCAATTAGGTGGTGCAATAATTATGTGTACCGGGGTGAATTATAGGGGGCAAAGATTTTTTGGCAGGCCAAAAGGGGGCAAGCATTTTTTGGCAGGTCGAAAGGGGGGGTCAAGCGATTTTTGGCAAGTCGAAAGGGGGGAGCATTTTTGGCACAGATATTTGGGGCACCGTTTCTATATTACGCGCTAAAACGGCGTAGGACAACGTTACGAACACGTTCAAATATATGCAAAATTTCCTGCTCGCTGCGCCCGCATTATATGTTAAGACAATTTAAAGTTTTAAATTCGGGTTCCCCAAAATCTTGCATATGTAAGGGGGGCAAATATTTTTGGCACGTCAAAAGGGGGCAAAGGTTTTTGGCACGTCGAAGGGGGGGCAAAGATTTTTGGCATGGCCAAAGGGGGAACAAGCGATTTTTGGCAGACCATTTTGAGAATTCACCCCCCTGGGGTACATATAATTATTGCACCACCCTTATATATGTACACAATATGCCAAACTGACCCATTACACATATGCATGTTTTTAGGGGGTACGGGGTGGAATGGGGGAAATGTCTTGAAATTAGCAGGAAATGTCCTTTAAAGCAATAATGTGTGATTTGCATAAAGAATAGATTCCCATTTTTACATGTTTGTTTTCACTGATCACATTGTCCCCTTTTAATTTCGAGCTATTAAAACAAATGAGGTATAACGAAGAAAATTGCGATTTCATTCCAGCGCCTACAATGTCTGTACTACGCTTGCCGATCATATTACATGTAATACTGCACGGAGCATCACGCTCGACGTGTGTGCACATAAGCTGACATCCACGCGACATGTTAGCAAGCACTCGATCGGTGAACTCTGAATAAAACCGTTAAAGTTAAATTTTACTGTTATTAAAGCACTTCAGGCTTAGTCTTTTACATGGTATTTTAGTACACCACTGGGCATAATTATGCAAAAAGTAGAAATCCGAGTGAAATTGAGGGCGTCGCTGTGAAGCCAATCACACATTATGGCTTAAAAATGTATGCACCACATATGGCACTGCTACTGGATGTACCAAATTTGAAAATATGGCTTCTTTTACCAAGTTTACAAATATTGCCTTTTCTTACAATATGTGCTACTTTTCAATTAAAAATCTGGCGACATGTTTGTACAGCCATACATTGTATGGCAAAGTATTACTTTCAGAAGCTTTAATTGGGTTGATCAGAATAAAATTTGAAGGGCTTCAAATACTATGAACTTTTTAACTGTTGTGTATTAATTTAGGCATGTGAATCAACAACACTATGAATCTCACTGTGAATCAGCTGCTCTTATCAATACTATGTACATGTACACTGTCCCTTATGTATGTTCATTTAAATTACTTTTTGCTGAAAAAATTGAGCATAATTATATAACCGAGGTCTCATTTTTTTCCTCTCCCGCCATTTTGTGTAGAAATTGCAGGCATATGGTAACCAGGACAATTTTGTATCAAAATAAAACACAAATTTTGAACATTTTTAAAACAAAAGGAAGAGAATTGTCAGGTGGTGCAAGGATTGGGTGGGATGGAAGCATGGAGAGGATATCCCCCAAAGTCAAAACCTTGCCCCTCCATCCTCTAGTTGGTCCTCTCCATGTCCCCCTCCCCCTCCCTCCCTGCCCAGTGCCACCAGCTGAGACGATGCTTCCATTGCCACAAACTTGCCCTAATTTTTGGGCTGAGTTTGTCTCCCTCCACCACCTTAGATTTGTGTCATTTGTCCCCAGAATCTGTGGCTGTGGGAATTTGTTTTTCCCTGTAATTTTAATCTCAAATCTCACAATTTGTTTTAATGCTGAAAATGAATTGAATGTTAATATAATTATAGACCTATAAATAAATTCTTATAGACCTATAAATAAAAGAACATCTTTATTTTTGTGGGAACTGCATTGAGCACAAATAGCACGAAAATGCTCCGCAAAAAATTCTGCCAGTAAGTCAATTTTTCAAAATGGCAACATTGGAAACTATAATTTCCAAAAAAAATAGTCACATGTTGTTCTGATAGTGATACATGTAGGGCCTACATGAACACTTCCTGTTTCACTCCACAAAGTACACTGCAATGCACACACAGAAACATACTCTGAAAATGGCAGCAAGTGTTGTTTTCATTCCGGCTTGCTTCATTAGTTTCATTTCAAGTCACTGATGCTGGATAAAAGAATCTACAAATAATTGATCTCAAATACAAGGGTAATTGAAGGGTTCAGCTATGGGGGTCACACCCTGGCAAAAAAAATTGGTGCTATAAAAAAGAACAATTTTGTTAAAGCCAAATCAAAAAAGAAAGGTTTGCCCAAAAAACTATCAACTTTTTTCTCATTGTTGAGAATGTAGTTTGGCTTCTTGTGTTTTTTCCTTCAGCTATCGCACCGTCGAAAGGGTGCAGTCTGTGAGAATGGAGTACTCTTACATGTAAATAAAAAGACCAATTTTGGCATTCAAAACCTCACTGTTGCTTTAAAAAATTAAAATAATGATTTAGCAGATCTATATTTTTTTTGCTGATCCCATATTTTACAGATGACGCATCGGTTCAGCCTGCATGCTTCTTTTGTGACTTACACTGTATTGCATGGCATGTGTAACTTTGTAAAGCATATCAATATTAAACCCTGCAGATTATAACTACATTTTAACCCATACAAAACAAAACTCAACAGATAGACACAAACCAAAATTATTCAAAAGGAAACAGACGAATACAAACACAATACTGATTAATGAACAAGTCACTATTATAGTTCCTCAACCACCGCAAGATAAATATTAAGTTCTCATTTAAAAAAATAATAATTTCAACACACCATTATAACCACACAAAAATGAAAAACATAAAATCAGCCACCAATTGATTAACTAGTACAAGTATACTGTATTGCATTTTGTGTGTGCTTTGTGCTGCCACATTACATGTAAAATGCATGTCCACAATTCCACTGGACTCTAGGCCCAGGGATGCAAATTGTAAAGGGAGCGGGAGCACCGCTCCTAGGAACTGACAGTCAAAATTGAGGAAATAATGCCTTGGGAAGAAAAAAGAAAGAGAGGAAAAAAGAGGGAGGGAGAAGAAAAGAAAAGCGGAGAGGAAGAAGGAAAAGAGGAAAGAATAAAAATTCCCTTTAAAAGGGAAAGCCAGCTTCAATGCAGAAGAGGCCTTGTAATTAGTTTGGGTGGTGGCATTTTTAGGATAACTCTTTTTTATGATCCATCATGTTTCATGACAGTCCAACAAACCATCAATGATGAGAACATGCACACAGAAACAGCAAACCAAACATTAACTCCTATAACTTCCTGTCAATTAATTACTCCAAATTGTTCTGTCTTTTTGTCTTTTCTGCCCTTTTTTTTAGGCTACCCTTAGCTCATTATTAATATAAAGAAATGCAGTTTTTAGTTAATTGGCTAAAAACTGCCATCCTACTTGCCTTATACATGCACATTAATTTTATATTAATTCGCAATTTATACTTAATATAGCACATTATAAAATGTAAAGACTGATATTGTTCAATTATAATAGGCCTACATATAAATTATACCCATATCAAAACTGGGCCTGAAATTGCATCGAATTTTTCCTGTTGTATAGACAAAACTGATGTTTAAGATATCAATTATTTCATAAATGACATTTTGAGTCATTTTTATCCATAAAACGATACAGGATATAGGATATTTTTACTTTGACTTTTACGTCCATAAAGGTTTTAATCATGTTATCAATACACTCACATCTCATGCTGTGCTGATCTCCAGGAGGTCTGTAAATGTAAATCTAAGAACGCCTGATAACAAGGATTCTATAATTTTCTTTCGTTGATATGCTGTGGAAACTGTTATAGGCCTGGCATATAACTTTTAATGTCATATTTCCTTCAAACCATAACTTTTGAAATTCTCACGTTTTCATTCGTTGAAACGGCAAAACATACTTTCTTTTTTCTTACAAATCCAATAACAGGACTATTATATATTTTCACCATAAAAAGTTCCGCTAAGTAATTCAAACCAATGCTAGTACCCGTAATCTCTTTAGCAAACAAAGACGATCTCCGATTAGATAGCCAGCTAACGCTGGCTTAAAAAGAAGAGGAGTGAGGTTGAAGATTATGTAGAGGGAGACAGCTAGATCTCAGCAAAAAGTAACCAGTTATTAATAGGAGAGGGCTATGAGGCAGTGGAGCTACTGAATGGAAGAGAGAAAAGACTGGTTGTGCAAAATTTGGAGGAATTCATAGCAAAAAGAGGAAGGTGTTGGTGTTAGAATACGGAAATTAGTTTATAATGCATATGAGGAAGTTTATAATTCATCACCAGAGGAGGTATTCAATGTAATATAACAGGAAAAACAGGAAAACTGAGGACATTTATAGAGAGGGGGCAAAGGAAAAGAAAAGGAAAAGGAGCCTGTGTGCCACCAAAATTGACCCCAAACTAGTGTAATATACCAATTTTGTGCGTGCTATGCGCGCATTGTCATAATAAGGCCTTTTTTGGAAGCTCGAAGACTTAACATAATATGTTGCTCTAAAAATACACGCTATGTGACCATTCTCATCTTTTGAAGTGCATAATAAAGCTATTTTATGTCTGGTATGATTGAGGAAATCTTGAGCCTAAAAACCTTGCTCCCGAGGAAGAAATCAACCCCTGTGTAGGCCTATAAATATCAATCATGTATGCAGCTATGAAGAATGTAGGATGCATTCATGCATTTTACAGGCAGTGTGGACAAAACACACACCCAAAACATTAACACTTGCCAATATTGGACAAAAGGGTAATTATTTATTTTAATTAATGATATTCCTTGCCCACTTCCATCTTATTACTTAATGTTAGCAGGAACTTCACAAACTGTATGGTCAGTAATTAATTCACAATCCATTTGGGAACAACCCAAAATATTGATTAAGCCATATGAGCAAAACTGGTCAAAAATTAGGAAGGCAGGGCAATTTAAAAATGCTTTTTAGGCTTACATAGGCCTAAATGCCATATTTTGCATTATGTAGAATATAACCTGCAATTTTGACCCACTTCCAGTTTCGTTTCAATTTCAGTTTCTTAGCAGTTTTGTCACAAGCAGTTTGGCCACAAAACAAGTTGTGTTTTCTCATAGGGCTTCATCAATCTTTTGGTTTGTTTCACAAAGAATTCGCTGTAGAAGTGCGTATTAAAACGGATTAACCCGGGGATTAACTACCATAGCAATAGATGAATACAATTTTGACTATATCGCCCTGCACTACAACCAGGTTGCACTCATCACCTGTGTATGTCTACAATCATATATTGAATACAATACCGCTCTTTTCAAAGATACTAATCTTACAGGTGCGAGTGATCAACATGATATGGTTCAATGCATACGTACCGTGTGGACATTGTAGTGCAGGGCGATATAGTCAAAAATTGTATTCATCTATTGCTATGGTAGTTAATCCGATTATTACGCCACTTCTACAGCGAATAGGAGATATATGATAAACAATTAATAGTCCCAAAAGAAGCTGCAGGAAGCATCATACATACCATTCATCTTGAAACTGATACTTTTTAGTTGAAACCTACCAACATTAAAATATTCAAGAAGTGTGAATCACATACAGTATCATTATTTACATTTTAGATTGAATTTTAATTTCATTGTTTTATTGTATTCACTTATCCCAGTATATATAATTATGTCCTGGAATTGAATACAATAGAAATACATATCATCTTTATAATCCTGTGGCCATGACTGGCCCAGGAATGAGTAACCACAACTGGGTCAGGAAAGTAGAATGAATGACTGCAGCATATTTGCTCCAGTTTCCAAGAAATATAGGGCACTGTAAATAATACCAAATCTACACACCATGGAATTCACCATATCACATCCAAGCTCACATTGGGCGCCCCATTCCTTTTTAAAGGAATTTTTATTATTTTAGCCACATACTAAAGCTGTAATGTATAGCTCATTTTAGCATTTTCATAAAATTGGTTTAGAGATGAAGTAAATTTTCACAATTTTCTCCCAAAATGTGGGAATAAGGGAAGATTCTTCATCATTTTATAATTTTAAAATCAGTTTATTTAAAATTTGCAAAAATTTTGATGGGCAAATTTATTGTAATTTTGAACAGAAATAACCAAACATAAGTATATTTGTGACACGATCTGGTCCATGGAGGCCAAATTTTAACTGAGATAAAGGTAAAAATAAAATATGGTGTAAAAAACAATAAAATACATAAGAAAATATGCATCAAAAAACTTCATAACATAAGTATGCTATATCGTTGGTGTTTTCAGTAAATGATAGCCTATTGTATATATAATGTAATAATTACAGTAGCTCAATTTTCAAAAATGCCTCCTTTGGCCCCATGTACCAGATCGTGTCACATTTTTGGGTCTTGTTTTTGTCCAATTTTGATATATTTTTTGGGTTTGTCCCAGCCGCAAATCCCTAACCAATACAAAATGAAGTGTTTGAGTCACTTTACTGGCAACACTGAACACACCCCACATCAGTCTACAGAAACAGTGCTACACAATATACATCACTACACTTTGAGATGTTTCAAATTGTAAATTGACACAACTGCAATTGCAATTTCTTTTTTTAAATGCAAGAAAACAGGAAATTGCGCAGCTCTTTGAGGTATTTGACCTGATGAAGTTTCTACACAAGCTACATTTTAAAGATCTGAAACAAGCTCATCTACTGGGGCAAAGTTCTTAAACCCCAATATGTTTGTACATGCATAGAATGACCTTTGAATGTGATGGGTATACAAAATCATACCCCGCAACTATGAGGTTCATTTTGGAGCTATGATGGTTAACTGAAGGTTGATGAATGATGCATTTGAAATGAGGCTATTTTAATACGGCTCATATTGTCATAACTGAATTTATTGAACCAGTTTTATCGTAAAAGAGCGCTAGCAAGCTATCAAATTATATTTATCAAGATCATTATGCGCGTATATCTAATCAATCAATAAATATGGCAGAGGAAATAGACGGAACAGGTATACATTGCATAATAGCTGCCGTTTGAAAATAGAGGTAACGAGTATATATGTAATGGCTGCTTTTTGGAAATAGAGGAAATGCGGATGAATGTTAAACCTGGTCAGAAAAAACAATCACAGAATAAATGCCAGTGGCATTACACGTAATGAATTGATTTTTTGTTTCTCATTTCCTTTCTTCTGTCTTGTTTGTCTGTCCTTCTTCTGTCTGTGTCAGTTTCATTCCCTTCTCTTTCGCTCAGCCTTCCTGCAGCTGGCGTACAGAGTATGAAGAGATATAGAATGGGTGATTAACTGATTTGGGCACACACTAAGATAGTCAGACAAAAGAGAGACAACAAAAAGACAGAAAGAGAAGGATAGGGACTAATTTAACAAGGACGAAGAAAGATAGAACAATTGACAGACTGAGACACTCATAAACAGACAAGAGGAAAGATGGATAAAAGAGTGTGAGGGAGAAGAGATAAGTGATAAGAAAACAGATCTAGGAAGAAAGAGAGACACAGACAAAGAGGCCAGAGAGAAAGACAGGCAGACATATAGACACAGACGGACTGGAATCTTGAGACACCTAAAAACTGATAAGAGGAATGAATGATGCAGAAAGGAGAATGAGAGAGTAGTGAGAAACAAAGAAGGGCAGACATGCAGACAGACAAACAGACAGAGGGGAGGACAGAGAGAGACAGGCAGACAGTGAGAAGGGCTGAATGTACATTTTGAGATACTCAAAAACAGACGAGAGAAATGAAAGATGAAGAAAGGAGAGTGAGAAAGTGAGAAAGTGAGAAAAATATACAGAGAAGGACGGACACACAGACAGATGAGAAGACAGAAGAGCGGCAGGTAGACGGCACAAGACATGTAGAGTAGAGAGAGGGGCTGGAATGAGGGATAGAGTGTTATGTACATACGCCTTTATAACACTCGTGGTGACAATCAATATTGCAAGTGAGAAAGTCAGTCAAGCAGGTCATGTTAATTATTCATACACAGCATATTGAATGTCGCCTATAACGATGAGTGCATTATAAGCTGCCAACAGCATCACCACTTATAATTTCACATTTAAAACTGTACTGCAACTGACAAAATTCTGCTGGTAGAGAAATTCACACTAGAAATACACACTTTCAGCTTTCCATTTCCAACACATTATGATGTTGTTTCTCCACTTAAAAGTAATATGTTTACTGAAGTGAATTTAAATGAATTACAAGGTCCAAAATATTCTACGCAATCAGGTTTTAAAATCAATCTTGAAAATAATTGTTCAATTAATCAATATTTCTGCATATGTGCCAAGCAAGTTCATTCTGTTATATTTGTCATGCAAATATCTTAGGCAGATAGATCATATAATTCTCAGACAGTTTTTAGGGGAAGGCCGGATTTTTTGGAGGGTAACAATTTTGGCATTCTCCACAATAAAATGCCAAAATGACTGAAGTAAACCGAACACCGTGCAAGCCTCCGAATTCGAAAGTCATGCATGTAATTGTAATAATCTGGTTCTGAATCGGCCGATCACTTATTAACATATTCAGAGATGTCACAGGCTGACCCAAACAAGAGCACCAATGGCGCTGTGGCTCTGCGCTTTTTCGTAACAGTGAAAATAATTGTTCTTGGAGTCGATTGTGCAATGTGACAGATCACATTCAATGGGTACATCCCATTTGCAGAGCATATAAGAATACATCAATCAATTTAGGGAATTACTATTTGGCGACATGAATCGAATCGGGTGGAATTGGATAGAAATGGGTCCAAATGGACCGAAACTGATCAAAATAAATAGGACAATGTCAAGAATAGTGTTGTCTGTTTATACTAATTTGATCTCAGTTGACCCCAGGTGACCCTGAAATGGCCTTCCAAAACTTTGGCTCTAAATAGTGACTGTACCCACCAGGTTTCATGCCTATCCAACAGTTTTTACTCATTTGACCTCAGATAACCCCTGGTGACCCCAAAATGTCCTTCCAAAAATGTGACTGCAAATGTTGACTGCATCCACCAAGTTTTATGTCCGTTCAAACGTTTTTACTAATTTGACCTCAGATGACCCCTGGTGACCCGAAATGACCCTCCACAAATTTGACTCCAAATGTTGACTGTACCCACAAAGTTTCATGCCCATGTGACAGCTGTTACTAAATTGACCTCAGATGACCCATGGTGACCCTGCAATGACCTTCCAAAATTTTGGCTCTAAATGTTGACTGTAAGCCCTACCTACCATGTTTCATGCTCATATAACAGTTTTTACTAATTTGACTTTAAATGACCCCTGGATGACCTCAGGTGACCCTGAAATGACCTTCCCAAAATTGGGCTCTAAATGACGACTGTACCCAAGATTCATGCCCATCCGACAGTTTTCACTAAGTTGACCTCAGATGACCCCTGGTGACCCAAAATGACCAACCAAAAGTTTGACTCAAATGTTGACTGTACCCACCAAGTTTCATGCTCATCCGACAGTTTTTACTAATTTGACCTCAAAGGACCCCTAGTGACCCCAAAATGACCTTCTAAAATTTGACTCTAAATGTTGACTGTACATGTACCCACCAAGTTTCATACCCATATGAGTTTTTACGAATTAGACCTCAGATGACCCCAAAATGACCTTTTAATAATTTGACTCCAAATGTTGACTGTACCCACAAAGTTTCATGCCCATACGACACAATTGTTACTAATTTGACCTCAGATGACCCATGGTGACCCTGAAATGAACTTCCAAAAAATTGACTCTAAATGTTGACTGCACCCGCCAAGTTTCATGCCCATACGACAGTTTTTACTAATTTGACCACAAACGACCCCTGGTGACCCCGAAATGACCTTCTTAAAATTTGGCTCTAAATGTTGACTGCACCCACCAAGTTTCATGCCCATATGACAGTTTTTACTATTTTGACCTCACATGACCCCTGGTGACCTCGAAATGACCTTCCCAAAATTTGGCTCTAAATGTTGACTGCACCCACCAAGTTTCATGCCTATACAAGTTTTTACTAATTTGACCTCAAATGACCCCCAGTGACCCCGAAATGACCTTCGTAAAATTTGGCTCTAAATGTTGACTGCACCCACCAAGTTTCATGCTCATCCGACAGTTTTTACTAATTTGACCTCAAATGACCCCTAGTGACCCCAAAATGACCTTCTAAAAATTTGACTCTAAATGTTGACTGTACCCACCAAGTTTCATACCCATATGAGTTTTTACGAATTAGACCTCAGATGACCCCAAAATGACCTTTTAATAATTTGACTCCAAATGTTGACTGTACCCAAAGTTTCATGCCCATACGACACAATTGTTACTAATTTGACCTCAGATGACCCATGGTGACCCTGAAATGAACTTCCAAAAAATTGACTCTAAATGTTGACTGCACCCACCAAGTTTCATGCCCATACGACAGTTTTTACTAATTTGACCACAAACGACCCCTGGTGACCCCGAAATGACCTTCTTAAAATTTGGCTCTAAATGTTGACTGCATCCACCAAGTTTCATGCCCATATGACAGTATTTACTATTTTGACCTCACATGACCCCTGGTGACCTCGAAATGACCTTCCCAAAATTTGGCTCTAAATGTTGACTGCACCCACCAAGTTTCATGCCCATACGACAGTTTTTACTAATTTGACCTCAAATGACCCCTGGTGACCCTGAAATGACCTTCTTCGTAAAATTTGGCCCTAAATGTTGACTGCACCCACCAAGTTTCATGCCCATACGACAGTTTTTACTAATTTGACCTCAAATGACCCTTGGTGACCCCAAATGACCTTCCCAAAATTTGACTCCAATTGTTGACTGTACCCACCAAGTCTCATGCCCATACAACAGTTTTACTAATTTGACCTCAAATGACCCCGGTGACCCCGAAATGACCTTCCCCAAATTTGGCTCTAAATGTTGACTGCACCCACCAAGTTTCATGCCCATACGATAGTTTTTACTAATTTGACCTCAAATGACCCCTGGTGACCGTCCCAAAATTTGGCATTAAATGTTGACTGCACCCACCAAGTTTCATGCCCATACGACAGTTTTTACTAATTTGACCTCAGATGACGCACCCCTGGTGACCCTGAAATAACCTTCCAAAATTTGACTCCAAATGTTGACTGTAGCTACCAAGTTTCATGCCCATCCGACGGTTTTTACTAATTTGACCTCAGATGACCCCCGGTGACCCCGAACTGACCTTCCCAAAATTTGGCTCTAAATGTTGACTGCACCCACCAAGTTTCATGCCCATACGACAGTTTTTACTAATTTGACCTCAAATGACCCTGGTGACCCCGAAATGAGCTTCCCAAAATTTGGCATTAAATGTTGACTGCACCCCGGGGGTGCCACTCATATACCATTGCATGTTGTCATCACTGACCAGACACTTTTATTTTTCACCCAAAACACTGACATGCCCAAGGGCTGAAAGGTAACCCTTACCACTGACCTGCTATGAAAAAGGATACCCAAATCACTGACCACAGCCATGGTGCAAACAAAGGTACCCATATCACTGACCTTACATGTCCCAATGACCCTTTTCACTGACGAAGGTAGAAAGCAATATTTACCTAGTGTATTTCCAATCCCTTTACATACAATTTCTGTTATAATATGAAATAGCCTGGAATATCATCCTTAACACAAAATTGTGGTCATACACAACAAACAAGCTGCAATCATTTCATTGGTATCCAATTAGTACAAGTACATCCTGGGAAGATCATACACCAACAGGTTATTTGTAGTGGAAAAGTTTTATTTCCTATTCTTGGCAATAAATACATGAACCATATTAAATTCACAATACTTTTGCATGCATGTATAATCCATCTTGGTCATTTGTGGTGTATGTAAGTCTTCGGATTTTAGAAAGGTAACTGTCTTTTCATTCAGCTTGTTTTCCACTGCCCACCTTTCGAATTCAAACTGGTAAAAGGAAATTCAATAAAGTGGGTTAAAATAGTAAATATACATGTGGCTACAGGCATGGTAGTGCTGGAATTCTCGCGTAGTACGCCAACTATAAGGTTTGAACAATTACATACAGAAGGACAATGGGAACACTTTTTGGAACAAAATTAAATGCTCTGAAAGAAAAAAGTGCGTTGGAAGTTCCGAGACGAAACGTGCAACTGAATCTAGATACTCCAGCGTTCCATCGCCAAATCCGCCGGTTATCAGCGGCACAATTTGCGATGGATATTTCGATCAATTTCACCCGGGAATTTCATTGCAGGCACACTGTCTGCACTTTCTAAGGTCATAAATTATCCAATAAATTAATACAGATTCATGTAAAATGTAATATTTATTTCACCATGTCATGACTTAGTTGGTGTGAGAAATGCATCGTCTAAGCAGTGAAGCTTACCAACTTTAAGCTTATCAATTGGTCATGTGTGTGCGAATTTTGCACCCTCTGGACTGGTGTGTTTTTGAATGGTACACAACCCATGCACACAATCGGAAGTAGAAACCGGGAGTAGAAAGCAAGAAACATCAGCAAAAGCGATGAAAACGTGATTGCATTTTCTTAATAAGCGTAGCTATTTACCTTTGATTTCAGTGCTGAATCCGGGCGAATCCATGATCCGCGCTAAGCTCTGAAATCTGAAATATAAAGCACTTTTTTCCCCGCTTAACTTCGGTTTTTGCGGGTGACAAACAGCGATGGCAAATGTCACTTCACGATTTCCAAAAGGCATGGTTCCTGTCATATCTGGTTCAGCAGTCAAGCGTATATGTCGTAATCCATTCCGATTACACAGTATCTGTACCTTGTACAAAATTCGTAGTCTCTACGCCCTCTCTACGCAGCCCGCTTCGGCAGCATGCACAAACATCACCGAAGTTTTAATCATGGTACAAGACCGGGCACAAGACTAATATATTACACTTACAGACCCGGAAGTAAGAAGTTGTTTACAATCAGGAACGAAAACAGCGGCTGACGTCAAATGCTGGACTTTGATTTTTCATGAACCCAAAACGCCGACATATCTATTGTAAAAAAGGTACCCTTTTTCCAGAAAACACCAAAATTGAGACCCTTTTCGGCGTCCAAGCGGGGCGGGCCTATGCTTAAAAGATACCCTTTTACCGCGAAATTTTGGTCGGTGATGACTTCATTGACGGTTCAACTGGCACCCCCGGGGACTGCACCCACCAAGTTTCATGCCCATACGACAGTTTTTACTAATTTGACCTCAGATGACGACCCCTGGTGACCCTGAAATAACCTTCCAAAAATTTGACTCCAAATGTTGACTGTAGCTACCAAGTTTCATGCCCATCCGTCAGTTTTTACTAATTTGACCTCAGATGACCCCTGGTGACCCGAAATGACCTTCCAAATATTTGACTCCAAATGTTGACTGTATCCACCAAATTTCATGTCCATCCGGCAGTTTTTACAAATTTGACCTCAGATGACCTCTGGTGACCCCGAAATGACCTTCACAAAAATTGGCTATAAATGTTGATTGTACCCACCAAGTTTCATACCCATACGATAGTTTTTACTAATTTGACCTCAGATGACCCCTGGTGACCCCGAATTGACCTTCCAAAAATTTGACTCCAAATGTTGACTGTACCCACCCCAGTTTCATGCGCTTCGACAGTTGTTACTAATTTCAAAAGCAATCGGGTCAAATTATTATTTTTTTTGGTAACTTTTTCTGATATTGGGGAATATTTTTTTAAGTGATTTCCCCTACCCATCCACCCCCCTGGCTGTCATTGATTGCTTGACATTCCTTTTGATTTCTCTCAAAAACTTGGCTCATGATTAATATTGCACAGCCTAGAGTAAAACATTAAACTTTGCAACTTTCAATCAACATGATCAATGATTTCTGAAACCACTAATTTCAGTCACATTTGAATTCAATAATTATGTACATTTATTTCAACTTTTCTATTTCTGCCCCCCCCCCCCCCCTTATGAATTATTCATTCTTAACTGTGATGACCTTGGGACCGTCCAATCAGAATCAACATAATCAATCCATGCGCCGTAAGGTCATAACCTCAATGTGGTGAAACCAAAATAAACAGTCAAAAATGGCGAGATTGGTCGGCACAGTCGATGTAACATCGATCAAATAAACAAATTTCTTAAGAAGGCTTGGCCTAAAAACTATGTTGTTTTTCAGGAGAAAACATATTAATCTTTGATATTCTGAAGTATAAAATTGTTGGGCAAAGTGGAACATCATTTATTTAGACTGTTTTTGCTATGGAAAAATACAAAAAATTTTCAATTTTGCGAAGAGGGGTAAATCAAATTGAAAATATAATTTCTCCTCAGAATCATGTCCACAATATGGTTTAATTGACTGTTTCTAACAATTAAATCTACAAAGAGCGTGATGAAATACGAAGAGCTTGCATGACTTTCGGTCTGTGTTTTGATAACAGGTGCACTTGACTTGCCAAAGAAAAATAGTGCAATCCGTCTATTTCCGTCATCTTCTCGCAACTTAAATTATACAGACCAAAATAATCTCTAGCACACACAGGGAACCAAGCAAAGGGATTGAAATTGCTCGTTTCTCATGACGATTTCGGACTTTTCTTTCATAAAATAACTACTTTCCCCATCTCATTTCAACCCAATATGGAGTGCAATCGATTGAAAAATAACTTATAGAAAGTCAGAACTCAATTTTAAAAGCACATATCGCACACAGAAATAACCTTAGCATAAAAAGCACCATCGGAAGTGGCGAAAAATGAAACAAAATACAATGTCCACTTAGCGCCAATCACGATGGCTCGTCAAGCAAGCTTGGAGCCAAAAATCCTGAACTTATGAAGCGTGGCGAGCTTAGCCAAGCTCTCGCAAGAACACGGCCGGGGGTCCGGGGCCCGCCTTAAGGGCCCCGGTGGGGTCCAGATGGTTTCTGCACATTTAACACCACAGTAAAGGCCATTTCAGAGGGTAAAAAGAACAGTTCAAAGCTCCTGGCTTGTTCTACACTTTTAATAAAAAGTGCTTCCTTCTTCCAGAAAACATGCTTTAAAGTTTTCAGTTTCCTATACTTTTATGTACAAGAGACACTCTTAAAAAAAGTTTTTTGGCTTTATTACATGGACAATATGGCTGATGTTGATATATGTGAAACAGAAAGATAAGACAATAGGGCCACTCCAAAAGCGAAAAAATAAATTTAAAAAAAAAAATTTAAAAAAAAAAAATTTAAAAAAAAAAAATTTTTTTTTTTTTTTTTTTGAAAATCCGAATTTTTTTTAATCCCCAAAATCCGGAAATCCGGATAAATCCGGAAATGTGACATCTCTGCATATTAAATCGGTAATCGGGCAGCAAAGGCTGATCGATGCATCTCTAACCTTAATGGTTCCACAGAGTTCTGGTTCAGGAACTGATTTGTTATCTGACACCCACCCGTCTTCTAGCTGTTTTGGATGACAGCTTCTTTACCCATCATAATTTTCACGTATTGGACCCCCCCACCACCACGATAAAACCCTGCATGGCATACCCTCTGTAACATGTCACCTTAACCCTAACCCTCCTGTATACTACAAAATACTACTTGATATATGCGTTGTTCGATGCGTGCATCCCACGTGGGGGATGACGAATCGCCTCTAAGTGATATATAGGCACGGTTTCAGCTGGCCAGCGAAGCCCAAGACCCGTGGCAAAGTGTCGCCGACCGAGTGCTTGGCATGCGAGGGGTCTCGGGTTCGAATCCCACCCAGAGCAAACAACTTCTTTCTTTCTTTTCTCTCTTTATTCTTTCCATCTTTCCCTTCCCCTCGCCAAAAAGCCTTTAGGCGGTTAGGGTTAATGTTTCCATAGTTTTTGGTTCCACAATAATTGATTTGTTATATATGACACCAACCTTCCTGCTAGCTGGATGACAGCTTCTTCACCAAATTTTCATTTCGCATACCCCATAACCCCTCACCCCCCTGATAAAAACCCTGCATGTATCTCCTATTGGCATACCTCTATAACATGTCACCTTAATTAACCCTATAAAAACACCTGAAAATGCCACAAGGATAACCACTGTGCATGCATGAATCCCAGGTGATGCGATGACACAATCACCTAAAGTACTACATGTATAATATGCTCAGGGAATCGCTGGCGGGGCAAGCGAAACCCCTGTGGCTACCCGTGGGTGATCGTATGCTTGGCATGCGAGAGGTCTAAAGTTCGAATCCCGGGGGTACCAAGTGACTTCTTTGTTCATCTTTTTTTTTTCGTTTCTTCTTTAACTTCCGATAGTAAAGAGCAGTGTCTGGTGTTAGGGTTAATGATTACATAGTTTTGGTTCAACAATTGATTTGTTATATGACCCCACACCTGTTATCTACTATATGTTTAATAGATTGATGACAGCTTCTTCATCCATCACAATTTTCATTTCTCGTACTCTCCCCCTTAAAAACCCTGCATGTATTTCAAATTGGCATACCTCTGTAATGTACATGTCACCTTAATGGTTCTGTAGTTTTGGTTCCACAATTGATTTGTTATATGACACCCACCTGCCTGCTAGCTGGATGACAGCATCTTCACCCATCACAATTTTCACTTCGAAATTTATTTCACAGCTTTGCTTTTATTTTGCTACAGGACCAAGTGCAAATTTTGAAATTAACGCATCAAAATTTCGAAACACATATAATATATTAGTGTACACATTTACATAGAACAAGCATGCACAATGTTTGAATTGAACAAAACAAATGTCAAAATAAACATGTTGGGATACGTGTAAAAAAAGCAAAATGGATGGAATCGGTAGAATTTACTCAATCATATAAAGTCAGGTGATATGTGATCTAGCGATGTCTTTATGAAGAAAGCTAACCTGCTAGCCAATATTGGAAGTCAACTGGCCATGAGAGACAGCCTAGTACACAATGATAAATAACTTGATATTCAAGGTACACAACATCATCCAATAACCTTGGTGTACTCATCATACGCTGCTGAATTTCATAGCTCTGAATTGCTCATATTTCTTGGAAGTACAAAAGTAGACAGATAAAGAGGAATCAATCTCTTCCATTGACTATCATCTCATTTCATTGCCGTTATCCTGCTACAGGCCGACATAGTGCTAGTATGCGTGAATCCGTTTGGATTCGGTCAGAATTTTGTGAGAATACAAAATGTAGATTGCTGCAATTTATGCATATCTACCTCCCGCTGCCAAAATTTTTTATTACAATTCAAATGTCTACCTTGTCCTTCATTCTGTGAAAATGTGAAGAATAGAAATCAGTTATTTGGTCTACCAGTTATTTGAGAGAAACCAGCATTTATTCATTTTATTAGGGGGGCATGGGGGCATTTCATCAGAACACTTGCCCCCCCCTCCCTCCCCCGTTGCCTCCACAGTAAAAACTTAAAATTACGAAAATTTCAACTTTTTGCAGCAATTTTGCACAAAATTTGTTGATTTTCCCCCCTTGAAATTCACTTTGCCCCTCCCCAATAAAAATTCCTGGCACAGCCACCAGTTAGAAATTACCGGTATGTTTTGGTTTGGGAATAATGATGCTGCACGAAGAAACTTGGATTGAGCATCCATGGGTAAATGGTGGTTTAATTACATGAACAGTAAAATGATATCAATTGTTTTCAAATCCATTATTGAACCAAATCCGATGCAAATTTTACAGAAGGTACATGCATGTAACAGAGTAAATGGGCTTTCAAATTCTGTTTAAAAGAATAAAGCAGTGCAGTGATGATATGAAGCTCTGTTCAACTGTGTGTTGTCAAGTGTCCGTACGGGCGTACGGACCTCCAACATTGACTAAAAATGTCAAAATTGTATCCTTATTTAGATCGCCTGCAGTCCTAGCACTTGCAGAGTAACTAATAACTATAATCATGGAATAGATGCATTTGTAGGATTGGAAATATAAATTTAGGCTTGATTTTTGATTGCCAAATCCAAGGATACTCACATATTTAGACTTTCGCCATCTTGGCTGATGGCTTCTTCAGAATGACCACTGGGATCCACTTTTCCGCTGGGATTGACCGCTGTTTCCGGCGATTTTCGCATCCCTAGGTTGCTGAGTTCTTATAAGTGGATCGTACACGTGATCAAGAGAGTAACTACCGATGTCCCGGTTGACTGTTTTATCCCCCCGCCTTCTGATCCAAATTGCTTCTCTGATGAGTCTTGTTTGCTGCAACCTAGGGATGCGAAAATCGCCGGAAACAGCGGTCAATCCCGCGGGAAAAGTGGATCCCCAGTGGTCATTCTGAAGAAGCCATCAGCCAAGATGGCGATAAAGTCTAAATATGTGAGTATCCTTGGATTTGGCAATCAAAAATCAAGCCTAATTAATAACTATATTTCTTACAAAACCGCATAAAACTGCAGATTTTTGAATTTGGGATTTATCAAATTACTGATAATGCCTTTGGGTTAGGATTGGGTTAGAATAAAGACCAATGTTGTCCATTTTACCTGTAAAGAAAACAGAATTTGAGTGTTCTGGTGGAAAACCAGTTTATGTCATAGCTTCTTGGAGAAGACTTTGTCAGACTTATTAATGTCATTTTAAGCTTAGCTTTGCCTAGGGTGCAATTGTTTTGAAAACTGTTGGAAACTGATATTGCAATTCACAAAACGGAATTTGCCTTTTAGAAAATGGAAAACTTTGGTCTCTAGGTTAGAGGTTATGAGGGTAAATTTGAATCCATCAGTACTGAAGGGCTTACCTGTGTGATCATCTGCTGAAGGTTTGTCCATGCTATCTGATGAGGCTATATGATAGCAAACAAACACAATGACAGACAAGTATGCAGCATCCAATGAAAGCATTAAAAAGGTGAAAAGAGCACATGAAGCAATGTTAAAGATGAATGGCATGATGCGAATGAGTGATGAAATAATTCATGTATACCTGCTACCTATGTTTTAAGATGGTAGCATACTTTAAGCCTCACACAGACATACACACAGTGCAATGTAAATAAATATCTAGTAATGTACGATGTAAGACACATGTATTATCCACAGTCAGCAAACACAGACAGTGATAACAGGACACACACTTCACATTTGTACTATCCATCCATGGGCACGCACGATTCAGTTTTATTCACCCCAGTGCAGGCTGACCAGTCTGCCCCTCCCCCCCCCCCCCCCCCCAATTGTGGATATTACATGTAGATTCCTCTACAAAATATTTTGTCTAACTGCACAACCAAATGCATTTTTAGGCTATTTACATAATTATGTTATAGAGGGGAGGTCAGCTAAGTGAGTTAATGCTCTGCGTGCTAGCCATGTGCTTCAATGGAAAAAGTTAAGTTTGAAATATTTTCTCAAAATATCAAGAGCTATCGTAAGAACTACTGGATCAATACTACATGTAGGCGTGTTTGTACTCATTTTCATGCATTTTTCATGCTGATTCCAAGTATGGTCATGAAAATTTACATTTCTGAAATTTTTGAATTAAAAAAAAAAATTGAAACTTGTCGTCTGCATCAACACACGCGTGAAGAGAGTTAACCACGGACATCCGCAGATTCAGATTATGTTTGTGTTATGTGTATTCAAACCGTGTCCTCATTTGTAGGTATTACAAATGTACACCCACACACCCCCACACCCCTACTTGTATAAAAACTTCTGCACCAATGGTTTACATTTTCTTTTCTACACACAGCGGGTCAGAAACTAACACCAAGGTTTGCATGCATTTATATCAGTGTTTTCCTTTTGACATGTGTGCATGTGTATAAATATCACTGCCAGTATAGCTAGCCAGCCAGCCAGCTAGGTAGTCGGGATGTCAGCGCAATATAAGCCATCCCATCTCATTCGCAAGTGACCCAATTGATTGTACCCATCAAGTGCCACAGGCCGTAGGGTAGAGAGAGAGAGAGAAATACGCTAAATTGTCCCATCGCATAATTTCATTTCTCCCCGTGTTAAATTCCAATTGGAGTAGTTCACTACTTTTTGTGTAGCCCTACGTACATAATATGCCAACCATTTTGATGCTTGTAACAGAATGCGCAAATCGATTTGTATATTTTACGCTATACAAGCATTTTACATGTATCGTTAGCAGAATTCACCTGTTTCTTATATTTTGAGATGCGAAAAATAACAACAACATATATTGTAGCAATATGGGATCTAAAATATAAATTTAGCACAAAATGTTTTCACATGATTTTCACAGTGCACAAGCAAAATACATGCGTTCTTTTGAATTAATGGTTTGCAGTTTCTTTAAAAGCTTTTTTCTCTTGCCTGCTTTTGTGATGGCAATTGGCATCAGCTTTCCGTTGCAATGAAGACCACGGTCAGATTCTCACTCAAAATAAGTACAGTTCTGAAATCACTCTAAAGAATTCCACACATGCTCATCCCTAGAGATACCATTCTTGAACACCAATTCATGTACAAAGAGTGACCTTTGAATGAATTGGGTACTACTAAAACTCATATTGAGTAGGATTTAATCTTTCCTTAGAGAAGTCCTTTTCAAAAACTCATCTACTCTGCAACTGGGGTCAAGTTTCAAGCCATCTGTTCAATGGGGTTTTTGAACTATGCCCTTGTGAATGAGGCTATTTTGGTTTTAACAGTAATATATTTCACACAGAAGTGAGATTACAGCACAATAGTACATTAATACTACGTCATGACTGTTGTGATCAAACCTACGCTAATAACCCATCCATGTGCCTCGGACATTAAGTAATATCGCCCCCTACAATCTTTGGGTTACGCTATATAATACCCAGAGGGCTAAATGTTGTTGTGCGCATTAAGAGAGTTGCATGTAGGTCAGTCAATTGTCCCCTGAGAAAATGTCGCAAGTAGTCTACAAAGTAATGAATGCAGTCAAAACTTATCAGTGTGACTACATGGATTACAATATGCTGGTTGTCTGTGCTGTCATATTGCAGTCATCAATGAATTGGTCCTTTCCTTGCAATGCTAAAACCAGATTATATTGTTTTGTAGTGCTGTTGTCGACATGCGTTAACCCTAACACCCAAAAATCTTACAAAATCTTACGATGAAAAATTCTGCGCATGCATGAATCCCAGGGTCTCGATGGCGACTTAATCACCCTAAGTGTTATATCGCGACGGAATTGCTGGCGGGCAGCAATAACCCGATGTAGCTACCGGTCCGTGATCGTGTGCTTGGCATGCGGGGGGTCAAAGGTTTGAATCCCAGGGGTGCCAAGTCAAAAATTCTTCTTCGTCTTGACTTTTTCGGATCTTCTTTGACTTCAGATCCCAAAAAGCAGGGTCCAGTGTTAGGGTTAATATGGCGACATTATGTTGATATACAATGTTAAATGTAGGTAGCATGTTGCAAATTGCCGGTCCAACGCCCAGGGCCAGGCATACTTAATGTACGCCGAATATTCAGCCAAATTTTGATGGATTTCTTTCATTTTGTGACTAATGTGAGCCAACCTGATCCCACTACCGATCCCAAATTTATATTTGACTTCAGGATCTCATTATTCCGACATGTCGAAATAAACAAATTATCTCAACATTGGCACTAATGTTTTGTCACATATCAGCCCCAGGTTCTTTCAAAATGTGATCAATTTCCCTACCAGTTTCAAACATCCTCTAAACTTAAAATGAAATTATTTTTGCTATTTTATTCATCATTTAAGCCCTTGATCCATTTGGTAATTTGCATACAGCTTCCTACCTATCAACCTTACTTTCCAGACCTTTTCCTTCAAATTTAATCAGACTTTAATGACAAGACAGCCTATGTATACAAATATCAGTTTCATGGAAAGCATATCAAAATGTAATTTACGACACGGACAAATAAAGATTACTAATATTGATTTCCCTAGATATTATAACCCATAAAGTGGCTTGGGTGATTCCCTTATACCTCAGACCCGGGGGTACTCAAGTTTGGTTTTGGTAGGGACGTGCCGCTGAGAATTTGAAAGTGGACCCATAAATATACCAATTTTTCAAGAAATTTGGACCCATTGATATAACAAAAGTCAAAATTTTCGGCCAAATTTAACCCAAATTGTCCTAGTTTTTACAAATTTTCCCAAAATTTTGGGAAAATTTTGAAAATTTTGGCTAAATTAACGAAAAAATTGAGAAAATTTTGAAAAAAGGACCCATTCATATACCAAAATAGGCTTTGAAAAGGGGTCATTGATATACCAAGAGGCTGAAAATGCTACCCATATTTGCATGTGCACGTCCCGTATGGTCATTTGTACTGAGAGAACCCCCGGGACCTCAGATAGGGGAACAGGCTGAATAATGGAATGGTTTTTGTAGTTTTGGGTTAAGCAGTAGACTATAGTCCGATGTCTTGTGGGTATTTTTCTCGCTGCGACAGACGCAGAATCTAAACTGAGCTCAAAAAGAAACTTATAATTTTTCAAAAGGTCATATCTTGAAATCCTGTCCATCAAATTGAACCAAAATTACACACAGATTTACTTCAATACTCTACTCTTAACACATGTCAGTAACCAAGCAGTTATCCAACTGACACAACAGCAAAATGCACTGACATATGACAGCTTCCTGGACCACATTCACAGCCCAGCCCTGTTTCATGAAAAAAATGTATGAAAAGCAGAAAGCAGCACCGTTTTATCATCTGTGCAAGGATCTTGTGTGCATTCTCACAGATTTTTTGTCCTGGGTGCCAAATGTTGAGCTGTGAAAGTAAAGGAAGTCCAGGAAGCTGTCCCATGACAGTGCATTTTGCTGTTGTGTCAGTTGGACAACTGCTTGGTTACTGACATGTGTTTTGAGTAGAGTATTAAAGTAATCCTGTGTGTAATTTTGGTTCATTTTGATTGACAGTATTTTAAGATATGACCTTGTGATTCACAAGTTGTAAAAAAATATAAGTTTCTTTTTGAGCTCAGTTTACTTTTCCCTCCACAAGGGCTAAAGAATGTCCTAACGAGTCAGCATCTTCCAATGCTGAAAATGTCCCAACAGAAAATTATCCACACAGACTTCAGCCTAAAGCCTGGCATTGAGAAAAACCAACAATATGAAAATATACATAATATTACATGTACCTACCTATAGGTTCGCTCTCTGAGCGTATTTTTATATTCCGTATCGTTATTGGTTCAGAGCGTCCTGTGCCATCGCCAAAGTATGGGTAGTTATCTTTGAGGGTCACAGGCCCCTCCTCATCTTCTTCAAAGGAAGCCTCAAAGGGTTCCAACCTAGTAAACAAACACACACACAAACACAAAATTTGTGAATATGTGAACAAGACATGCAAAATTTTTCAAATACCTGAAAATATCTCTGCTATACATACATAGATGTGGATAGGAAGAATCACACTGTTTCCAATTATAAAGCAATGGGAAATAAGCCCAAATAAAACTAATAGTACATGTCTCAAAATTGTTAAGATTTTAAAATCCAATGCCGAATGTGTCCCCCCCACCTCAAACTCTGTCAAAAAAAAAGCTTTAAAGTCTAAGTTTGATAAGCTAATTAAATAGTTTCACTGACATAATTCTGCCAACAAATGCTTTTTAAATACCAACATTTTTGTTTTTAAAAAAATTGCATACCATATATTTTTTCAGTCTTTTGCAGATGCGCAATATGCTATCACATTACGTGATAGGTACACGCTGGCGTGATTTGTTATTGTTAGACACGCACAATCAAATGATTGGCCCTCATCATGCTCATGAATACATGTACAAGAATTCTCAGCTAACAAAGCACAGGGAATCTGCCTGTTGGTGAATGGGCGGTATATTTGTTCATATGGTAAATCATATTCAATAATTCAGTAAAGTAATGTAAGATTCACTTTAGTAATTAAACAAGCAACCTGATTTTAACTCATTGGCTCATGTTATCGGGGTCAAACATTCTGCATGTGTTGCTACTTGCTAGAATTTCTCAGTGCCAAGGGGTTTGCAAATTCAGCTTTGAGTCTGGAGAACCACTGTCGCAAATTGCTTTATGATAAAGCATCAAAATCATCTCATTTGAGCCATGAATGTAAAGAAGTCACCCAATTTGGTGTAAGATTACAATGGGCTATTTAAGTTGAAATTCATGTATACCTCTAATGGAAATCATGACCTTAATCTCCCACGCAGGGAGTGTAGACATCAAATGGAATCACTCATTCAGGTAACTCCATTTGAAAATCACACTCCCTGTATGGAAGATACACAGTGTAAAGGTCATGTTTTCCAGAGGGTGCATGGATTTCAGCTGGAATAGAATATTATTGGATGTCATCAGGGTTCGAATTCAGTCAATTTCTTTGCATCTACTGTTTGTGCTATGCAAAACACATGTTTGCATAGCAGTTTCCCAATTTTGCATCGCAGTTATTTTGCTATGCAAAAAAAAAAGTGTTACATTTGGCGATGCAATATTTGTGTTTGCGTAGCGAATCTACAACTTCTGTCATTGTCATAAAATTTCAGCTATCACTGCCGCCAATATTGTATTCGCGCATCACACACATTTCCCAAACTGACACCTTGTTGCTAATAAAATATCAAATATATCCAAAAAAATACAGGTTGTATGTGTAATAATGTGTTCATCATTTATCATCAATAAATTCATGTTTGTGCTGGATTTTATGCTTAAAAGCCATCAGAATTCACGACTGTTTTCAAGAAGTAAAAATTTATGTGTAATATCGCCATTGACATTTCCCTCATTAATTATTCATGAGCTCATTATCTCGACGTAACGCCAAGGATAGTGGGTATTTTGAAACCGATGCTCAGTAAACATATAAACAATTTTTTATGCGCAGTTGGTGTATACATGTACAGCTTCAGGGGCTCTTGAAACTACTTGAAAACATCTCCTAGCAACGGTCAGAGGTCAGATTTTTTGCTGATAGCCGATAGCAGTTGATGGAAATTGCATCGCATTTTGCGATGCGATACAGTCGAATTCGACGCTGGATGTCATACTGCTGGTTCTTACTGTTAATGCCCAATTAATGATGAGTCAATGAAGCTACGATATTTGTCTTGGATCGAATAGCCAAGTTATCCAATTTTACACACAATGTGAAGATCAGGTTTTTCAGAACCGTCGCAACTGATTTTCAAGAATCCCAATTACTGGGTAAATATTGTGAGTGTGTTGGCATCGCTGCTTAATAATATTGAATGCATTCAAGCATGTTATAATATGTGCCAGCCCGTAGTCATACATTAGCATGCACAACCTGTTAATTAAAACATCCAAACCCTAGAGGGATTGAAAATAGAGTCTGTATGTGTGCAATTCTTATTATCCACCTCAGGCTCATTTTCTTGAAAAGTGCAGCAGTACTGTATGATATATAACAGAATAAAAAAGAAAAAAATATGATTGCAAGTTGATTGTATAAAATGTAACATTGCTCTCTCTATATTGGTTTCCCGGGATTGGTTTCCCTAACATCAGGGGTAGGCAACCTATTTCCCACAGGCTCGTCATGCTGCATGCACACACACACACCCCTATACATGTAAGCACTGTATGTCAAACAGGGACACTTATTGACTAACCCGGGCCAAAAACACAAATTCAAACTTTAACCGACTGGTGGCTAACCGGGGACTTTTTGCAGACTTTTTTTTTCACAGTTAAACAAACAGTTAAAAACAAACTGTGACTTTTTGCAGATTTTTTTCCATGCACTTAAATAACAAATCCGCCTTAAATCGGGTACTTCAACCTTACCCCATAGCGCACAGTGTATTTTACCCATACTGAAAAATCATTCCGGACCATGCATGCACAGATCACTGACAGTGACGCAATCAACCAATCAGCAGTTGGAAAATCGTTAACCCAATGACATCATTGCTGCATTTTCATTGATAAAATTCAGAATCGTTCAAAAACACGAGCTTTTAATTGCAAATATTTAATTTTTGTGTGTATGAATGTCACTGTCTATCTCAAATTAACATTGTGTACTATCGTAGCGTTGAATGCGCTGAAGCTTGTGAGGCGGGTCCGTTGTAAATTTGGCAGAGACTTTCTCTTGTTTTTTGTGACATTAAAAATCCATCTGTCGCATGGCCGCTGTGTGTGGGGGTGTGTGTGGGAACGGGGGTCAGCTATGCACGCGCTGCATGCATAAACACTAGTACTGCTGACTGAGTGTACCAATCGTAGCAGGGTGTAAAATATACAACAAAGTCAATGTTTAATCTCAAATACGTCATGGGGTAAATATAAGCATTTGAATAATTTAACAATAATTTGAACCTGAAAAATAAATGAACATATGAAAGTTCATGAGTGATTTTTCAACATATTTGACTGTTGGATATATATGGGTGCTGCAGCTTTGGAGCTAAGGCAATATGGCGATTACTTTGAAGTTGGTAATGGGTAAATTACACTGTGTAGCAGTCCCTGGTTGTAAAATGCCAATTTTTTCATTTAGAATGGCCAGTTTGCTGTGAAAGTTTGATAAACACACACAAATTTCTCCAATGGGCATGAAAAACAACTCCCCCCCCCCCCCACAGATGCCACTCACTTGATCAAAAATCCTATTCAAACTGTTTGAAAAAGTCAGATACCTTTACAAGATTAGGCTAATGAAAGTTAGTTTCCTGTCACAGATATTTCGCCAAATGATGAGGTGACTCTTTCATTATTTATTATTTTTGAACAATACTTATTAGGACTTTTTATCACACAAAGTAATAACAATATATGTCACAGGCACGAAAATGATGGGTCAATTATACTATAGCTTATTTAGAATATTAACTTCTTTGTATCAAGGTATTTGTTTATGAAGGGATCGGATTCCAAATGAAACCATCTACAACCTGAACATCACCACTCCACTGGTTGCCAGAGTCAAGATTCATCATCAACTCAAATTTCTCGGCCATATACTGCGTCTTGAAGATGGCGAGCCTGTGAAAGAATATGCGCTTTATATTCCACCACATGGGAAGAGGAAACCGGGACGGCCGCGCACACTGTACTTACAGTATGTCCAGCACCTCCTGGGAGATACTGAAGGGATGCTGCAGCCAAACAAAATTGTTTCGCTTGCCCAAGATCGCATTAGTTGAAGAAAGCTTGTAGTCGGCTGCGGAGACTGATGATGATGATGAATCGATGATGATCAAAAGTAGAAAAGACTGAAACAGTCAAATTCTCAATAAAATGGCAAAATAATAAACTATTTCTGCAAAATGACATTCTGTCGCAGCATAAAAACGGTGACATGGGCAGGCAACAGAAAACTCAACATTCACTTTCATTATCCTAATCTGAACAAAATTTCACACCAACACACTCCGGTCACAAGGGGACATGCCAGGAAGATTTCATTTATTTCTGTCATTTATTTTGGGCACTTATTCTGACCATATATTTTATAATGTATGTACTGGTATTAAGTTGACAGTATGTATTGTATAGTATGTATGATCAGTGTCTTGACAGTAACTAATAAACCAATCAATACAGACTGCCCAACACAAACACACATTGCTTATACAGTGACACACATAGTAAAGTACCCCTTTTGTTTTAAAGCGACTTCCGTAAATTTTATTCTTGAACTACATGTATTTATATGACCAATTTATGCAATATATTTTGCACACTTTCTGCAAAACATTTTGACACTGATTTCATTATGAAAAATAATATTGCTGTATAGATCTTCACCAGTGGCGTAGCCAAGGGGGGAGGCAAGGGGGGCAGCTGCCCCCTTGTTAAAAAGTCTTGCCCCCCCCCTGTGGGATGGTGACCGCCCTGACATTTAAGATTTTTTTGTGTTTCTGACATTTGGCTTTGTTAAATTCATGTTACTCTGTAAGAATTTTCTTGAATTTAACGATCAGGTGATCATACAGTGTGGCACTGCGCCATTTACTGACCCAGTATGCCACCCTCTTTCTCTCACTTATCACGCTGAATCACCCTTATTATTGAAATGCTGCCCTCTGGCTCTCTACCAGCTGATCCCTTGTTTGCAAAATTCAAGAGATTTAACAAAGAGACTAATCGATATTTGGCATTGTGCCAAACTCATAATGATATGTACACATCTAAATCAATATGCAAACTACAAGTGCAACAACAATGTTTATTGTAGAGCAATTCATAATAATACACTTTTGCGCACATAACATGTATACTTTTAAACCATGTTTCCTTGTGTACTAGAAGAATTATATATATATCCAGTTTGGACCTGACATTACAATGAAACTCAAATGCTGCTACCTGTATCGGTATGCATATCAAAGAACAGATTGGCTGGGCGGCTGGGCAGCTGGCCGGTTTCACATCACATATTGTGACAAGCTGGAATAGCATTTACTTCATTAGAATTTAGATTGACCATTTATGTACATCCCTACATGTCAACAAATTACATCTAAAAGTCAGTCATATACATGTACTCAGTCATCCCGAATTTTAATCAATTCAACGGTGCAATAAGGAATCATCTCAGTAATGGCTAATTTCCAGCACTTGGTCTGTTGTTCAATGTGTGCATTAAGTTCTTCTTTTGTTGTTTAATCTCTGCCTTTTCTACCAAAATCTTTTTATTACTTAAAGGAGGATTTTGTGATCCTAGCATCCTCTTTTTATGACATTTTTCAGTAGATTATCCACGAAAAAAGCTTATTCCCAAAATTTCAGTTGATTGCGAGTTATGCATGATTATGTATATATTACACTGCTCCATAGGCCACTGTTGTAATTTCATTCTGGTATACCAGAACGAAATTCAAATTTGACGATATTTTTGCTAAGCGAATAAATCTGCAAGAAATTTTGGTACATTAAACATTATGTAGCCAGAGGTTTCCAGTGGTATAAAAATCTCAACTTTTTTTGAAAAAAGTGGGGGGATGAGGCTGTGGATCACGAAAATATGCCCTTTACAGGACCCCATTGGAAATAAGCCTGAAACATGGGCTTATCCTGGTTCTTAGTGTATTTTTATATTCACTTTATATATATATCCTTTTCATTTTTATTTGTTAAGTGTCATGTACATTTAAACTTGGGTTGCAATTAGATTTGAGCTGTTCACAGGGGGGGGGGGCCGGCCAAGATTGGCTGAATTTTCACGTCGTCATTGGTTTTACACGAAAACACAAAAATGTCTCGAATTATTCCAATACTGTACGTATGTTATTAAGCACTATTTTATCAGTCTAAATCCGTTGAGGTTCGCCAGTGAACCTCATTGTAAGTACTGTTTTTTGAATGTTTTGTATGAATAACGCACTGTATGTTTATGATATATACGGTACCTAAAATTTCCCCCATTGAGTATAGGGTTAGGGGTGTGATTTTTGGGTAATTTTGTGCCCGGTACCGCCGCATTTTTCGGGCGGGTAACGGTACCAGAAATTGCAAAAAAAAAAAAATTTTTTTTTTTTTTTTTTTTTTAATTTAACAACCATGATCCTAGCATTTAGGTCTAGGTCCAGAGACACTACAAAACCGAAAAAAAACTTTGAAAAAAAATTATTTAAAAAAAAAAATTCATTTTTTTTTTTTTTTAAATTTCGGGTACCCGGGCAGGGAATTTCCTGCCCGGGTAATAGGATTATCGGGCGGGACTCGAATTCCCGGGACTCACTCACACCCTTAATTGAGTATCACGGTTAGCGTGGTGTAATGGTAAAGTTGTCGCCTGCGATGCAGAGGGTCCCAAGATCGAGTCCCGTCCCGCTCACTCCCGGCTATAATTTTTTTTTTCTTCACATTCATTTTGAATCCGAAAATATTTATTTTTATGTGAAAATTTATACATTCACTGAGAAATACATTTTGTGCATTTTTTTTCTGTAACAGGGCCAATAGAGCTAAAAACACAACTCGGCACGGGCGTCCAATGTCCAGGCAGTGTTGCCGTCATATTGTCTGTTTTGTTTACGATATTGGCTGTTGCCACAGTGAATAATGTAGTCCACCGTCGTCTGGCTGTTCATGTGAAGTGTATTACATTATTTTACAAGATTACCTTAAATGAACTTTGACCTCACTATGTGACCTTGAACATTACAGTGTAGCTACATGTATGATACAAGTTTGGTTGCATTAGGTTGAACTGTTTATGTGCAAGGTCATTTTTAACCACACACTTTGAATGCAAATTTACTCTTCAATTTACAGAAATATTTACCCCATTGTTTAAAAGACCATTGACAAGTGACCTTTGACCTATTATGTAGTCCATATAATCTTTACTACCCAACAATCATTGTACCCCAGTTTCATTCTTGGGGGTCACACAAATACAAAAGTGTTATGCATCCGCAAAAAAAAGCAAAAGGGGTCTGATTTTGAGCATACATGATACAGTGGCGTCAACATTTTTACCAATAGGGACTGTTCTTTTTTACCGGTTTTGTGTTAATTAGAAGTTGAACCAATTGAAAAACAACAAATGAGGAAAGGACAATTTTGAAAATCTTATTCTTAATCTTAGGGACTTTTCACAAACACTTGTGGGGGGGGGCTTGATACAAAATTGGGGGCCCTTTTTTGACCATCCTAAGGGGGGCCCTGAAAAAATTGACCACAAATTTTCCCGAGAAAATTGAGTTATGCTTTTCTATAGGGTTGAAAAGGGGGGGCTGAAAAATCTTTGTGATAATTTTTTTTGCATCAGGCCCCCCAACAAGGGTTTGTGAATGGTCCCTTAAACAGTTGTAGTTTTTTCAATGATATGCACTTTTAAGAATAGTGAGTCAACCTTTGGTGGGTATTTTCCTGTGACGTAACCTTTGACCGATTCTAGCAAAAGTATCCGCGCCCTGGGTACTTTTCAGTACAAAAGTCGGAAAAAACACATTAAATTCCATTTGAAGAGCTCTAATTTCTTTATTTTAACACGAAAAATTATCACTCTCTCAAATTATCATACCAAACGGGTGAACTTGCATGTCGCAAAAAAAGAAGGAAATCAAAGATTATTTAGATGAAAATAAACGTGTGTTTTGAACTAAACAATTTCAGTAAAAAGTTTGGAAAAAAAGCACCACGTTTATTTAAACTTAATTTTGTATAATTGTAATTTAAATAACACAATCTTAAAAATCACAAATATGAAAGATAAAACGGTTTTGTACACAAATTCCACGACAATGTTGTACAAATTGACGTAAATCACCCGGGAGGTAGACAGTTATCGGCGAAGATGAAATGAGCTTTGAAAATATTCAGGGTTTTTTTTTAAACTTTTTGTTTACTTATTTATAACGTGACAAACGCGTATATCACACTGCACACCACTTGCATAGCGCGAGCGTCACGCAAAGTTAACCATGCCGGCGCGGTCTTTGCGTTAGGGCGCGGACAACCCGAATGTTGATTGATAGGTGACGCAAAAAATGCCACAAGAAAGGCCTGCAATTCGGTAAAATCCACATTTTTCCATCATTTTTGAAGAACAATTTAGACAATTAATCTAAATAACACATACCTATAAATATACCAAACAAAGCGGAATTATGTGAACTAAATGAAAATGATGTCAAAAAAGTTCACGATTAGGTAAATCGGAGAGGAGGTAGACGAATGTCGCCTAAGGTTTTCAATTTGGGCAAATTCAACAAAAAGTTAGTGTCATTTAAATGACCAAAAACAACGAAAATAAAGCGAGCGAGGAACCATGAGATTCTTCGAGTTGCTCGAGAAGTCTAGCCAAGAATTTGCTCACTGATAGCTTCACATTCTAGGCTAGAGACCATTGCATTCAAAATCTAGTCGGATTCACTGAAGCATGACACCGTGTAAAGCAATGGAAGTTCAGAAGTAAACACAGCCGATCACGACAGGCGATTGCATCAAAAATGTTGCTAAATTTACACTTCAGCGAAATTGTTAAGGGGGTACTACAATGTACACCCCTGGCCAATTGTGTGCCTATTTTTGCAATTTTCTCAAAAATTATAACACATTGGTGACAAGTAAGATATGTATATTATACTTATAGGGGCAAGGACTACAGCTATTGTACTAAAAATTCAGCAACTCAAAGCAAGTAGTTATTGCTTTATTGATCAAATATTGATTTTCCCTCATTTTTGACTGTAACTCCACAACTGTTGTCTGTGCTGAAATAAAATTTCTAGTGCAGTAGTTGTAGTCCTTGCCCCTATACATATCTTACTTGTCCCCAATGCGCTATAATTTTTGAGAAAAATGCAAAAATAGGCACAAAATTGGGCAGGGGTGTAGTACCCCCTTACATTGTCCAAAATACATGTAGGCAAATCTTGCTCGAAATAACTTTCACCCAAATTTCAACATTAACAGAATAAATAATCTCTGGTGCAAAAAAGTGCACCGCTGTCCGACCGAAAAACGATAGCAACATACTCTAGCATCGAATGCGTATTCATGTGCAAATTCGAAGCTAGATTTCTCAAGTAATCTTTGAGATCCTCATTTCACAACTAGCCGAAATCAATGAGCTCATAATTAGCGACCGTGCTCACGACTGACTGAAACAGACATCACATAATAGAAGTTTATTTACTGCTTCATTGCTCCTCTAAAAAATGCTATCACCCTTGACTGTTTAACTGTATGTAGTATGTACAACAAGCAGAAGCCATCATGATCATGGAACTGCATCATTGCATTGTGGATTGTTGTGATCTTTTTTCACACATACATCATGCACAACAAAAAAACAGCCGTAACAGCTAACAGGACACTAACTTTAAACTGGTTGGTTAAAATGTCCATATATAAAACTGCAAACACACTTTCAACCTAAAGTGTCTGTTAATTTGATACGAGCTGCATAACTGTGTGTCATTTGATGTCAATCTTGAATAATTTCTGGCTATCAAGATTTTTGGTTGCATTTTGTCATGTTGTGACTTGCGATCGTGAAACGTACTAAAAATACACCAACATTATCATGGCATTTGCAACTAAACACAACATTATTTTACAACGAGCGTTTACATGTGAATGCATACTTACATGGTGTTTAATTAAAAATACATTCCAATGGTTAAACAGGTCTAAATATGCCTCATTTTGCAAAACCTGCTGTCATCCTACCACCCATCTTCTTCTACTTGACACGCCATGTTTTGATCATGTTATGACGTCATTCAAGGTCATGAATATTTATTTAGAGAGCGCCCCTTCAATCAATTATCTCCCAGCTACTAGGGTGCAGGACATGGCCCAAAAATAGGAATAAACATGAACATGGAATTTTATGAGACGAAATTCCGAAACGAAATTCCAGAAGAGGAGAAGAAGTTTAATAAGCCATAATGTGCAATCTTATAAAATGAAATTGGTTAATTTTTTGTCAAACCTGTCCCAACTTCAAGTGGCGTAGATTTCTCTTGGGGGATGAAAAGAATTCTCAAAAAGTCTAGTAGGCCTGGCCTAGTAGTGAATCCAGCCCGGGGGTCACTCCCATTGTGGCCTGTACACCATCCGCGATAATCAACTTTTGAAAAGCACCCTAAACAAGGATTTAACCCTTGGCTAAAACGACACCCTAAACAGGGATTTCATTCCTAACATCAAATTTCATACCCTAAATTTCATTTCCGCGTATTTAGAAATTGCAATTTTGCTACCCTTTTTCCAATTTTTCATGTTTTTGACACCCTAAACGCGATACGCGCGGATCGTGCCTACCCACGAAAAACGACCCTTTTTACGCGTATTCATTATCGCGGATGGTGTACAGGCCACAATGGGAGTGACCCCCCCCCCCCGGGGAATCCAGCACCATTTTGCGCCAGAAAATGTTTATGGTACAAATGCGCGCGAAAAATGTTGCCATATTCAAGTTAAACTGCAAAAGCGGACTGAATGCGCGCAAAAATTGGCACTTTTGGGGCTAAAATGGCCAAATATGAGGTATAAGCAATGTATAAACACAACTCGAGACAGTATACAGTATTGTTGTGTGCTAGTAATAGTGTCCTTACAGTCCATTTTCTTCAAAGAAAGGAAATTGCGAACCAGAAATGTTTTATGTAGGCCTAGTCACGGTACTCACTATATGATTAAGCCACTGATATATTATCGGAAAACTCTATACGTCAAAGTGCGTACCTCTTCCAAGAAAGGAATATATTCTTCTGTCGACTTCAAGTTTCAGTTTTATTTACCAGACTTGCCATGCTTGCTGAAGTCTGGTTTATGAAACAATACATCTGTCAATGTAAGAGCTTAAAGTGGAAACATTGGAATAATTGCAATGCAATGCTGTTTACCATTAGAAATTGTGTGAAGTGATGAAATAATAATAACACACTGGTAACAAAAGTTACGTATATTATACTAGGGGCAAGGAATCCAGTTATGGAATTTCAGCCTGACTCAAGACAAGCGGTACGTATGATAAGAAAAGAGGTAGGCCTACCGCTAGAATGTAATTCATTTCTTAACATAGGCCTATTAAACGAACCACTTGTCTTGAATCACTGAAATTTCAGTGTAGTAATTGGATTCCTTGCCCCTATGAGCCCTAACTCAAAATTAGTCACAAAATTTATTAGGGGGGTGTAAAATGTCCATTACTTCCTTTTAGTAAGGTAGGGTAGTATTATAGTAGGCCTATTGGGCTATTCCATAAAATTGGTGCACACCCCCTATAGAGGAGTAAATTTTCAATCAAAGAAATGTCCGGATTTCCAAGTGTGCTTTCTGAAAACGACTGGATTTCCAGTTGCCAATGTTACTGAAAAAAGCTTGGAAATCCAATCAAATGAAGGAAAAATCACGGAAATGTTGAAAATGAGCTCTCAAATTAAGGATTTCTGATTTTAAACTATTTTTCTGCCGTATTTTTTTGCCTTCGTGCACTTTAAAAGTCTGGATTTCCAACAGTCACGACTGGACAAAAAGTCCGGATATCCGAACTCCTGGGTGTGCATCTATTTTCTGGAATAGCCCAATGCCGATTTTTGTTATTCGCGCAGAGTAACCGTGCATGCGCGTTTTAGGATTTTTTTCGCTATATTAAGGCTACACAGGTACAAGATTAAATAAAGTTCGTCAGTAAAAATCATATCAATGCAAAGTAGGAGTAATGTTCTAACTAGTAACTAGTTTTTAATAACTCAACATCTATGGTTAATAAGTTACAATTAAAAAACAAAAATTAAAAAAATTATGGGGTAATGCCGGACACGGGGTAATCCCGGACACATGATTGTTGCTAAGAGGGAAAGTGGAGTAGGATGATAATCACCTAGAATGTATTAGGTAGTTCTGTTACCTCAAGCATACAACTATGGGGGCTGTTGTTGTTGTCTATATTTTCGAAATAACAAGTGTCCGGCATTACCCCATCTGTATAGAGACGCATGTGTGTCCGGGATTACCCCTCACGGTCCCGATTTAATTTTTCAGTGCTTGTTCTACTAATCCATTTTTAAGATACCAAAATTCATACATCCAGCTAACAATCAAATATCAAACATAATTTTCATCCATACTTCATCTGTGTCCCTTGTCGCATTAACTGTCACCCAGCCAATAAATCACTTTTGAGATAAAAAGTCAAAAATGACAATTTCTGTTTTTTCGTAATTTTCACAAAGAAAGACGAAACCCAAAGCGCTGGTAGTAGTACACGTGAGGTACACCTTGAGGTAGCTAATACCCTAAGGTGGTATAATGGTGCCACCCTTCTCCGTTTAGCTGCAATCGATGTGTCCGGGATTCCCCACAGTCCGGCATTACCCCACTTTCCCCTAGGCCTATCTACTGAAGATAGGCCTAGCATTTAGAATCTCATATAGTCCCAAATTAACGCATATAGTCCCAAATTAAACCAAAACAAAATGTCGCAACATTTGCCATTTTAATTTGATTCTCAGTAGATCATCACCAGTAGGCCTAATTCGATTCGAAAATATATATTTCGCGCAGAAAATCGGTACAATATTAACTAATATTAATTTATTTAACAAAATATTAACAATTTTAGTGTTGAAAATCGTGTTTTACTAGAACTTGTGAATGTGATCTCTACAAATTTGAAAAGAAAATGCGAAAATTTGAGTGATATTTACGATTATATGCGCATGAACAAACGAGGTCAGAACGCGGTTAGCAGTCGGATGTAAACACAGGAAAATGTGTCCTTTTTATATAGCACTAATTTTCTTAAAAATTAGTCGGACCTAAAATGTGTAGTCATTTTCAGAAATGTTATGCAGAATTTTGTTCTAGTTAAGATGATATCAAATATATATTTCAAAGTTGGACGTAACTCGTCTTATGGCCAAAACGCGACCCTATTTAGCACGTAAAGTCTCTGGAAAGCCTTTTTGTGGTATGTACCCTTTATCTCGTTCAGCAGACAAAAACGACAACCAACGGGCATTTAAATTTGAGCTATCTGCAGTTGATAGCAAAATCACACTTATCCGACAAACACCAAAATGACATAAAACAGATAGAGAAATGTAAAAGCTTTATTTCAAAGTTTGTTTCAGTGTCATACAGTATTCGGTTCTTGAGATATTTAAATTTTAATATTACCCATGTAAATCAATGCAGGAGCTCTATAGACACCGGCACCAGAATCGAGCAAATTACGGCATGTCTCGCCACATTTTCTTTTAGTATAAAAATCGGCACTAGGCCGAATGCAAAGCTATAAAGAAATGTTATAAAATGACGAAGCTGACCAAAATTGCTATCTTCAGAAGAAACCAAGCAAAAAAAAATTATAATAATAATATTTAAAAAAATAAAAATAAAAAAAACATTGTCTAGCACGCGTTGTAGATGATGATTCAGTACGGCGCAAAACGGCAAAACTGCATTGAATGGGGTTGCGCGCTCAGAGAAAATCGGCATTTAGGCCGACTGCAGAGCTATAAAGAAATGTAAAAATGACGAAGCTGACCAAAATTTAAAACGGCACTTACAAAGCAGAGATTATCATTTGCCTGTTTCTCTATTTTTGCCTCTTTTTTTCTCCCTTTTTTTTTAAATAGCGCGGCATATAGGCCGAATGCCGATTCGGGCAGAGGAACCGTGCGCGTTTTAGGATTTTTTCGCTATATCTACTGAAGATAGCATTTAGAATCTCATCCCGATTCATTGCATCTTTCTTCTCTATAAGTAATGTTTTACATTATTTTCTCTAAATTTTTACTTCATCATGTAGCGGCGAATTTTTTCTTTCTAATACATTAGTTCCGATCTGAAAGTTTAAAGCGATATTACAGACTCATCACTTTCCGCATCTGACTGTTTCTCTATTTTTACCTCTTTTTTGCCCCCTTTTTTTCTTATAGCTTGGCATATAGGCCGCATCCCGAGAAAGATCTTTTGGTATATTTTTTTATATATTTCATGTTTGTTTGTCTGTTTGTTTGTTTGTTTGTTTGTTTGTTTGTTTGTTTTTTATCTACCCAAGATACCATTTACGGTGCGATTTGCAAATCACCCGTTGCGACATGCATCATCTTCTGTGAACACGCGCGAGCCCACTTACGGCATGCATCATTTACGATCTGCATCATTTTCTTGAACGCGCCGCAAACGGCTATCTTCTGAAGATAGCATTGCGGGCCTAATAAATAAATAGCATTTAGAATCTCATCCCGATTCATTGCATCTTTCTACTCTAGAAGTAATGTTTTACATTATTTTCTCTTAATTTTTACTTCACCATGTAGCGGCGAGTTCTTTCTTTCTAATACATCAGTCCCGATCAGAAAGTTTAAAGCGATATTACAGACTCATCACTTTCCGCATCTACCTGTTTCTCTATTTTTACCTCTCCCTCCCCTTTTTTTTTTTTTAATAGCGCGGCATATAGGCCGTATGCCGATTTTTGTTATTCGCGCAGAGTAACCGTGCATGCGCTTTTTGGGGCGCCCTCTACGGAGGCGTCCCACAATATTGGCATGTACTTGTGAGTAGCTTCTAATTTCAGTCTTACTAGATTTACTCCGCAATTGTTGTGCTATTTTGCTAAAATTATGCCCTTGCTCAGAAATAAATCCACAATATGCTTGGATTTGATTTTATTATTGTTTTCTGTTATGCACAGGATAAAATGGTGTGCGTATATTCTTTGTTTAAAAGACAAAATTAATGGATTTGTAAAACAACAAATAAATCGAGACCTTTGACCTTTGTAACCACTTTGACCTTTGTAACCAGTTTACCGCCTCTTAGAACCCGATAGACGGTGACCAACACTATGGATTACAATAGCCTAATCTGAATGGCATAGTCCAATAAGCTCAAATAAACAATCATAGTGCAAAATTTGACCTAACTTGCAGAGTATGAGTTTTTGTACCCAAAGTTTCAAAGTCAGGCATCTTATCAAGATCAAGATAGTGATAGTGACATAACAATTAACACGCTTATCTTACCAAGGTCTTATCTATCTGCATGGGGTAATTGGAAATTATGGTGTAGCCTATTTGTTTTAAGGATGAAACAACTGGCTCCTTTTGCATGGAAATTAGAACAAATTACTATACAAGCTGTATCAAAAGTTTGGTACCCAGCAGTTTTGATAGTAATTGAAAAGCCTGGTTCTTCCAAATGCAATATCGGGTTCCCTTAAAATGATAAAATGATCAGACCATAAATCTTTTGTGACTGTTTATGACATTAATCAACAAATTATGCGGATCCTAGATGTGTCGAGGATGTTATGTTTATGAACAAAACGTTACGTTTGTATTTTCAACATTGTTAATCATTGCTACGTGTATGTTAACAAATGAAAGTTCTGTAATTATTTTAATTCTTCAATGCTAAGTTAGTAAGTATTCTTTTGGATATCATCAAATTGTAAATCTCTAGTCAGATTTTCAGTGTGTTAACAACTATGTATCAAAGATGTTACGTTCATGTACAAAACATTAACGTTCTTATCTTGTAAACATTGTATACCCATATAGCTACTTTTGAAGAATGAATGTTCTGTAATTGTCTTTTATCCTTCATCTCTATTAGATTTTCAGTGTATTAGCAAGTAGATGATGTATATGTATCACAGACGTTATGATGTATATGTATCACAGACGTTATACATTCATAAAAACTTTTCTTTTGGTCAACATAGGGATAGATCCTCTTCTATACTATCCATCATATACACCCCTGCATAACGAAATTCAACGATATTCAATATCCAAAGCAATATCATCACTACAATATGCCCCAAAATTAAACGCCCCCACCCCACATAATCGCAAATTGACACGACAGCTTCATTCCAATTCAATTTATTTCATCCAAAACGGTCCTGTGATACACCTTCCCCAATCAAACACATTTGTCTTGCATTTGATCATCTTCTACTCTTCCCTAGAAAAAATCATTATGATACCAAATCCCGGGACCAAATCTAAACACCATGCCATGGAATTCACCATATCACGTCCAAGCTCACATAATTTGGGCGCCCCATTCCTTTTTTAAAGGAATTTTTATTAGGATTTTTTTCACTATAGGCCTATCTACTGAAGATAGGCCTAGCATTTAGAATCTCATATAGTCTCAAATTAACGCATATAGTCCCAAATTAAACCAAAACAAAATGTCGCAACATTTGCCATTTTAATTTGATTCTCAGTTGATCATCACCAGTAGGCCTAATTCGATTCGAAAATATATATTTCGCGCAGGGGACAAAGAAAACATAGGCCTGCATTTTATTTCAGCTATATACTAGTATTCAGTAGGTAAAAAAAAAAACCACATGCAATTAAAATTATAAACCAAAACAAAATATAGCAACATTTGAAATTTTAATTTGATCTTCAGAAGATAGCACACCAGTAACATGATTCTATAAAATATCGCTTTAGGGTTCATATACCACTAAATCCGCCTGCGAAGCGGTTTCCGGAGTTTATCACGCCTATAATCCCAAACTTTGCATAAAAATTCTAGAAAATCGGTACAATATTAACAATTATTTTTAGTGTTGAAAATCGTGTTTTACTAGAACTTGTGAATGTGATCTCTACAAATTTGAAAAGAAAATGCGAAAATTTGAGTGATATTTACAATTATATGCGCATGAACAAACGAGGTCAGAACGCGGTTAGCAGTCGGATGTAAACACAGGAAAATGTGTCCTTTTTATATAGCACTAATTTTCTGAAAAATTAGTCGGACCTAAAATGTGTAGTCATTTTCAGAAATGTTATGCAGAATTTTGTTCTAGTTAAGATGATATCAAATATATAGGCTATTTCAAAGTTGGACGTAACTCGTCTTATGGCCAAAACGCGACCCTATTTACTTAGCACGTAAAGTCTCTGGAAAGCCTTTTTGTGGTACTATGTACCCTTTATCTCGTTCAGCAGACAAAAACGACAACCAACGGGCATTTAAATTTGAGCTATCTGCAGTTGAAAGCAAAGTCACACTTATCCGACAAACACCAAAATGACATAAAACAGATAGAGAAATGTAAAAGCTTTATTTCAAAGTTTGTTTCAGTGTCATACAGTATTCGGTTCTTGAGATATTTCAATTTTAATATTACCCATGTAAATCAATGCAGGAGCTCTATAGACACCGGCACCAGAATCGAGCAAATTACGGCATGTCTCGCCACATTTTCTTTTAGTATAAAAATCGGCACTAGGCCGAATGCAAAGCTATAAAGAAATGTTAAAATGACGAAGCTGACCAAAATTGCTTCTTCAGAAGAAAGCAAGCAAAAATAATAATAATAATAATAATAATATTTAAAAAAAAAAAAAAAAACATTGTCTAGCACGCGTTGTAGATGATGATTCAGTACGGCGGGAAACGGCAAAACTGCATTGAACGGGGTTGTGCGGCTCAGAGAAAAATCGGCATTAGGCCGACTGCAGAGCTATAAAGAAATGTAAAAATGACGAAGCTGACCAAAATTTAAAACGGCACTTACAAAGCAGAGATTATCATCTGCCTGTTTCTCTATTTTCACCTCTTTTTTTCCCTCCCTTTTTTTTAAATAGCGCGGCATATAGGCCGAATGCCGATTTTTTAAATTCGGGCAGAGGAACCGTGCGAGTTTTAGGATTTTTTCGCTATATCTACTGAAGATAGCATTTAGAATCTCATCCCGATTCATTGCATCTTTCTTCTCTAGAAGTAATGTTTTACATTATTTTCTCTAAATTTTTACTTCATCATGTAGCGGCGAATTTTTTCTTTCTAATACATTAGTTCCGATCTGAAAGTTTAAAGCGATATTACAGACTCATCACTTTCCTCATCTGACTGTTTCTCTATTTTTACCTCTTTTTTGCCCCCTTTTTTCTTATAGCTTGGCATATAGGCCGAATCCCGAGAAAGATCTTTTGGTATATTTTTTTATATATTTCATGTTTGTTTGTCTGTCTGTTTGTTTGTTTGTTTGTTTGTTTTTTATCTACCCAAGATACCATTAACGGTGCGATTTGCAAATCACCCGTTGCGACATGCATCATATTCTGTGAACACGCGCGAGCCCACTTACGGCATGCATCATTTACGATCTGCATCATTTTCTCGGAACGCGCCCGCAAACGGCTATCTTCTGAAGATAGCATTGCGGGCCTAATAAATAAATAGCATTTAGAATCTCATCCCGATTCATTGCATCTTTCTCTAAAAGTAATGTTTTACATTATTTTCTCTAAATTTGTACTTCATCATGTAGCGGCGAGGTTTTTCTTTCTAATACATCAGTCCCGATCAGAAAGTTTAAAGCGATATTACAGACTCATCACTTTCCGCATCTACCTGTTTCTCTATTTTTACCTCTCCCCCCTTTTTTTCTTTTAATAGCGCGGCATATAGGCCGATTGCTGATGTCTGCAGTATTATATAGAAGGCACATGCATAGGTAGATGTGTGTGTTAGTATATGAGTATGCAATAAGTTATAAAGGTGTTTATGCATGATGCATCTATGAAGATATATATAAAAAAAAATACGCCTATACATGCACTCTTAGAAAAAGGGGTTCCAAGTAGAACCTCAAAAGACTGTTAAGCATGTAAGTTCTAATAAAACTAAAAAGGTTTCTGCAAATGACAGAAAGATCTGTTCCTAGAATGGTCCCAGGCTGAATAAAATAAATAAAACCTACGGTTGAAGATGAATATTGCCTAGTTTGAAGCACAGTTGTGCCCTGCAGTTATCCCGAGCCGTTATATTAAAGTTAGAATTAGAAATATCAAAATATATATTGCAAATCTAACTTTTCCCTTACACATAGGCGTAGATCCCGGGGGATGGGGGGGGGGTAAATTCCACCAATTTGCCTATGTGGGTTTCTGACAAAATTAACCTCATATTTGGTCATCTAATCCGGGCTTCGTGCTGTCTCGTGCACATTTGTTCCGCTTTTGCACTGATTTTCACCAGTTTAGCTTCAATATGGCAAAATTTTTCGCGAGCGTTGCTCGCATTTAACGGTACCATAACAATTTCTGTCGCCAAAAGAGCTGGATTCACTAGACTTCAAGATATGTTTCCATCCCCATGCCCCCTAGCCCTAGTACTATAGGGCCTTTTAAACACACTATAGGCCTACGGTATCCGAGAACCGCTAACCCACTAACCGCTCCACCTGAAAAAAAAGCCTTTTTTTCTGGGGAATTAGCAGTCACTGGGTCTAGCAGTTCCCTATGGATAGGCCTATAGCCCCGGGATATATATAGTCAGGTTTTATAGCATGGTTTTGGATCACCACAGTCAAAAGGCCCTATACTAAGGGCGGCGGAACCGGGGGGGCAGGGGGCCAGTGGCCCCTCCACTTTTTTGGCCGGGGGGCCTGGGCCCCCACTTTTAACCCATAATGTGCTGTGTGTAACATGTCTGGGTGAACATAAATAATCAAATCTCTATTCTAGAACCTTTATTGCTTAAAGTGTAAAAATGATGCACGAAATGACTTTGCAAAATTTTCCAACTCCCCTGTGTTAATAGGCCTATGGATAAACAAATTCCCCTTTTCGCTTCTGTTTTGGATACCCGAACACTAAAAGCAATAATTTATACAATAAATAGATTTTAAAAACTAAAATTGTACACAATAATAGTGCCAGAATGGTCCACCAAATGGCTTCAATTGGGCCTTCAGTTTGCCGCAAAAGTTTCTAATTCTCACGAGGGGAACATCCCCTCAGACACCCCTGCGTTGCGCAAGCGCAACGCGATGGTCGCTTCGCGCCCATTATTGCACTTTTTTTGCATCACCCTGACCCCCCCACTTTCAAAATCGTTCCGCCGCCCCTGCCCTATACTGGATATAGCCAGGTTTTATGATAGGGCCTATTCCGAAAATACCAAACTCGTCCTTCGGACTCGTTTCATGGTTCATTATATACAGGGTGTCCCAAAAAAAAGAGGCCCCTCATTGCGCCCTCTTTTTCTCCTATTTTAGAAAAGTTCATGAAGTATAATGTAAAGAAGCCTTTACCCGTTATCTTTAATAAACCGAAAGAATTATTTCAATCGGCTCATAACTTTTGAAGATATGCCCTTTTAAAGAAATGTATTCGTTTTTCACTCTGTCAACGGAGGAGGTTTGGCTGCTTCAAAGATTGAAAAGTGCATATACCATGCATGAATATAAAACATTCCTCGATGATAACTTTATAAAATAACAACTTTATTTTAGGGAATGGGCTTTACCGGTGGGCTTATGGGTTATGGATTTTGTTAAGTGTCATTAATTTGGGCGAAAGTTATGTGGGATGGGACTTCTTTTGCTATACTTGCAATTACTTATGTTTTTCTCGGTTATTTTTATACCTTTTTGTTTTATTATGTTCTTACTTTACTGTTTCTTGCTTTCTTTTTATTGACAACATAAGTCATTTCTCTTTTTGGAATAAAAGGTAGCCCTGAAAAGGGCTGTTTAGTTTGTCTTTGGTTCTTTTGAAGTGAGTTTACTGTGCTGCTCTGCCCTCTACCTGGTTGCCTCCTTGACCATGTTGACGAATACAGGTTTCAGCCCTAGTCCACATTGCATTAATTGCGTTGCGTACCAACCTTGTGCGCCGGATACTTGCGAATATAGCAGTAATACGTTTGCAAAGATCGTGGATTTTGCCACAAATAAAGAAATCAAGTGGTGTGAGGTCTGGTGATCTTGCAGGCCACTCCACAGCATGACCCATCCCAACCACTCTGTTTGCTGTCCGTGGACAGAGTGAAAAACGAGTACTTGTCTTTAAAAGAACATATCTTCAAAAGTTGCGAGCCGATGAGGGGCCTCTTTTTTTTGGACACCCTGTAGCATGGTTTTGGATCACCATAGCCAAAAGACCCAGTGGGGCTAATCCCCCCGGCTATCCCCCCAATGTCAAGACGAAATCTACGCCACTTCCCTTATAAGTTATAGGCCTATGATATATCAAACAATGTTGAGAAAATAGATATGAAAGATTTTGAAACTTTGAAAAGAAATTATAGCCACACCAGACTATACACAGGGCCGGATTTACCATAGGGCCAAATGGGCCCGGACCCAGGGCCCCCAAATTGCCCTGTGCAGTGTGCATCTTCCATTGCAGCCGAAAAACACCATGTTTTGGGCCAAAATATGGTACGAAAATTGCACAATTTTGCGCGCTTCTCGCGCACTATAGCCTGTAACATAGCAAAATTCAACTACAATTTGTGCTAAAATAGTCTAAACTTCGCGCGCAAATGTCCTAGTACAATCTAAAAACTTGGCCACTTGAGTGCACATGCCTTCCTCACGGTGCGTTTGGGGCCTCCCAATTTTGGCCCGGCCCAGGGCCTCCAAAGAGGTAAATCCGGCCCTGACTATAGGCCTACCCCGCACAGTGTCATCGACCCTATATCTTCATGGCAGGAATCGCCATGGTAGGTTAAATCCACAGCCACGATTAGCCATTTGGTTCAAACCTTTAAAGCTCTTTTAAACTAATAATTAGTCGAGGGACATAACTAAGGCTACTCACAATAGCCGGGTAATCGATCTTGGTTGTGCGTGATTAAGCTTGTATACCCCATTGAGGTCAATGGTCATCGACTTTATACTGCCTACAGTGAGTGCAGCTGTACTACACGCTGCACGCTGTAGTCCATAACAGGACCAACGCAATATAAACCCGGGGGGGGGGGCACTCGAATTTTTTTTTGGTAGGGGTGTGCCACCGCCAGTTTCGAACTTGAGGTCTAAGGAACTGATCGGCCAGCCAAAAAGGAGGGTCTAGGGAACTGATTGGCCGGTCAAAAGGGGGTCTTGGGAACTGATTGACTGGCCAAAAGGGGGTCTTGGGAACTGATCGGCCGCCAAAATCTGAAAAATCTCGGAAACTAAACCCGCAGGCCAAACCAGGGTTCAATTTTGTTGCGTTTTTGCCACAGATTTTTGAAGGAATCGATTTCACTTTGAATTGTGCATTAAATTATTAATCAGGAAAATCATTAATGCAAAATAGGTCTGGTTTGGCCCATTACGATGGAAACCTCAAAAAGCAAAACAGCATTCAAATCAAAATTACTAGACCCTGTAGACCTACAATCTATGCTATTAGCCTACTGATAATTATAGCAGCATTACAAAAGCCCACCATAAAAACAAACCCACAAGAATTATTTTTTCAGTGCCGAATAGAAAAACATTTAGACTACATTGAACTGTCATGCTTATACCATGAGATGATTGAGTGAAGTGTGCAGAATTTGACAGCCATTCCACCCCCGATTTTACTAGACCAGTAGATCGTAAATTACCTTTTAATTCATTGTTTATGGAGAGCTGCAAGGATGTGTACATAATTATTAAGGTACTTTTCCTCATATTTGGCAATTTTATTCCAAAAAGAGATCTCAAAATCATTTATTTCTAGCTAAATGTTCACCAGCTGGACTCTCGCGATCGGCATTGCTGCAATGTTTATTTCATGATGCAGTCATGGTCCATGGCAAAGGCGATTCGACCTTTGTGGCATTAAACCCAGTTAACAGGAAATTAATCCAGTAAATCGATTCAGTAAAGCAAATAAGCTCATGCATTCGATCACTAACGGCAACAAGCTTCGGTCGATTACCCCAGCTGCAGCGTGTGTAAACTCTAATTTGCATAGAGGCTGTACGTGAAATTATTGATTGGCTTCAAACAAAGGATTTGAACCGGTGCACGTAATCATGGCGCAGTGCAGTCCATTCAATCAAATGTTGTCATCAACCTATTTGATCGCAGTGCATTGTTATGTGTGTGAGACGAACTGTCGCGGTTGATTGCAATCAAACAAACGATGTCTTATGTATTACTTTGTTCCGTGATGAAAATCGTGATGTTTTATTCAATCACTCTTGAAAATTGTATTTCTTTTGTAGGCCTATTACTTTGTTTTGTGATGAAAATCGTGATGTTTTATTTCATCACGCTCTAAACAATAATTATAGTTACATGCATTTCAAGAAAAAATCTTATTAAAACGGTAGGCCCTATGTTGTTTAGAAAAATGTAGAAAGTGATGATGATGATGATGTCGATGATGATGATGATGATGATGATGATGATGATGATGATGATGTCTCCAAAAGTGTCCCGGTTTGTTTTTCTTGCCCTAAATCGTGCGTATCTATTAATAAGGCACTTCAATAATCAATAATCAGTCCCGTGACGGCCTCCACTAACTAGCTACTAACTTGGGTTTATGGGCGCTGATATTTCATGTTCACTGTCACTTATTTATCAGAAAAGTGCGACCATTTGTCAATCACCTACAGTACCCAATTTCGGCATACTATATAAGAAACTCATCATGATGATTGCCAGAGAATAGTTAAAATGTAGCTTGTACCGTTTTTTTGTGGCATCCTTCAGAAGTGAGCGGTCCGATAGCAATATTTTCGGTCAAATCTCCATTCAATTAACACGGGGAGTTGGCTAGCTATGCCTTGCCCTCACTCATATTTTACAAAAGTGCGACTATTTCTGAACATCTAACCTAGCTGTAATTTTAGGTCATGTTAGAGAAATATATTTGCTAGAAGTTTGGAGAATAGCTAACATATTGGCTGGTTATTTTTCACACAGTGATGTTAACTAGGCAAGTGCCCATTCTTCCAACGTAGATCATTTGTAAAGGTCACGCGTCAATGGTGAGAGCACTGTGTATTGTGTATAGGAAAACCAGAGAAGATGTAATAAAGAGGAGGGTCAACGGAATTATATCCTTGAGATAATCCCGTAGGTAATCCTGTCGCATCTATTCATAGTCCTTTATTCTCAAGTAGTTAGACATCCACTTGAAATATCCTATGATGTTATGTGTGTGACCGCCCATGGTTGACCAATTTTCACTTCAGAATTGAAAATATTTCCCATGTTTCTATAAAGAATTTGTTAAAAGTATGAAACGTGTGTGTTAAGGACCTGCTGCTTGGATGGGATACCACATGTGGGTAATACAAGAAAGAAATCGAGTGCTGTAAAATTTCCCCCCAAATCCACCGTTTTTTGTAAATATATAAATTTCTAAAGAAGAAATTTTTAGGATGTTTTAGAGAGGTGATGATTGTTGATCATTTCTATTTTATTATTTTATATATTTTCCTGTCATTTCCTGCCAACCTAATAAAGATATTCTGATAATTGATAACATTCTTTATCTTAAATAATAGAGTCTGAAAGTGGCAACAAGTAGCAAAAATTATAATTTGCCATAGAACTTCAGTCATATTTTATCTGAAATCTGACTAGATGACAGGGTCTGCATGCATGCTGTGTATAGCATGATGACATGCACACACTGACCTATCCCTAAAAGCAGTTAGCTGCAACTTGTGTATCACACCCATCCTGGGTTCAAACCCTATTGTGGTATTCTATTGTTAAGCAGCTAAATAGGGTGATTCATCATTTACTTTGAGTGTAACGGTCTCACACATATTTTGTTTGAGGATAGCTTTATCAACCTCCTCTTTATTACATCTTCTCTGGGAAAACGGACAGTAACTGCAGTATGTATTATCAGTCAACCAGTGTTGCCACTACTAAAGGAGCCCAAAATCCCACCCAAAGTTCACCTTATTCCTTACAATGTGTTTCAATGGGGAAGAAATTAATGGAAAATTCCCTTTGAAGTTTTTGGGCTCGCAAAAGTAGCTTTTGGGTCTGCTTTTGGGCTTGAAATAGTAGGACAGAAAACACGTCTCTCAAGATGCCGATGAGAGCGGAAATCGATGATCTGAGGGTCTATGGAACGGCTAGAAAAATTTTGGGGCTTCAGAGCGGGCAAACAATGAATTCAGAGGGTCTAAGGAACGGCCAGTGGCTCTGAAAAAGGGGGTCGTCGCCGCGGCACATCGTGACCCGTATAGCTGGGAAATGTGAGTGCCCCCCCGGGGAATATAAAATGGTCAAATTTTGAGTTCAAAGCGCACGGCCAATTTTCAAAGCGCATTCTAGCGACTATCATATCTGTTCAACACGTATTTCCAAGTTTATGAGACCAAATCTGGTTTCTTGAGAAAAAAATCATGAGGAGATATTCATCATTTTCTAACCCGGTATCAGAAGATTTTCGTCTGATATCAAAATCGTGCATAGCAATTCACGTGTATCGATCCCGTGTATTCATTTTAGTGTCCCTTCTGCACCAAATAATTATTAGCCAGGCGGTGTCGGTGTGCCCCGGGACTATACATACAGAAGATCGGTCTATTTTAGCTTATTTTCTTCATCCGAAGGATCAGGAGCATTTCAATGATTTTTTAACAGTAGTGCGCCCTCTAAAACGCAACCTTTCGCAATTATATTCCCACATCCGCCATCATTGAAATGAATATTCAATTATTACGTCATTATGGATGGAAGCTTTTCAGCAGGCAGCCTGACAAGCCCAGCTCACACGCAGGCATGATGACAAGTCAATAGAGATATAGGCCTAGATAGATAACCGGTGTCGTGTGCCAGACCCCTCTCATGATGAAATCGTAGTAGTATATATGAATATTAATGAACTCTACGTCATCCGCGTCATACATTTTTTTAATAATCGACTCGTACAGATCGTGAATGATGTTATTAATAGATCTAGCTCGTCACCACAGTGAAATTAATTAACACACACACGGCGGTTGAATTTTAAACCACAGTATTATAGAAAAGTGTACTTTTGTTCCAGTTTCTAACCAGTAATTTCGGAATTCAAGCATTTTAAACAACAGTAAGTGTACATTTCGTCCAGTTTCTTACCAGTTGCAATGAATTATGGTAGTGTAAGCTTACCAATATTAATACCAAAAGCTGTGATAGTTTCTGCACTCACTGCACTGTACATACTGTACAACTCTGTACAGTGTGAGTATGTACGCGAGTATAACAACTTGAGCAAGTCACAATATTTTCTCAAGTTGATTTATCCTTTCTATAAATAGCGACGTATACAGAAAAAATATACACAACCACGTTCTCCGAGTACTGTACATACTACATAGTATAATCTAGTCCGGGACTCTAGCGGGGTACACCCATCGTATGTGTACATGGACCTAATCCATGGGTTCCTACAAGGCCGATGACTGGACCGATGACACACATTCGATAGGTGTATCGTACAATATGTGTGAGTTACGGCTTTTGACAATTGGCTCCCTAGTCCTAGCCCGAGGACGAGGTACTCACACGTCCGTCACTACGATTTCCACCAGGGGTAGCGGGGTGAATGACCCCCTAAATTTAAAAAATATTAATTTTTCACCCTCTATTGGGAATATGTGCAAGCTCGGGGTGAAAACTGACCCTCTAGCTACTTTTGGACCGTACTCCTACCCCTGACTACACTGCAAAATATTTTTCACCCCAAGATTTAATTTTCACCCCATGTATTTGGATTTTCTGCAAGCTCTGGAGTGAAAAACACAGGAAACCAACCCCCGACTTTTGGGCCTTAATGCTGTAGGCCTACCCCTGATTTCCACTGTCCTTCTCCGCACGACGCTCTGCGACTCCTTAGCATATCTGGTCCCGTTTACCCATCAAATACCACGTTTTCTCATAAATACCACTTCCTACCATTCCTCACGTGAAGATGAGACTTAAACAAAACATATTTGGTGCATGTTCAGTAAATTTTGAGCACATTTGAGGATGGAAAATGTTTTGAATTCTTTCTATAAATAGATGCCGTCAGTGTGGCGTCATCACATGACGTGAGTTCACGGTGCCCGCTTTTACGACGTAGGGCATTCATGGCCCTAGTGAGGAAGGAACAGGGCCATGATGTTTCGGGCTACCCTAGGTAGTCCATACATTCGACATATAGCGGGGACTCTAGTCGTCTCTACAAATATGTCAATGACAGCAAGAACATGATGAAGTCTAACTTGGAATTTGCACATCATCTTGATCTTGATACTGCCCAACAGTCCTAGAGGAGTAAAAGCGGTTAGGTTGATATGCGCATGCATGCAAATTTTAGTCTATAGATTTCTTGTAGATGTTGGGTTATGTTGGTTTTAAATTGTGTGGGATCTATTATGTTTAAGGGGGTACTACACTCCTAGCCAATTTTTTGCTTATTTTTGTGTTTTTCTCAAAAATCATAGTGCATTGGTGACAAGTAAGATATAGGGCCTAGATATGTATATTATAGAGACAAGGACTATAACTACTGCACTGAAAATTCAGCAACTCAAGGCAAGTAGTTATTGATTTATTGATCAAATATTGGTTTTCCCTAATTTTTTACTGTAACTCCACAACTGCTGTCTGTGCTGAAATAAAAATTTCCAGTGTAGCAGTTGTAGTCCTTGCCCTATAATATACATATCTTACTTGTCACCAATGCTCTATAATTTTGAGAAAAATGTAAAAATAGGCACAAAATTGGGCAGGGTGTAGTACCCGTTATCCAAATGATTTGATCGAGTAATTTATCAACTACCATGTATCCACGACAACACAATACTATAGGGACTGTGCAATAATTATGTCTACACCCAGGGTGATGTCTACACCCTGGGCCCTTAATTACTTAGTAACTCGGGGTCTGAAACAGTAACTTGGACCCCGAGATAGTAACTCGACTTTAAGTAACTCGGGCCCCGACTTAGTAACTCTGGGTCTGAGATAGTAACTTGGGGCCTCGACTTAGTAACTCGGGTCTGAGATAGTAACACGGACCTCGACTTAGTAACTCGGGTCTGAGATAGTAACTTGGGGCCTCAACTTAGTAACTTGGTATCTGAAATAGTAACACGGACCCCAAGATAGTAACTCGGGGTCCGAGATATAATCAGGCCCCGACTTTATAACTCGGGGTCCGGGATAGTAACTCAGGGTCCGAGATAGTAAGTCGGGGCCCGACTTAGTAACTCGGAGTCCGAGATAGCAATTCGGGTCCCCGAGATACTACTTTGGGATCCGAGATAGTAGCTCAAGGTCCCGAGATACTAATTCAGGGTCTGATATAGTAACTCGGGCCCCGACTTAATAACACGGGCCCTTAGATAGTAACTCAGGGTTCGACTTAATATCTTGGGGTCAGAGATATAATAACTCGGGGTCCGAGATAGTAAATCGGGCCTCAACTTAGTAACTCGGGGTCTGAGATAGTAACACGGACAACGAGATAGTAACTCGGGTCTGAGTAACTTGGGGCCCCAACTTAGTAACTCGGTACCGAGATAGTAACTCGGGCTTCAACTTAGTAACTCGGGGTCTGAGATAGTAACACGGACAACGAGATAGTAACTCGGGTCTGAGTTACTAACTTGGGGGCCCCAACTTAGTAACTTAGGGCCCCAACTTAGTAACTCGGGGTCCGAAATAGTAACTCGGGCCCCGACTTAGTAACTCGGGGTCTGAGATAGTAAACCGGGGCCTCGACTTAGTAACTCGGGGTCCGAGATAGTAACTCGGGGCCTCGACTTATTAACTCGGGTCTGAGATAGTAACACGCACCCGAGATTGTAACTCGGGGTCCGAGATAGTAACTTCGGGCCCCGACTTAGTAATTGGGGGTTAGAGATAGTAACTCGGGGCCTCAACTTAGTAACTTGGGGTCTGAGATAGTAACACGGACCCCGAGATAGTAACCCGGGGTCCGAGATAGTAACTCGGGCGTCGACTTAGTAACTCGGGTCTGAGATAATAACACGGACCCGGAGATTGTAACTCGGGGTCCAAGATAGTAACTCGGGGCCCCGGACGTAGTAACTGGCGGTCAGAGATAGTAACTCGGGGCCTCGACTTAGTAACTCGGGGTCCGAGATAGTAACTTGGGGCCTCAACTTAGTAACTTGGTATCTGAGATAGTAACACAGACCCGAGATAGTAACTCGGGGTCCGAGATAGTAATTCGGGCCCCCGACTTTATAACTCAGGGTCCGGGATAGTACGGTAACTCAGGGTCAGAGATAGTAAGTCGGGCCCCCGACTTAGTAACTCGGAGTCCGAGATAATAACTTGGGACCCCGAGATACTAATTGGGGGTCCGAGATAGTAGCTCAGGGTCCCGAGATACTAATTCAGGGTCTGATATAGTAACTCGGGCCCCAACTTAGTAACACAGGGCCCTTAGATAGTAACTCGGGGTTCCGACTTAATAACTTGGGGTCAGAGATATAATAACACGGGGTCCGAGATACTAACTCGGGGCCTCAACTTAGTAACTCGGGGTCTGAGATAGTAACACGGACCACGAGATAGTAACTCAGGGTCCGAGTTAGTAACTTGGGGCCCCAACTTAGTAACTCGGTACCGAGACAGTAACTTCGGGGCCTCGACTTAGTAACTCGGAGTCTGAGATAGTAACACTGACCCGAGATAGTAACTCGGGTCGAGATAGTAACTTGGGGCTTCGACTTAGTAACTCGGGTCTGAGATAGTAACACTGACGCCGAGATAGTAACTCGGGTCTGAGATAGTAACTCGGCCCTGACTTATTAACTTCGGTGTCGAGATAGTAACTTCGGGCCCGACTTATTAACTTCGGGGTCCGAGATAGTAACTTGGGGCCTCGACTTAATAACTCGGGGTCTGAAACATTAACACGGACCCAAGATAGTAACTCGGGGTCTGAGATAGTAATTCAGGACCCCCAATTAGTATCTCGGGCCCCAAGTTACTATCTCGGCCTCCGAGTTACTATGTCGGGGCCCGAATTACTATCTCGGACCCCGAGTTCCTATCTTGGGTCTGTGTTACTATCTCAGATACCAAGTTACTAAGTTGAGGCCCCAAGTTACTATCTTGGACCCCGAGGTACTAAGTCGAGGCCCCGAGTTACTATCTCTGACCCCCAGTTACTACGTCGGGGCCCGAGTTACTATCTTGGACCCCAAGTTACAATATCAGGGTCCGTGTTATTATTTCAGACCCGAGTTACTAAGTTGAGGCCTGAGTTACTATCTCGGACCCCGGGTTACTATCTTGGGGTCTGTGTTACAATCTCAGACCCCACGTTACTAAGTTGAGGCCCCGAAGTTACTATCTCTAACCCCTAATTACTAAGTCGGGGCCCGAAGTTACTATCTCAGACCCCGAAGTTACAATCTCTGGGTGCGTGTTACTATCTCAGACCCGAAGTTAATAAGTCGAGGCCCCGAGTTACTATCACGGACCCCGAAGTTACTAAGTCGAGGCCCCGAGTTACTATCTCAGACCCCGAGTTACTAAGTCGGGTCGAAGTTACTATCTCAGACCCCAAGTTACTAAGTCGAGGCCCGAATTACTATCTCGGACCCCGAAGTTACTACCTCGCACCTCGAGTTACTAAGTCGGGCCCCTGGATTACTAGCTCAGGCCCCGAGTTACTATCTCGGGGTCCGTGTTACTGTTTCAGACCCCGAGTTATTAAGTCGAGGCCCAAGTTACTATCTCGGACCCGAAGTTACTATCTCGGGTCAGTGTTACTATCTCAGACCCCGAAGTTACTAAGTCGAGGCCCCGACTTACTATCCCTGACCCCGAGTTACTATCTCGGACCCTGAGTTTATAAAGTCCGGGGTCCGAATTACTATCTCGGACCCCGAAGTTACTATATAGGGTCCGTGTTACTATCTCGGATACCAAGTTACTAAGTCGAGGCCCGAATTACTATCTCGGACCCGAAGTTACTACTCGTACCGAAGTTACTAAGTCGGGCCCTGAATTACTATCTCAGACCCGAAGTTACTATCTCGGGTCCGTGTTACTGTTTCAGACCCGAAGTTATTAAGTCGAGGCCCCCAGTTACTATCTCGTACCCCGAGTTACTATCTCGGGTCAGTGTTACTATCTCAGACCCCGAAGTTACTAAGTCGAGGCCCGACTTACTATCTCTGACCCCGAGTTACTATCTCGGACCCTGAGTTATAAAGTCCGGGGCCCGAATTACTATCTCGGACCCCGAGTTACTATATAGGGTCCGTGTTACTATCTCGGATACCAAGTTACTAAGTTGAGGCCCCAAGTTACTATCTCGGACCCCGAAGTTACTAAGTCAAGGCCCGAATTACTATCTCGGACCCCGAGTTACTAGGTCGGGCCCTGAATTACTATCTCAGACCCCGAAGTTACTATCTCGCATGGTCCGTGTTACTGTTTCAGACCCCAAGTTATTAAGTCGAGGCCCCAAGTTACTATCTCTGACCCCGAAGTTAATAAGTCGGGCCCCGAGTTACTATCTCGACCCCGAGTTACTAAGTCGAGGCACCGAGTTACTAAGTCGAGGCCCCGAAGTTACTGTCTTAGACCCTGAGTTACTAAGTCGAGGCCCCAAGTTACTATCTCGGACCCCGAGTACTATCTTGGACCCAGAGTTACTAAGTCTGAGATACTATCTCGGGCCTATCTTGGACCCAAGATACTAAATCCGGGCCCAACTTACTAACTCAGATATCGAGTTACTAAGTCGGGGCGGAGTTACTATCTTGGACCCTGAGTTACTATCTCGGGTCCCGAGTTGAGGCCCGGGTTACTAAGTCGGGCCCTGAGTTACTATCTCGCACCCGAGTTACTAAGTCGGGCCCGAGTTACAGTCGGGCCCTGAGTTACTATCTCGGACACACAAGTTTTAAGGTGTATTTTGACTGAAAAGAATTCCCGCTTCATCTCTACATAATCATATGACCTATTTTTTCGCGATTGCACGAACAAGTATCGTAATTGCGTGGCAACACTGATTAGTGTATATTTCTATGCTGGGCTTTTTTCATGAGCCACACTCCGCCTAGGCGGAAGTACCTATACACCCCACGCAAGTCAATTGAAGCCGTACAATTTATCGCTAATTTACGACCATAAAATTTAGACACTTCTCTTGTCTGTATTAGCATCAACTCTCTCATGTCACGTTTTCATGTCAGAAATTAACATAACTCCCGAAACCAAAAACAGAAATTATCTTCGTTCAACTTTTCAGTAGGCAACAAAAGACTAGAATAAACACTCTAGTGTATGCCACAACTTTATCATGCTCACAAGTGAAACAGGACATTGAAGTTCATGATTCCCATTGTGCTACATGTGTGTACCACACTCTCATGTGTACAACAATATTATCACTATAGATGATTTCCATTGTGCTATACAACATTCCCATGTATACTACAACTTTTATCACAGGTGGAACAGAGTACTATAGATGATTTCCATTGTGCAATACAACACTCCCATGTATACTACAACTTTATCACAGGTGGAACAGAGCACTATAGATGATTTCCATTGTGCTATACAACACTCCCATGTATACTACAACTTTGTCACAGGTGGAACGGAGCATTATAGATGATTTCCATTGTGATATACAACACTCCCATGTATACTACAACTTTATCACAGGTGGAACAGAGTACTATTGATGATTTCCACTGTGCTATACAACATTCCCATGTATACTAGGCTGCAACTTTATCACAGGTGGAACAGAGCACAAAGATGATTTCCATTGAGCTATACAACACTCCCATGTATACTACAACTTTATCATGGGTGGAACAGTGTACTATAGATGATTTCCATTCAGCTATACAACACTCCCATGTATACTACAACTTTATCATGGATGGAACAGAGCACAAAGATGATTTCCATTGAGCTATACAACACTCCCATGTATACTACAACTTTATCATACAACCCTCCCATGTATACTACAACTTTATCATACAACCCTCCCATGTATACTACAACTTTATCATGGGTGGAACAGAGCACAAAGATGATTTCCATTGAGCTATACAACACTCCCATGTATACTACAACTTTATCATGGGTGGAACAGAGTACTATAGATGATTTCCATTGAGCTATACAACACTCCCATGTATGCTACAACTTTATCATGGGTGGAACAGAGTACTATAGATGATTTCCATTGTGCTATACAACACTCACATGTATACTACAACTTTATCATGGGTGGAACAGAGCACAAAGATGATTTCCATTGAGCTATTCAACACTCCCATGTATACTACAACTTTATCATGGGTGGAACAGAGTACAAAGATGATTTCCATTGAGCTATACAACACTCCCATGTATACTACAACTTTATCATGGGTGGAACAGAGTACAAAGATGATTTCCATTGAGCTATACAACACTCCCATGTATACTACAACTTTATCATGGGTGGAACAGAGTACTGTAGATGATTTCCATTGAGCTATACAACACTCCCATGTATACTACAACTTTATCATGGGTGGAACAGAGTACTGTAGATGATTTCCATTGAGCTATACAACACTCCCATGTATACTACAACTTTATCATGGGTGGAACAGAGCACAAAGATGATTTCCATTGAGCTATTCAACACTCCCATGTATACTACAACTTTATCATGGGTGGAACAGAGTACTATAGATGATTTCCATTGAGCTATACAACACTCCCATGTATACTACAACTTTATCATGGGTGGAACAGAGCACAAAGATGATTTCCATTGAGCTATACAACACTCCCATGTATACTACAACTTTATCATGGGTGGAACAGAGTACAAAGATGATTTCCATTGAGCTATACAACACTCCCATGTATACTACAACTTTATCATGGGTGGAACAGAGCACAAAGATGATTTCCATTGAGCTATACAACACTCCCATGTATACTACAACTTTATCATGGGTGGAACAGGACACTATCTATTGTGCTATATAATGTAAATTATTTCTAGTGTCCTGTCCCTCCTGTGACAAAGTTGTGGTATACAAGGAATGTTGTATAGCACAATTAAAATTATGATTTAGGTGTCCCTTCCCACCCGTGACAAAGTTGTGGTCTACAAGGGAATGTGGTATTGTTTAAATCAAATCATCTTTACTATCCTGTCCCACCTGTGACAAAGTTGCGGTGTTCATGGGTATCTTGTAAAGCACAATTTTAATCTTCTATATTTTACCCACATGTAACATTTATGTTTTTTGTGTTTTATATTTTAAAGAATGGTGCAAACTTCATGAAGTAAATGAACATGTGAAGCCATTGGCTGCGAGTTCGGGTGTCAGGGCATCTGATGTTTTGCAATTGATCTTCCTAGAGGTGAGTTAAGGTTTACACTATATGTTTTGGGCAGAATTTTCGGCCGAATGTTAAATAAGTTTAGCTTAGATTTGCAAGTTTCATAAATGAAAATTTGCAATTATTTCTTGATATTCCTTGATTTATTTTTTAATATATCTAAGCAATAGTTTTGCCATTTTAACCCTCCCAAAAAACATCATGCAAATGGGGTGGAAATGACACTACTTATATCAATCATTGGGATTTCCTTTATAAAACCAATACCATTCCTCATGTGTGTCAGCTTTACTTGTCTCAATATTCGAATGCAAATGCTGCTAGTTCATGCTACCATCTAACTCGCCTTATGAAAGACGTACATAGAACATATTGACCATTTTAGGTGGCATTTTGTCTATATGTATTTTCAGATAGCTAACTCAAATACTACACCTTACAGATACAATAGCTAGCTATGTCAAATCCATTATGTTCATTTAACTTAAATCAGCAAAGAAAAGTATTTAAATGGGATTTTGTGAATTTGCATAAGTCAAGAAGCTGTTTTGAAAAATCACATCCTGTACGATAATTTTAAAGCAATTCTGTGCACAACACCATAGTTAAGTTTGCCACCTTAAATATCTACCGTATATAATTTTTAAAAATTCTGTGACTTATTTATAATTCTATTACTCTTACGACCCATTATTCAAAATCGCGTACTGTGATTTGTTAAAACACGTCACATGAGAGCCCATTATTCTGCAATAATGGGTCAAGCGCCAGAACACACTCTACGCACAGCATTACGCTGTGCAATATTTCCGCGATACACGCTCCACCTTGAAGTAAACAACTGAAAATATTTGTGCCAAAAAATGATATTTTCTCTTTAAATCGCACTATTTTCTGGTAATAGAATAGAAATAAAGGGTGCAGCATTATCCTTTACACGCAAATAATGTGTCCTTGGCAGTAAAAACGTCTAAATAATGGGTGAGGACACATTATTTGGGTGTAAAGGATAATGCATTACCCTTTATTTCTTAAATAAAAGGAAGGTCTGAAAATGTTGTGTTAATTATTATTAATATTCATGTTATTCTCATTAATAACTTTTCTGCAGGCACTAGCACTGTCTAAGGAGTAAGGATTCCTTCAATAGTTTGCAGATTGAAGCAGCCTTTTAACACAAAGAACAAGAGAGTATAGAGAATCAAGAATGCAGCAAATAAGAACTGCCCTGAAGTCTTTGGATGTCATTATTGGAACTTAATAACAATCCATTGCCATAGTCCATTTGGGACAAGATCAAGGCACAAACCACCAGATAGTAGATGCCATGGTCCTTGAAACCAATTGATATTTTATGTAGTTGCTAATTTATAATAGATTACAGGGATACAATGTATATGATATGTGCAGCCACTGTCATCTGTGTATCAAATATAACACAGAGGTTGCATACTGGATTGCAGAGCTGGATTGATGGAATCATCGCCAACTGTTAGCCAACTGTTAGCATAGAAAACTCTATCTCCTCATCATTTAGCTTCCAGAGATTTTATGGTCATCCAGTGTTTTATTCAGTGATGCTAGATGAGGCTGTTTTCATGGAGTTTGGATAAGATACATTAAAATATCTGTATAACTGAATGTCATCACCGTAACATATAGAGAGGTTTCTTGATTGACAAGTGTATAATATTATGGTGAATGACATACATGTAACAGGGCCAATCATGGATCCTTGTGACAGGCTTTGTCGTCTAGATTTTAAAGGGAGTGGTTACTCACTCTCTAGTATGATGCTAGGCTTAGTGGTCAAATCATTCTCTAGCATGATTGCTAGGAGAGCTGTTAACATTGTATTTGAACACAGATATTGGAACATCTGTGATTTGAAGTGATGATTTTATGTGAGCTGGCTATCTGGTGAATATAACTGGTATTACCATATAGTCACATAACAGAAAAAAAAATAATTCTTAAGGTTGGTCTTAACCCTCAGGGAATTATGGGCCTCATAACTGCTAAATTTTTGGTCTTTTAAAATGACAAAGACTTGATGAATTCATATGCGAGGTCAAATTTGGGCAAAAATGCTCAGTTATGGAGAAAATTAAAAAACAATTTTACCCAAATTTTCATGGGCATTGTACCAAAAAAATTCTTTACAAAATTACAACTGGTTGAAAAATGCTCAATTTTGCGGAAAAAAAAAACATGAAAAAAAGCCTGATTTTTCGCTCAATTTTCATTTTTTTTTTGGTGAAGTTGATCAAAATTTTAAAAAGTAAATGGTCCTAGATATCTATACGCTGGCGAAGTTACGTAATAATCGGATTAACTACCATAGCAATAGGTACAAACAATTTTTGATTATATCGCGCTGCACTACTACGTTCATGCGGTACCTCTGCATTGAACCATAGATGTCAAAGAAATGCTAATCACTTGCACCTGTAAGATTAGTCTCTTTGAAAAGAGCGGTATTGTATTCAATCTACTATATGATTGACGACAGGTGATGAGTGCAACCTGCTTGTAGTGCAGCGGTATATTCAAAATTGTTTGCACCTATATTGCTATGGTAGTTAATCCGATTAATTACGTAACTCGCCAGCATGATATCTAGTTTTTTAAAAATAAAATTTTTTACTGAAGAATGTTTTTGTTGTTGCCAAAAATAATTTGGGTAAAAAAATTGGTTTGAATGTAAAGGTTTCTTGATCAATTTTCATTAACACAGCAATGAAATTCAGACATGGAACTTTCATAACTTTCAGCTAACTCCAATTAGGCTGGAATTAGCAAAGTCAAACACTGAAAGGGATGCAAATTATTATAATTATATTCTCACAGTACAGGGTGTCCCAGAAAACATCTCCAGAAATAGACAATATCATCAAAATATTTTAAAAGCAGTGGGTAGCTCATTGTGCACATTATACACAAATTTTATTTTAATTCGGTTGGCTGGATGCAAAGAAATGAGTGATTGATCACACAATGCACACATCAACAACTCATTCCAAGTTTGATTAACAGGCACTTTTGTCACACTTGCTCACCCCTTCGTAAAGTTTGTGTATCTCATTCAATTCAGTCCTCTGATCTATTTTATACGATGGTATTATGTTACTCATGCTTGCACTGAAGGTGAAAAACGTGAGTGAATATAACATTTGATCTGCCTTTACTTTGATACACAGTGCCTGAATTGTAAGAAACTTAACATGGATTGCAGAAATTGGATAGCTATACAATTAACAGATTTAATTCTTTACGCAATATGTTAAACTTTCAAAACCCAAGAAATACATGATTAAGCTTAGAGCTTCTAATTTTTATACTGTGCTATATTATGTTTAATGTTTTAATTTTTTAAGTTAAAACTTTGCATTCATGGCAATATTTGAAGCAACATTTTGTCCAAGAAAACTTTGATTTTTGTAAGCTTTCCAGCTTTAATTTTTGTGTTGTGCAATATGTTATATTGCAACTTTCCAAAGAACATGTGAGCCAAGAATGACAATGATCAAGTGCTTGTACATCTTTACGTGTAATTTTGATACCATGCAACATTATGTTCAAATTTTAAAAGATTTACATTTTACATAGCCATTTCTTGGAAAATTCCAAAACATTAATTATTGTGTGAGAAAACTTTTTTTGTCAGCTGGAATTCTTTATACAATAATTCTTTATGCAATAATTATATTAAAAAAAAAAAAAAAATATATTTACAAGTACCAAGCACCATTTTAGATTCAAGCTTTAATATCACATAGTATTTTCACATTTTAACAAAAGTTTATTACATGTTTAGCAAAACACAGATTGTGTAAGAAGAATAAAAAGAATTTCACCAAACAAAACACAAAGTCAATTGATAAGCATTAGTGTGCATTGTGTTGAATGATCTTTCTTTCAAACTTAATGAAATGAATTGAGATGTATGTTATGTAATCGCTCATATCTTTGCAATCAATCAACCGATTCAAGTGTGTAAGATGCAGAATAAGAGGAGCTACATGCTGTTTTTTATGTTTTGGAGTTGGATGCTTATTTGTCAGCTTATGTCAAAATTCATTCACCTTGTAATCTTTTTCTGGAACACCCTGTATATTAATTTAATTTGCTAGGTAACAGTAAGGAACTTCTTTAAAAGTTTTGCAAATTTCAATCTGCATAATTAATTAGAGCTAATTTTGACTTGTCCAAAAAATTAGTCATAATTGAAAATTATGCAGATTGAAATCAGCAAAAAGTTAAATGTAATGTGTTTCTAGATAGCCCTTACAGCTACCCACATTGCAACATTATAACATTTCCATTAGAGATAGAATTTAACTTCTTTTCCACAAAATGTTAGTTTTCACTGTCAGATATGTCCTCTTTTAAATTTGGCCTGAGCAAATGATGCAATAAAAAGAAAATCACTGTATAATACCAGCACATAAGCCGCCAATGTGAGCCACTCCTTCAAATGTGACTGGTGTCGGTCCAGCACGCCTTGTATGGAGAGTATTGTGAACATTGTGTGTTAAGTTTTGAAAAACATGAGGTTGTTCTCCTCAGCAAATGTTACAATATGACCTGATTTAAAAAAAATTGTCAAATCAGCAGTTTTTAGGTAAAAAAAATCCCTTAAGATTGGTAGGGGTTTCAGATTGCCATCAGCACACCCCTGTTAAAATTTAATTTGAGCCCCCTCCCCCAACATTTTTGTTTCAAATGAATGAGCATCAAGTCAGAGTGAGAATCTTGGATAAATCTGCCATATATGATTAAAAGTAAGTTTTATTCAAAGTGTCATATTAAGGGGACTGTGTATTCTCAGAAATGCATTAATTAAAAGTGCTGTAACTTTAAATTAAACAAAATTTAATGCAAGTATATATTTTTGTTATGCAAAAAGTATTTTTTTGAAGAAACTTCAAAAAAGCACATTGTTTTGCCTTAAATTATTTGGAACACACTGTACCCAAATTTGGATTTCATGGGTTTTTTTGTAATTAGACACTCCATTCATGGAACGGTTTTTCATGATTTGGATATTAGTCTTATTTTTGAATTTTTGAATTTTCGTCTTATTTGGTCAATAATTCAAAATAAGGCCTAAGCTCGATTCTAGGTTACAAAAAAAACACAAAATCCAAATTTTGGATTTTTCCTTCCTATAGTGTGTTCCAAACAATTTTAGGCAAAATCATGAGGTTTTTTCTTATTTTCTTCAAAATTGTTCTTTTCACCCCAAATTTGTATTTATATTTAGATAATTTCCTTTCCAAAAATGTATACTTTTATCTTGGATTAGTAACTTTTGGGCCATTCCATTTAAAATCCACACCACCCTGTGGAAGATTTAGCTAAAGTCTTTCAAAGAGGGAGTATGAGTTTTGAATAGAATAAACCATTGGGTAACTTCATTTGAAATACTCACTCCAGCTGTGGAAGATATAGGTAAAGCCATAATACAGAGGGGAGTATGGGTTTCAAAATGATAAACCCTGACCAGTTACATTTGAAAAATATACTCCCCTGTGGATTTCAACTGGAATACTAGCCCATTATGCATTTCTGAGAATGCACAGTCCCTTTAAGGGGGTACTACACCCCTAGCCAATTTTTTTGCCTATTTTTGTGTTTTTCTCGAAAATTATAGCGCATTGGTGACAAGTAAGATATGTATATTATAGGGGCAAGGACTACAACTACTGCACTGAAAATTCAGCAACTCAAGGCAAGTAGTTATTGATTTATTGATAAAATATTGGTTTTCCCTCATTTGTGACTGTAACTCCACAACTGTTGTCTGTGCTGAAATTAAATTTCCAGTGTAGCAGTTGTAGTCCTTGCCCCTATAATATACATATCTTACTTGTCACCAATGCTCTATAATTTTGAGAAAAATGCAAAAATAGGCACAAATTGGGCAGGGTGTAGTACCCCTTAAATATAATAAATTAAATGAAAATATAAATCATAGTCAATTGAAAACATACCAGTTACATTAAATATCATTTATAGAAAAATAAAGTTATCTATTACTTGACTGAGTTTGTGTACCAAACCAAATTTGATTGATGGGAACAAAGAAAAATATTGTTAGTAAATTGCATGTGTATGTATATTGTGACATGCATAAAAACAGATGGTTGAGTGGTTCTAATAATTGCACAAGTACATGATTGCTATTATTGTATGTAAACGAGAAATTATGTAACTTTTAGTATTTCAATTTTAAGTGTTCTATTATGATGCTATAATAATAAACAGTTCAAGAGAGAAATTAAACATTAGCCAGTGTAATTATTGCATGTTTTACTGTCTCTTACCAGGTATCATGACTATCATCAGGGTTATAAATATATTCACCAGTGTTGCAATATGTCGGCAAAATTCATGACATATTTTTTTTGTTGAAAAAGGCACAAAAATCATGGAAAGGTTCAGGGAGGAGACTGGATGTGATATGTCTATTTTTGACATCACTATTGGGTCACTATCATGAAATCTTCACAAATAATTAATTCTAAATCATAAAATGTGTTATGTGTTTGCTAAATCAAAATAATTATGTTATTCCAAAACCACTTTCAGCGTTGTAGTTTCGTAAGGCTTGTGCTTTCATAATGCGTGTCCTGTACTGCCTTGAAAAGTCATGAATTTTGGTTTAAATTACAAACATTTCATAAATAAATGTGGAATGTATTGTTAATTGAAATTCAAAGAGAAAGTGACCATCCAAACTTGTTAAAGACAGGCATTCAAGAAGGAAGCAATATATCAGATCAATAATGGGTGTTTGGAGGCCAATGGAAGTACTATGACTACCACAAACAAAATTGATGGATACAAATGAAAACCCAGCCCATCCCCAACATGCCATTAAACCTAGAATCCGTACCCTAAAACCCAACCTGAATTACCTTAAACCCCAAACAGTACCCTTAAACCCAACAAACACGTACCCTTAAAGCCTAACTACTTGTACCCTTAAACCCTAACACGTACCCTTAACCTCCAAAACGCAGGACTAACCTTAAACCCCAACACTTACCCTTAAACCCAAACATGTACCTTTAAAATTCCCAACAAGTTAGCCCTAACCTTTAAACCCAAACCCAACCTATCTGTACCCTTCCTTAACCCCCAACATGTAGGCCCTGGTCCCCAAACTATATGTACCTATATGTCCAACAAGTCAGACCTACCCTTTAAACCCAAACCCAACCTGTAGGCCTACCCTTAAACCCCAACACGTAGTAGGTACCATTATTCCCCAAACTGCACCTTTAAACCCCAACACGTAGGCCAAGGCCTATCCTTAAACCCAACCTGAACTGCCTTGAACCCCAACCAGTCCCTGAAACCCAACATACAAACATGTACCCTTAAAGCCCAACCGCATGTACCCTTAAACCCCGACACGTACCCTTAACCCCCAAACGTAGGCATACCCTTAGAGCCCAACATTTACCCTTAAACCCCACATGTACGTGTACCTTAAAAACTCCCACAAGTCAGACCTGCCCTTTAAACCCAAACCCAACCTGTAGGCCTACCCTTCCCTAAACCCCAACATGTAGGCCCTTGTCCCCAAACTGTAGACCATACGTAGGCCTAACCCCAACATATGTACCTTTAAAACTCTACCCTCAAGTCAGGCTTGCCTTTAAAACCCAAACCCAACCTGTAGGCCTACCCTTAAACCCCAATATGAAGGCCCTGCCCTAAATCCCCAACCTGTACCTGTAGCTGTAAACCACAACACATGCCCTTAAACCCCATGACATCTACGAAACTCCAACATGTACCCTTTAAACTCCAAACCAACCCCCTGAAACCCATAGGGCCGCGTACCTTTAAAATGCCCCCATCCATTACCTGACACACAATGACAGGCCAGATCATTTTGGAATTTGGAAACCGCATAGGCTTAATTCTGTGGCATAGTTTAAAAAACACTGAAATATTGTCTAAAACGTGACAACAGCGAGCAGGAAATTGTGCATACTATTTGCCACCGTTTTCCTATTGTTTTTCTGTGCCTTTTATGAAGTATAATATTGCAAGATGCCCAAAACACACGTGCCTCCTATTTTTCTGTAGGCCAATGCTCTTTAGCCTGGCTTCAACATTTTGTTTGAGCTTGGTCATATCAAGACCCAAGCGTGTCTCGCACGGAACGACCATTTAAACTAACGAAAGTAGGCCTACCACCTATGGCTAGAATTTTCTTTGGATGTGGGGGATCCAAATTTACAAAAAGTGAGCGTCAATGAAATTGCGACCCCCCCCCCCTCACCGATACACCTACTTACCCCTACGCTAAAATTTTATTGAAATCAGTCTTTTTGAATAAATTAAACACACTATCTGTGGTCATTTGTGACTCTCTATATTTTGGTCATCAATTTGTTTTTCTTTAAAAACTTCCCCCCCCCCCCTCCGTATAATTGGGACCCACCCCCTTTCCGAGGGCCCCCTAAGCCCTAAACACAGATCCCATGCAAGTATCAATCCGGAGCAGACGCCAGTACCAATCTGTTAAATACAGCCTTGGATACCTTCATCAAATGAACGGGTTATTTTCTCCTAACATTATGCAAATACGAAAATACCAACATGCAAATTAACCTCAATGCACACCGAGTGTATATAAGTACTATCACCATGATATCATAGTATACTACGACTCTGTCACGGTCAAAACGTGATGAACCACTGGTTTTTCATGGCAACGGGATCATCGCGCAGCACCGGCATCTTTATTCAGGGTATTTGATTCAGTTTACAAAAACTAGTCTCCCATCAGTGGCGTGCGCAAAGGGGGGGGGGGGGGCAGGGGGCACAGGCCCCCCACTTTTGTTGGTCATTCGGGGGAAATCAGTCATTCGTCACTTTTGACGGTGCAAAAACGTCCTAATCAGACTCCGCTGAATTATGAACAACCTGCCCCCTCCCCTCCCCCAGTGCTGCGCACACCACTGTCTCCCATAATTATTAATACATTGTAATTGAATAATATAAGATTTTAACATGTTACATTTTAAGAGATTTATAATACACTAGATTTCGCGGTTCTCGGGTTAGGCGGTTCTCGTGATAGGCCTATCTCTAATTACCCAACGCCCGTTACCTATAATACTTGTCCTGACCTTTCAAACTACTATACCATATACGTCTCTCAATGATTAAGACACAACTATCAACTCTGTTTTGTAGCTGTGACGCTTACTTCGGAACCTATAATCTGAAAACCCATCGTTCGCCTCTTCCAAACCCTGTCCTGCAGGCATCGGAGGACCCAAAAATACCCCAAAATTTTAGTAGTGTCTGGATGTAGGCCGTCAATTCAATCGGGAGAAATGTGAACGCAAACGGGTTACATAGGCCTTACCATAACTGATGATTTTTATGTTAATCATGTCTTTAAAATAGGCCTATTGGTCCGATGAGATGCACCTGTTAGTCACTGTAATGCTTTCCGATGCTCGCACTGCGCCCGTCGGTACTCCGCGCACTATGCGATAGCGCGATACGCACCGCGAGCTGGCGTTATACGCACCGCGAGCACGCGTTAGCGAGCCACGCGCACGCGATAGCGCGCGGACAGAGAGACGGACGGACACGCCATAATTAGTATTAAGAAGATAGGCCTATATAGGCATATTATCATCTTGCTTTGTAACAATTACCTGTGTAATCATGTTTTTTTTTTCAGTTTTGATTTTCTTTTGTAGGCCGCTGTAGAGTGAACAAATTGAAGGGTAACAAATTCATATGCATTGTATGATTATGAAACCCTATTTTGGTAACAAAATATGACCCCTGTTTTTGGTTTTAAAAAACTGCCCGCCCTTCTTTTAAAATGACGGCCCGACCCTTGCAATAAGAATGTCTCATTTGGAAATGGAATGCCCCGCATGTTGGCAGGCTGAGAGGTACTGGAGGCCTGCAACTTATAGAGAGGCGGACCGGGAGGCACACAAGCAATCATTGCCATCACGACTTAAGGAGGCACACAGGATCACTAATTATCCATTATTATTCACCTCATAACTTGAAAACTATTTATGTAAAGTATATAAAAGTATACATTTTTGAACGGAAATGAGCTCATCAATTCATTTAAAATGTCAGTTTTGGGTCAAAAAGTACAATTTTCGAGAAAATCCCAAAAAACGGCTTTTTTGACCAAAAATGTTTGGTCCGCCATAAAAAAATTATTTGAAAATCAAAAACTGTAAGACATAAATTTTATTAATTTAGACAAATAAATCTAGAAAGAGTTTTTTTATTTTTTCGAAATTTTGCTTAGTTTTTAAAATATAGGCAAAAAATCAGTAAAAACGTATGACCCGTGTTCAAATTTTTGAATCATGGGTGATATAAAAAGTTCTAGGCCCTAATTTAAAAAAATGAAAAAACACTATCTAGATTTTGGCCATATCTAAACGTTTGACTTAAAAACTTACCTCAGTGATGCTTCATTTAGATGCTATGGCGGACCAAAAATGGTTAAAAGAGGTAAAAGTGAACTTGCCGAAAATCGCGATTTAGAAAAATACAGCGGATTTTAGGTCCATTTTTGAAGATTATTCCATAAATATATAATCCGGTGACTTGTGACGTTTGGTCAAGTTAGAAAATGAGAAGGGGCGTCCAACTGCAGCAGATTGGTTTTTGTTTGGTGATTTAGAAGGTAAAATATACAATTTTACTAAATTATCCGTGCACATTCGGCAGATATTTATCCACATGGTGTAATCATTTTATTTACTGCAGTCTTGTTTCCATGGTGCAGCAGAGCTTCCGGCAAAAAGTGTTGTAAAACCAAAAGCTTTTATCGCAATCATAATCAATCAGGAGTAGAGAACGTTTGAAAACGAATCTTAAATCCGTGTTTTAATAACACTTTGAAACATTATTCAGGGCCTTAGGTATCTAATATAGGCCTACCGGTAGTAACTGCTTGCCTATTTTTTATGGTCTTCAAAATTAAAACGAGACTGAACGACCGCAGAGGCCCCCGAACCAAGGCTGGGACTGCATAATTATAAGCTAATATAATAGGCCTATATTCTTGTCCAACTACACCAACTTGGTAAATCAAATAATAACAATGAAATGAATGAATGAATGAATGAATGAATGAATGAATGAATGAATGAATGAATGAATGAATGAATGAATGAAATAAAGCAAATTTTTAAACATAAAACAATAAGCCTAATGATGTACGGGCTAAGTCTAGCCTACTAGCAAAATATTTAGGGCCTACGTTTTCTATCGTATCTACCAGATTGCGTCATCATTACAGGGCTTCTTACGGGTAACTCACAGATAAATTTCATCTTTTCAAGTTCAGAATGAAACTTGAAAAACAAAATATAAAACAAACGAAAAATTCACTACATTATGTTCATATAAAAAACCTATAATTTATACCACTATATCAGCACTTTTTTTGGCGAAATTTATCGAGTAGGCCTACTGATTCTAGGATGGGGACGGTGGTGTTCTGTCGGCCCGCAGTTTTGCAATGCAATGGTGCAAGCTTTACCTACCTTGGAAGAGATCAATACGATAAAATACGGTAGTGATCGCGATTGGCGACCCCAGCGCCTCAATCAGAAATCACCTCGCCCATCCAGTTTACCATGTGTACGTGTGCGTGTCTTTGCTAGCTGTACGCCGCAGTACGCGTTTCGAGAACGCGATATATTGCGGGAAAACAATGATTTATTTGCTTTTGCATTTTGACGAATTTTAATGAAAAAGGGTCTTTAAAATAGCTTTTCTTATGGTTCAAATTTTAAGATTTCTTTAAAATCTATTAATGACAAGATAAAATACGGTTTGAAGATGACATTAGTGATGAAAACTCAATTTTGGCCATGTAACACTTCAGTGATCCTGTGTGCATCCTTAAACAACCCATAACTTTTGTAGCCAGCCAGCTACCCAATACTGCATGTGACGGGGCCTGTGACCGAGTTTGGTCGAAATCCGATCTAGCAAATTGTGAGAAGAAGAAGAAGAACAAGAATAGTGCATCTTGAAAATAATTGATTCCAGACTTTACATGGGATGCAAGAACAAGAAGAAGAAGAAGAAAGAAAGAAATGGCAAGAAAGAAATAAGTTAGGCTGCACGCCTAACTGCAACCAAAAGTGCCCCGAAAAATGCAAGTGAATACCCAGGAAGCGATTTTGGTGAGAACTTGGGAATTTGAGTGACGTCATCTTATTGATATGATAAACTACTGAAAACACTGGCGATGTAGTGGAATATAAGACCCAATCAATCAATTATTTTCCGGAATGTCGTTGCATTGTGGAACTACGCAGTAAAATTTGTGAACTTTTTTCATGGTTTAAGAGTAACAACCTACACAAATTCTCTTCTTTTATACAAGCGACATAACTACAATCATGTCGTACGGCAGGGGGCCGCCAGAAATCGAGGGTATGACCTCTCTAAAAGTAGATAATCTCACATTTCGTACCACGCCAGAAGAGCTTCGCAAAGCTTTTGATAAATATGGTGAGGTTGGCGATGTGTACATACCGCGTGATCGCTTCACAAAGCAAAGCAGAGGGTTTGCGTTTATCAGATTTTACGATAGGAGAGACGCAGAAGATGCTATGGATTATATGGATGGTAAAGATTTAGACGGCAGAGAATTGAAGGTACAGTTGGCAAGATACGGAAGACCAGAAAGAAGACCACCACGTCCCAGATGGGGAGGTGATCGAGGCGGTGGCGGTCGATATAGTGGTGGTGGTGGTTACAGCGGAGGTGGTGGACGCAGGAGAAGGTATTCAAGGTAATCAATAGACAAAATACCATGGAATATAATATTATAAGGCAATTTCACGAAAGGTCATTAGCTCAAATCTGCCTGCAGAAGACTAGTGCCGTACTATTACGCTGACTTTCGTATTCGGCGAGGAGGACGATTTCGACCTCCTGGTTTGTTTACAAACAGAGAGGTAGATGAAAAGACCGTTCCGCTTGTCCAAGCACTCAAGTATCAGAAGGATGGTCCACAATAGCGTGATTCACGTAACCTGAATAGGGATTAAAAACCTGTCGCGAGAACCATGTGCTTCTATTGTCCAATTTGCCATCAAGATTTCATATGGAAACAGTTCAGACCCAGTACACGATCATGTCAGAAATTAATAATTTGTTCTGGGTCTGATTATTCGGACTAGCAGAAGACATGCATGATGAAGCATCCATGGAACACATGAACATTGTCCAAGTTCAGTTGAAAGCAAAAACTAAAGTTGATCAATATCACTCAGTCATGCACTTCACTTGAACTGGGGATTTCTTTTGTGCATTAAATATGCACGCCTCGTGTCGTCTCATTACCCTGACTAAAGATAGTCACTTGCGCTGAGCATCAAATTGGTCACTTATCGCTCACCGTTCAAAATGTGACATCTACACCAATTACAGTCCCGAAACTGTCTACTTTTTAGCCGACCTCAATTCCAAACATTTAGTGATAGTTAAAATGCGATCCCCAACCCTTTGGTTACCTTTGGACTAATTTTTCAAATCTCCATGAGTCTCCGTGTCTGAAATTCCCCGGTACAAACATCGAAAATGTCGCAAAATCTCAGTTCCGGTGATGATACTATATGGTCATTTTCACGGTAAAGGGTGTAACTTTGGATTTTTAACATTTTGATCCGTAGTGTTCTAATAAAGTCACAGAATTCCATGATTTTTGGCCACATAAGTCATCTAGTTAGCAGCTACCTTGGGTAGCATAATCATCTTCGGGAGTTACTGCGTTCGGTTTTAGCAGGCTTAAATGTACCTAATATTGCCATTTTGAAAAACTATAAAAAACAGTAACATTTTTGTAAAACCATGTGTTTTCTTCAGTTAGTTCATGGATAATTTTTCTTATCCTGAAAGTACGGTCATATGTTCAGTAAACACTGCCACATTAGATTTAATTGTGAACAGCCCTGTATTTTTGAGAACCAGACTTGAGATTTGTCGTTTCGAGGCTTCATTTTCCGTTAACAATTGTTAACAAACTTTGTGGGTATAGCTTTGGTTCATAATTCTTGGTTATTTCTTCACTTCTTCTTGATTCATAACAGTTGATATCTTAACTTGAAATGGGTAACAAAAATTAGTCGATTTGGAAGCTTTTAAAATTTTTATAAAATCTTGACTTCAAAGAGCCGCGTTTCCGTTAACTTTTTTGAAGCCTCCGAAACAAACTGTTCAGCAAGCTCGAGCAAATATAAATAAAAGAGCTCATCCAATCTATTTATCAAAATGTAGCAAAGTAGATCCTCAAGTCACTTGTTTTTAAATCGTGGAGATATATATCACCGTTTGAAAATGGGACCAAATACAAACTTTCCGTTAACAATTGAAGCCTCCGAAACAAATGAAGCCTCCGAAACAACAATAAGGTTAATTATCATCTATGCATATCTAAATTGGTGTGTTCCATATTGATATCTGCATTGTAATTGTTACATGATATGTGCAGAATGTCATAAGTTTAAAAAAAAATTGATATTATGGTTAATGTTTGAAAAATATACTGATACCCAAGAAAGTCCGTTTCGGAGGCTTCACATGCAAATAACACCATACTTAACAAATGGGTGAAAAAATTACCATGTTATAAATCTACAATATCTGCCGCATAGAATCATTGATTTAATACACACAAGAAAATAACAGCTTAGATGATCCCAACAGTGTTGTTTTCAAAAAAACTACTTCTGCAATGTTTAACCATTGTTAACATGAAGCCTCCGAAACAACAAAAATGACTTGCTGTGATAATTGAATTTTTGTCACAACTGAAATTCAATACTTAGAAGCAAAGCATGAAAATTGGTAATTGTGATATTTTTTACCTATTTTTTCATGTCAACTTGTAGTAGTTAGCCAAATATTTTACTTTTATGATCACCTGTGTTGTTAACTGAAGCCTCCGAAACACAACTCGCTTGAATTGCCAATTCTAAAAAATAACTCCAATTTCTGTGAAACTTGGCTGGGAGGTTCCTTTCATCAAGTAGTATTTGTACATGAAGTTAGACATTCAAATTATTTTAGGAACCCAATTAAAACTTTAAAAATATGTTTAAGGTTGGGAAATTTCCATTGCAAATGACCCGTGATGTTAAAAATTTCCAAAATTGCAATTACAAACATAGCAAAACATGGTATAAAATTTAACTTATATCTGTTGACTTACTTTGGAATGGGATTTCACATGTATTCCAGCTTTCATGTCATAATTTTCTGAGCTTATGTAAAATACATTTTTCTTAGATTTTAACCAAAATGTTATGGAAATGTCAATTTTTTTATCAGAAATCAAAAGGTTTAAGCCTTGAAACATTATTTTACTGGAATTTAAGTTGCTTCTATACATGATTACAGTAAACAGAAACATATTTAAGTGGTTTGAAATTTTGACCCTAAAAATCAAAAGTTACACCCTTTACTGTGAAAATGACCATATCCGCATCGCTGTTTTCATACATGAATATGCATATCTGTGACCCCTGTAAGGTCAAAAACGTGGCGTTGATTTCAACCAATCCGATCCACCGTTTAATAAGCATCTTGATACTGACGTCATATCTGAGGTGACCAGGAGGCAGGAGCTACCATTTTGGTAAACTGAACTCGACTCGTATGCGTTCTTTTGGTTCACATAAATCGAACAAAATTTTCAATAACGGGTAATAGTATGATTTCAATTTTTTATTAATGAAGTTACTTGTAGTTTTGAGGAATGACAAAGTTGTTTTTGGAAACTTAGATGTTTGTTTCAACTGATGATGTAGGATCGCAAGGTGAGTGAATTCGTGAAGAGATTTGCTTGTTTGAGTGATAGTAGGATACGGGATGTAGGCTAGTCCTCTGTGTTTGACCGGCTCCGACGTCTCAATTCACGACGTCTCAATTCGTACCTGCTTACCAGACAGCAATACTGCGTATTGCTGTATGGAACCAGATATATCGTCTCATGGTCTGGAGGCAGATTTGAACTAGTGACTTGTCATGAAATCGCTCTATCACTATGATGCTGAAAATCAATACAAAGTTATTTCATGATTTGAAATAACTTGTCTTTAATTAATGATGACACCTCTGTGGATACAAATTATGTGAGCTATTTTCCTAACTCATGAACTCTTTCCCCATTCATTCCTTCCCATTGCAGATCCTACTCAAGGTCGCGGTCCGTTCCAGGTCCCGCTCACCTCGTGAGGGCGCGCAGCAGGTCATTTTCCGTTCTCGTTCTCGTAGCAGAGGAAGGCAGTTGAGCAGGTCGCCACAGAAATCTCGTTCTCCCTCACCAGCACGCAGGGCATCACAGTCAAGATCCCGGTCTCCATAAAGCACCTGAACCAGCCATGTGTGAAGAAACCACTGATAAAGTACCATACATCATGAACAGTATCAATTAGATAGAGCTGGGCTGCCTAGCGGTAGAAGTTTCTAAGCATATGTGACGGAAAACAAAGGTTAATATTGATTTTATAAAGTTAATTATGACTGATAAATGTAGAATCTGGTCCCTTTTTTGAGTCGAAATTTCAGTTCATGGAAATATTATGTTAATTGATGTATATTTTTTTTTTCATAATTATGCAAAATAAATGTTAGCCTCAAAAAGTGATTTGAGGCGGAAGGGCTCCTGGATATTCTTGATCTTTGTTTCTTTCCTTTCTATCTTTCCTGCTTGAGTCTTAAATCTTTATTTCTACATCCATGCTATGTTTAACTATATCCTTCCGAGGAACTATTAAGATTTATTATTTATGAAACTAACCCCCTCAAGTACTTCTGCCACCAAGCAAGGCTACTAGCCTAACTGAAAGTTGGTGTTTTTATAATTAGGGAACATTTATATACTATTAATTTATGTATGAAGAAAATTTGATTTGATTGATGGGTCATAATTAATATGTAGCTTTGTGTAATTTTTAGAGGCTATTGAAAAACACTGGGGGGAAATTGCTTGGTTTAGGCTAAACGTGAGGTAGAGCAGGACATATCAACAAACATTCTTTCAACCCGTAATGGTGTGAATGAAACATGCGACTTAAAATATTACCAGTATATTAGCAACAATCAACATGCAACTTACAATACAATTACGGTGGATTTGCCATATCAAAATGCTTGCATAAAATCAGACTAAGTGGGCTGACCCATGGAAGACCTTGTATATTTCAAATGGGTTTACCCAAATGGGTGAATCCATTAAATCTATACCCCCTGTGTTGGAGATAAAGGTCACATCTTCCACAGGTGTAGTGGATTACAACCGGAATAGCCCAATGGCCCTCTTTCCACCGGCAGTTAATTGATTCATTTTATAATCCACATGTTCTGTTTGGCATTCAAATAGATCAGTGTCCTTCTGTTACAGAGAAATCTTGATTTACAACAAAATTGTTTACCAAGGGTACAGGCCTATAATATTTACAGTAATTTCTTGGCCAAACTGGAACATGCGTGTTGCGTCCATGTAGCTTACTAAGCGTGTACGCAATGGAAGACGCGTACGTAGGCTTTCTTCTGTACCGCGTTATATTCAAGCGCTGTTTAACGCGGAGCCACTAGCGCTTATAGTGTTCCAGTTTGGCCATGAAATTACTGTAAATATTATAGTTGTTGTTATTGGCCCAAAGTAGATGAATCCTTCATGAATGTAAATACACACCAAATTACTAAATTAGCCTATTTTCAAGACTTCATTCATTGAGGGATTACACAGCTTTATTTCATGTTTTGATATTAGGCTAACTCAGTGTACAACTGCATGTTTACATACATTCATGAAGCAGGCCTTGTCTTTTGAAAATTGCTGGCGAGTGACAAATCACTCTCCTCAAAACTTGCCAGGTGAGCTGTAGGCTAGTGATTTTAATCACTTGTATTATTATTATTACACTCAAATGTAGGCGAGTGATAAAAAGCTCTCCTCAGCTTCATTTTAGGCGAGTGATCACTCTCACTCGCCTCAAAAGACAAGGCCTGATGAAGGTATAGACCAAACTCCCAGTTAAAATGTATACTAGTATTTCCAACCCACCAATATGTAAATATTTTAGACAAGTTAAATCATAGGCTGTTAGCTGAAAAAAAAATTGTATATATTTTTTTCCTAGTGTATTACATGTCTATTATAGTGTATTGTGATTTCTTATGCAAATGTACAAATTTTGCCAAGATATATTGGGATATCCATTTGAAATCCATACACCCCTTAGCCCCGATGGAAGACATGATCTTAATCTCCCACACAGTACAGGGAGTGTAGATTTCAAATAAAGCCACACATTCAGGTAACAATATTTGAAATTCACATTCCATGTGTGGAAGATAAGGTTATGTCTTCCATGGGGCTTGTATGGATTTCAGCTGGAACAACTCATTGCTGTATCATAATTAATGTAAATCTTTATAGCTTCCAGATTTACAGCATCATGATTTTTTTTTTTGATTCTTTTTATGTATAACAGTTTTTGGAACTTGGTGTTTATTCTTGTTTGAAACTCTTTAATGGATTATGTCTAGAAAAAGACAAAAAGAAAAAGCTACTGCACATAATGTATCGTAGACATGTTGAGGAAGCGAGTAGAATTTGTGCGATGTAACTAAATGATTTTTTTTTTTATGTGATAGGCCTATTATAAAAAAAAACCTGAGTAGAATAAAATCAGCATGATGTGTAATTTCAATACCAATTAACAAACAATTAGATCCAGTTACCTTTTTGGAGACAATCTAAGGATCTATACATGAGTTCGCTGTTAATGTCAAAAATATTCAAGCTATTTTGTTGATTCTTAGGTTTTTATTTGCAGTATGTGACTGTCTGTCACAAAATGTTTAATTTGCCTATTTGTGATATAAAGATTTTTTAAAGGATTTTGAAGTCATTGTTCCAGAGCTGCATTTGTACATGTAGGCCAAAATAAAAGAGGCTTGCTCTATAGTATGTTTGGCATATAATTGGCGAAAAAAATGAGTCTCTTAACATTGTGTACGGTACCTTAGAATGGTGTGCGCTCACAGGCAGTTGGGTGCAGCCCTCTTACACTAGTTGCGTGTTACATAATGCTTGACTGGTGCACGCTTATGTGAATTTACGCAAGCCTACTAAGTTGGGACTTTATTAAATCTGCACAGTAACAGACTGAATCATTTTTATCGCCAATTATAAGCCAAACAAATTATACAATTATGGATATCTTCACAGCAAACAATCATGCCTTTAGATTCATAACGACCTGGTTATTAAGAAGAAATACATGATGGGAAGCATGATTGTCTGCACCTTTAGGGCATCACATTGATAGTTAAAATGGTGTAAAGTCATTGCATTTAATAATTACATCATAAACAAAGGTGTCTGGTGGCTAGTAGAAATTGCCCATAAGTTCATTCCGCATTTCTTAGTATTATGTTGAAATGTTGCTGTATTAGGGACTAGAGGTGAGGGATGTGTTATCAGGTTTAGAATGTTAAAAAACAGCAGTTGCGTACTAGCCTCGTTGTCAGATAGTCTGTGGCTCTTTCATCACTGAAAGAAACTGTCCAGATGGAAGCTCATCTAGTAACAGTTGTATTCTGTGATTGGTCATGACTTATATTTGGACTAAATGCTACATTGGTATGATTGGTCATGTGCAAAATGCAATCGTCAAATTGGCAATACACAGTAATATCTAGCCTTGGTTTGAATCAGCAGCAGAACTGTAAATTCCATTAAAAGGCCAACCAACATTACCTACAATATAGCAATTTAGCATATATATATCCTCATACCATAAAGATTCGCTTAATGGCACACATAGGCTCCTTTGCATTAGGGTAAATTTCATAGACAAATAGAGAGCTCCCTCTGAAAACCCCAACAAGAATTCAGGGTTTGTGCCCTTATTTGCTGGTGGGATTTTTACAAGAGAGCACTTTTAGTTTGTGTCTAAAATTCCAGTTATGTCAAGGGAGCCCATATGCTCTTAGGCGAATCTTTACAGTATGATTATGTTTTTTTGCAGTGATAAAGGAGCCGCATGCACATGTAATACCTGTGATAACACAGCCCTGCCTCATAGGTGTATGCACATTGTATATAAGTGTTTTTAATCAAGGTACACAATGTAGAGATAGTTTGCATTCTTTGTCATATTAATCAAAAGTAGTCTAATAAATTGTGTTCATTGTTCAACTAGTTTGATGATTCTAACACTTGTACTTTATGGTTACTTCTCTCATTATTAGGGGTATGCTGATAAAAACGCAGTAAACGCTGTTTGCAGTATAACATGTGTAGCAGTTGTAAAATCATGTAGGCGTTTGAAAAATGAAAGCAGTTGTAGCTGAGCATTTGTGCTGTGGCCGTTACCATGGTGTAGCAGTTACCATAGCAACATGTAGCAGTTACTACGGGGAAATAGGGCAGGCTGTCTGCGGCAGAGTGCATGCAGTGAAGCAGTAGTAACCGGTGTGGGAGCTGTTTTGGGGCGAATTCGATTTTGGGTGCTTCACCCGGCAAGCAGTTGCAGAAAATCAGGCAATTTTTCGGACTTTGGGTTTATGTTCAGGAATGACGAGCTTCGGCAAATTTGATTTACAATTACAAACCAACTACAATGCTTGCAGTTAGCCGATCAGTTCTGGACTGGTGAAAACGGGTAAAATAGTAACAAAAATTAACCAAAAAATGAATAATTTTTTGTTGAATTGCAAATTCTGAAATAGAACAGATTTTTTTTAATACTGCAAGTTTGTTCTCTATCTGCTGATGTCAAGGAATAATCCCAGGAATAATCTTGAAAGAACTTTTTATATAAATTTAAAAAATAACATTTTACTTGAATGATATTTGATTGACACAAAATATCCCAAATAGCATAATACATTCCCTGAATCAGATTAATTGTCAATTATGTAATGCACAACTGAATGGCCAAAATATATTTAGGTAAGAATTGCGTGTGTTCAAAATGCTAAATAAAAGAATGTTTCATATATATTCTAATTCAATTAAAAAAAAGGCAGGTTGAAAGTTACAGCAAATGAAAATAAAGTTTTTGTATGTGATACAGAAAACTGTCAGCTGACCCATTGATGATAAGTTTATATTTGGTCATTTCTAAAAACAGTTTAATTGAGTAGGTTGATCAAAAAAGTTCTTGAATATCCAGTTCTTTGTGTTCTGTGTTTTGACATGTTCGTTCTGGTTTTTGGTATATTGTAGCGCAGATTCATCATAACTGGTCAACAACACTTGCATTTGTCATGCATATAATATCAGGGAAGCCATTCTCTGTCGTTGATGGGTTCTCCAATAGATGCTTTGATATATCCAGATCTGTAGATGCCCAGAGATGCCAGTCTGGCTGCTTGCTAAAGTTTTGGCTGGGTTGCCAGTTTCATGTAAATAATAAATCCCTAAACAGTAAGTTTTCTTACAAAGCTTCTCTAAAATCACTTGAGTGTAACAGTCGAGTAATTTTTGAGAAGCTGTTTAAGAAACTTATTGTTAAGAGTAACAAGCATTGCTGTTTATTGACTAATAGATGATCTTCAGTACTCCTGGATGTTGTCAATGTCCTTTATGTTCTTTCAGTCTGCATTTCTAATAATATTTTGGAAACTGTAGGGAAGACACATTCTGTCCCAAAAAGATGATGTGCTATATTCATTGAGCCAAGAAAGGGATCAGCCCACTCTCTGAGATCCTAAGATTCAAAACTTACATGTAATATATTTGGACAACATGTTTAAGATAAAAAATTCTTTTATCTAATAGATTAAAATGGAGCTAGTCTGAATTAGATTACCATTTTTTGATCTAATAGATTGAAATTCAAATTCATTAGATTAAATTTCTAATCAATCCTTGTATCTAAGATTTGAAAAAAGTCTCTAAAAATAAAATGATAATCTACTTCAGATTAGCTCACTTTTAATCTATTATTACTTGATTAAGAATTTTTGATTTAAGCTTGGATTTGTCCCTCATCGTAATCAACTTTTTAATCTTGCGAATTTAGAACTAGCACTCTGAACAGGGATGGGGCATTGGGGGCTGTGAATTATGTGAAAAATACAATTACTTACTAGAAGCAGGGCCTGGAAATACAGGTCATTCAACAGCAGTACGCCACTAAATGATAGCTGGCGACTGGTTTCTCTGAGATTATAGTTATCAACGGCTTGAGAAAGTAGAGGAGACCATCCATCAATCGGTCAATAAATACAGCACCTCTGGTGATCGAGCAATCATCATGATCATGGTTAAAAATTACCAAAATTGTAGCAATCAAAATTGTAAAAAATGTTGAGTATTGTCGACCATTTTTTAACTACATAATGAGCTTTTATTATACCAAGGCATATAAATCTTTGCATTCGAGGTTGTATTTTGGCTTTTGATGTTGCTTTCAGATGTATGGTCTTATGTGGCTTAAGTACATGCAGTGATTTGTTTCAAGTGCGACATTTTAAAGATATTCACTGATTTATTTATTTTGTTTTGTGTTCTTGCGATTAGGTTAGAGGAGGAATGTTCAGTGTCTTATTTAAATTAAAAAAACAGACAATCGCTTATGTTTGTAGAGAAGAATATTTTGACAAAAACTCATCTCATTCGTTTTTGTTCCGAAAATGATGAACCGAATGTGATGTTTTCTGGATTTGTTTGGTATTTTATTTGTATTCATGTACATAAGAATATCCAATAAGCTGAATTTCAGGATTTTTGTCATGTAGTCACTCCCCTGAAATTCCTTTTATTTATAAGGTTAAGGTTTTGTTTTGGAAAAGTATGCACAAGACCCTAATAATAGTAATATAAGTACAATGGTTGACTTGGGATCCAGCAGTGGTGTTGTGAGTTGAGTTCACCTTATCGGAGTCCAGCTAAGTAAGAGCCTGTCAAGACCCGAATCGAAAGGACTGATGGTTAGAGCCCACTCAGTGTGAAGTCCAGTGGACTAGCGCGAAGTACAGTTTTGAATGTGTCAAGTCCATACTTCGGACCGCTAGCACTGTGTCAAGTACTTCATACATTATGATTTTGTAAAGGTAAGTGACATGTGTATGAATGTGCATGTGCCCAGCAAACGCAAAACGTTTTACAGAAAACGTTTGAATGTCGGTTTATAGGTATAAAAAATAGTATAAAATTTAATAAACATTCAAAAACACTTGTGAAAACTTCCTGCAGAACATTCTAACCATGTTATTCATGTTAAAATATTTTCTAAAAATGTAGGCCGATGTCAAAAATATTTTCCAGCAAGAGTTTGATAGCGTTGTAAGAAGGTAATTGTAGTGGCTTTTCATATTTAAAAAAGTTTTAAATGTAGTGGCTTTTCATATTTAAAAGAAGTTTTCACGACATTTAAATGTTATTAAAATGTTTGAACCAAAATATATATAGGCCTGTAACACGTTTAAAACTTTTTTAAAAACATTGTGTTTGCTGGTTACAGGGTGTCCCAAAATTATTGGTTGTGATGTGTCATAACTTTTTTTTTAAAGATATGCAGAAAGAGTACCTGTGCACTACGAACTTACACACTATACCGCTGTATCTAAATACTCGACAGCTTTGTAAGGTCAAACTTTTCACTGTGAGGTTACCACACTTGCGCGGAAGCTGTTTTGTGTGACCTTTATGCTAATTCAGTGACCCGTGTTCACTGACGCTGCACTGCACTTCCCGCCGTGAATCAAATCATCCTCCAGACACTCTATAAGATATGCTAATGCATGGAGTACAAAGAATTACTTTGATCAATACCAGTTAAACAGGTGATTGGTATTGTACTCCATGCATTTGCATGTCTTCTGTAGCGTGTCTGGAGGAGAAAAAAATAAAAACATGTTTCTCGTCCGGGTTTTAAAAAAAAGGAGGAAGAGGGGATTGAGGCCCTTTTTATTTTATTGTTCTGGTAGGCACGCCCCCGCTAGTGATCACAGTACCATCCAGAAGTGTTTCTTGCATATTAGCAAGTCTATAGAAAACATCTCAACTTCCAAGACACCTTTCTTCAAAAGTTTTGTCTGAATTTAAAAAAAATAAAAATAATTTGAAGCGGCCTCAAAAAAGGAAGCGGGAGGGGACGAAAAACATGTTTATTTTTATTCGGCCTTATGATCTTCCGTGCACCCTATACACGGGAAAATCCGAAATATTACTCAATTTTGGTCCAACTTTGGCGTAAATGTAACACAAAACTAAAAATGTAACACGTTAAAATTTGCACAGTGTTATACTGTGTAGTTTTCCGATGATGAAAAAAATCAAAGTATTCATCGGAAAAATCCAGGAAATTGTGAATTTTGCGATGAAATTTATACCACAAAATGTTCCAGAATTGTCAACTTGCCTAAAACTTCCGATGATCAAAAAGATGTGCGCTGAAAAATGTCATTATTTTCCTTATTTCTTCATCGATTTTCAAGGTTTAAAACACTTTGTGTACATTGTCATTTTGTCTAAATGCGAGTAGAAAGTTGTCAGATTCAAAACATCATTCAACCCTCAAAGACCTTTCTAAAATCCCCGTACCGAACACACGAAGATTAAAAGTTCGGCTGGTCATTCGGCAAACATCGGCAGGATCTCCCTGAGTCGACGGTGATTGGTCCAGCGGCTGGAGCATGCGCGAGTAATTTAACAAGCATTTGGATACAGTAATATTTGTAGTGCTGTGTAAATTGGCTTTGCTAAACCTTGGTACGACAGTTAATGTTGGGTAAAATTTAACCAGTTTGGGTTAAAAATTTGCAAAATATTGGGTCGAGTTAAACGACGTCATATTTGCCCGACGTTTTCTGCAGTGTATCATCACGCCTGAAAAAAATCTTGTCACCTTCCGTTTTTTGGTCACGCTTATCCGCTGCACAGTGTCAACACCCTGTATTATAAATATTTTTTTCCATGCAGCTCAATACTCCGTTGAAATCAATATTCTATTATTGACACAGATAAAGAAAGTTTACATATGCATTGTGTTATAGGACGTGCACCTGGAACTTAACTAAATGGGCTAAACGCGTTCCTTTATACCTATAAAGTATAATTGTCATTCTCAAAATTAAATATATCTCAATTTTTACATTGGATTTCAAATTTTTACATTAAAAATGCAGTAAAAGATATCCACAGCAAGCTGCAAGGCCCCGCTAATTAGTGTACGGCTTTTCGAGTGAGTGTACTGGAAACAAAACCCTGGTTTTACCTGAAAACTAATTTTTCTTTCTTGTAATAGAAACATCATATGGGGTACTAGAGCATGCACAAATCGTAATAATGTGTAGAATATAGAAACGCTGTGGTATCTCATATGATAGTCATGGTATGCTTAGCCTGAGTCGCTTGGCCTATCTCGAACAAAATCACGATGCGTAGCTGTTAAAAAACGAGAGGATTCGCTGTACTATCACGGCAATTTTTAACACGAAGATATAGGGATGATGACGATGTGCGCTGTCGTACCTGAATGTCCCACCCGAGTTATAAAAATAGTGTTGTGGGTGTCCTGAAACCATCTTTCCGGTGATCCTGTATAATGGTAGGCCTACTCGTGAAAGTAGACCTTTTGTGGATTTGGCAGGTATGTAGGCCTGGCTATATTATCACGTCGTGTTTTCAGTTTTTCCGCAGCGGTTTTGGTTTTTTTGGGGGTTTTTTCCGCACAAAATATGATCATAAGTTTAGAATTGTTTAGGGCTTAGTTCTTTTCGACATTGGCAGCTGAATGACACTTGCGGAATTTTGTTAAACGCCTACTAATGCACTCAAAAAGAGTGACAAAAATTTTTTAATTCTAAGGAGTAATAATGAAATTTTACTCACTGAAAGAGTGAATTTCACGCAAAAAGATTAAATATCCACTCTTTGACAACTCAAGATTCTAAAAATAATCTTTTTAGAATCTGTGGACAACTGGAGTGGTCCTTTATATGGCTCCTTGAAGAGTGTATAAATTTCACTCTTTTGGAGTGTCTGACTCTTTTGATTCACTTGTTAACATTAAATTATACACACTAAAAACTACGGGGTTATATTTTCCGTGGTCATTTTGAATTGACCACGTTTGGGGTTGTTTTGACCCTTCAAGGGGGTTGTACTGTTTTAATTTGACCACATTCACGAGGTCATTTTAGCCACGACGAACGTGGTCAAAAACTTAGTGGTCATTTGGCCGATACCGTCGCGCATTGATATCAGTTTCAATCTTCCGCTTTGAAAATCTCAATTCATAAATGAGTTTAAACATGAGCTGCAATTAATGTTTGTTGATTAATAAATAAAACTAATTTTTTGACCGAAGTTACCCAATTTGTCAACTTTATAATGACTTGCATTTCGGAACTATTTATTCGGCTCACGTGGTCACATCAGCGCCATATTTGTTCTGATTGTGCAGCTCAGCGGATTGTCGTGTGTGCTTGTCTGCATGATGGAATATGAAAAGTTAGTTGCAAAGTGAGACTGCAAGGATGCATAGACCCTTGTCTATGCACGCAGATTCATTCCAATTTCATGCTGTCGTGGCTGGTGTTGTTGCAGTTGTTATAAGCTTATATCATGTAAGCTTATAGCCTAATACGTGAACAGTCATAGGCGATGACTGACTGTGTGTGAGTGTGATACACAGATGCATTTTGCAGTTTGCTGTTTATGTAATGCTTTCTCTGTGCAGAAACACACTTATGTCCTGGTGGGACCAGCATGACCATAGGCCTACTAAAAAATCCAAACAACCCCTAAATGTGGTTATTGAGTAACCCTATAAAACAACCCTTTCAAATGGGTCATTTCATTTGACCCCGAAATGAGGTCATTAAGTAACCCAATAAGGCAACCCTTTTGAAGGGGTCATTTCATTTGACCACGAAATGTGGTAATATTTTGACCCTAATGGGGTTACTATTTGACCCAAATACGTAGTCATTGCAATGACCCCGACCAATGGGGTCAAAATGACCCCGTTAGTGGTATGGTGTTTAGTTGATAACTATGCTGGGGTCAAAAATGACCCAGTTTGGGTCATTTTTTGACCCCGTAGTTTTAAGTGTGTACTGGCCAGTCCGACATTTGTGCGTGTGAATACGGTTCTTTCCTGAGACCATAATAATACCTTTATGGTCTCCGGTTCTTTCCACTTACCAGTTTTGTTTGACGCGTATTTCTCTTTAACGACAATGAAGGGTATTCAGTGCGTCTGTCGCAACTGCAAAAGCCCCGTGAGCCGAAACAATTTTCCTGGTTGCATCATTTTGACCCGGTGTGAGATATTATTATACAAATACCACTTTTTTTAAATCATAGACTGTAAATGTAAAGTCTTGCGTTTCCAAAAAGAGCTTGAGTAGTATAGAAATCGGCACTAGGCCGAATGCGAAGCTATAAAGAAATGTTGAAATGACGAAGCTGACCAAAATTGCTATCATCAGAAGATAGCAAGCAAAAAAAAAAAATAATATTTAAAAAAAACTATTGCCTAGCACGCATTGTAAATAATGATTCAGTGCGGCGCGAAATGGCAAAACTGCATTGAACGGGGTTGCGCGCTCAGAGAAAATTCGGCATTGGGCCGACTGCAGAGCTATAAAGAAATGTAAAAATGACGAGAATATCATCTATCTGTTTCTCTATTTTTACCTCTCCCCCCCCCTTTTTTTTAGGCCGAATGCCGATGTTTTAATTCGGGCAGAGTAACCGTGCGCGTTTTAGGATTTTTTTGGCTATAGGCTATATCTACTGAAGATAGCATTTAGAATCTCATCCCTAGTCATTGCATCTTTAAGGGAGCACGGTGGCCGAGCGGAACAGGCTATAGGACTCATAATCGGAAGGTTGCGGGTTCGAGCCCCGGCGACGCCATCGTGTTGTGCCCTTGAGTAAGGCACTTTATCTCGATTACTCCTCTCCACCCAGGTGTGAAATGGGGAGCTGTTATGAATACTGTCCATTGAGCGCCGCCCAAAGGTATGAGCATGCCTTGGGCATTGTATGGCAGCTGACATATTCTTCTAACGACGGCGGAATAAATGTAAAGCGCTTTGGTACATGTTCACATGTGAAAGGCGCTGTATAAATACCAACATTTTATCTTTCTACTCTAGAAGTAATGTTTTACATTATTTTCTCTAAATTTTTACTTCATCATGTAGCGGCGAGTTTTTTCTTTCTAATACATCAGTCCCGATCAGAAAGTTTAAAGCGATATTACAGACTCATCACTTTCCGCATCTGCCCGTTTCTCTATTTTTATCTCTTTTTTTAATAGCGCGGCATAGGCCGAATGCCGATTTTTTTGTTATTCGCACAGAGTAACCGTGCGCGTTTTAGGATTTTTTTCGCTATATCTACTGAAGATAGGCCTAGCATTTAGAATCTCATCAGTACAGTCCAAATTAACGCCTATATATAGTCCCAAATTATACCAAAACTAGAGCGGTTCTCGGGCTTCGCGGTTCTCTGCTTTGGTGGTTTGTTTTGGTACTGAATGGTACATGTGTTTGGGTGAATCATTGATGGTGTTTGTGATTGATTGGTTTAGGTTGGGTGATGTATGTTTTGTTTCTGTTCAGAACCTTGTGGGGATTTGGCGAGTCGATGGGTGGGGGTAATTAGTTAAATGTTTGTAAGAAGGGAAAGTGAGAGGTTAGAGAGTTAAAATGAGGTAGACGGTAGAGGTTTGTAAAGGTTGAAGGGAAAACATAGGAGCATGGACACTTGGCCTGGTGAAATAGTTGTTGAATAGAAGTTGAATGTATAATGTTTGTTGATGAATGAGACCGATTTGACCGAATTAATTACACGTCTGTCTGCAGTGGATACTTTGAAGGGAAGTGACTGACGGCCCGGGTTGCCAAAAGATTTCAGCCCGAATTGCGGGTCAAATAATCGAAAAGTCGCCCAATTTTTCTCTTTACCATTGGTTTCTATGGGACATGAAATGATCGGAAGTCGCGGGAGCCAATGTTGAAAAGTCGCCCAATTTTTTCTTAACCATTGGTTTCTATGGGACAGGAAATTGTCAAAAGTCGCGGGAAAATCTTCAAAAGTCGCCCAATTGGGCTACCAAATCGCGGGTTTGGCAATCCTCACTCACTGACGGGCGCATGTGACGCTTTCTTTGGCGTGGTGTAAACAAAAACATGGAATATAGCATAGGCGTGCGCAACATCATTTAAATTAATTATTATTTACCGATACAACATTGTAGGCGTTTCAATGTACAAAAACTTGTGTCATAGCGTTACGTAATCGCTATCATCATCATCAATTCGCTCAACACGATGAGTCATTCATCAAGTCAAGTACCAATTTCCTTGATGTGTTTATTATACAGGTTTGGGCAAAATCGATTTTTCTTTTATAATATCCCGTGGACGGCAATGCACAAAACGTACTACGCCCCCGACTACGCCATAATATAAATAAGGCTAAATAAAAATAAAATGATGTTTCCGGTAACATGCTCTGAAAAAATTGGGACGGAAGGAAGGAAAAAAAAATTATTTACACATACTGAAATTTCGACCCAATTTAACACTTGAAGGCTAGCCAATAGAAAAACAGTATGACTCGGGGTCTCAATCGCAAAAGCTCTTCTCATACTACACAAGTGTGTCGTACTGTCCAATATCATTTACCTACTCTCTGTCATTCACTGTTCTTGTCTATATATAAAAGCTTTTTCTGTTTGTGCAATTATAGAAAACTGCTACATACGATTTGGAAATTTATGCAATACAAAACACTAAACAGATAAAATAATATTTTGAAATGACCATAATTAGGGGTAGAAAAAAGTAAGGAGTCCAAACTCCAAATGGACCCTCTTATCTTAAATCCAAAAATAGGGGTCCATAACCAAACTTTTGGGATCCAAAATAGTCAAATATAATATTAACTTGTAAACAGTTAATGACTTGAACGTGAAATCAATAAGTGTAAATCAAACCAATTTTTTAAGTTTACCTGACTTGGGGATCAAATCTCGACAGAGGTTTCTTGCCAATACAACATTTTACTAATTTGACCTCAGATGACCCCTGGTGACCCCCCAAATGACCTTACCAAAATATGGCTCTAAATGGTGACTGTATCCACCAAGTTTCATGCCCATATGACAGTTTTTACTAATATGACCTCTGGTGACCCCAAAATGACCTTCAAAAAATTTGGCTCTAAATGTTGACTGTAATAACCATGTTTCATGCCCATATGACAGTTTTAACTAATTTGACCTCAGATGATCTCTGGTGACCCCAAATGACCTTCAAAAAATTTGGCTCTAAATGTAGACTGTATTAACCAAGTTTCATGCCCATATGACAGTTTTAACGAATTTGACCTCAGATGACCTCTGGTGACCCCAAATGATCTTCAAATAATTTGGGTCAAATGTAAACTGTACTTACCAAGTTTCATGTCCATATGACAGTTTTAACTAATTTGACCTCGGATGACATATGGTGACCCGAAATGACCTTAAAAATTTGGCTCTAAATGTTCACTGTATTAACCAAGTTTCATGCCCATATAACAGTTTTAACTAATTTGACCTCAAATGACCTCTGGTGACCTGAAATGACCTTAAAAGAATTGGCTCTAAATGTTGACTGTACTAACCAAGTTTCATGTCCATATGACAGTTTTAACTAATTTGACCTCAGATGACCTCAGGTGACCTCAAAATTACCTTCAACAAATTTGGCTCTAAATGTTGACTGTATTAACCAAGTTTCATGCCCATATGACAGTTTAACCTAATTGACCTCAGATGACCTCTGTTGACCCCGAAATGACCTTCAAAAAATGTGGCTCTAAATGTTGACTGTATTAACCAAGTTTCATGCCCATATGACAGTTTAACCTAATTTGACCTCAGATGACTCTGTTGACCCCTAAATGACCTTCAAAAAATTTGGCTCTAAATGTTGACTGTATTAACCAAGTTTCATGCCCATATGACAGTTTTAACTAATTTGACCTCAGATGACCTCTGGTGACCCCAAATGACCTTCAAAAAATTTGGCTCTAAATGTTGACTGTATTAACCAAGTTTCATGCCCATATGACAGTTTTAACTAATTTGACCTCAGATGACCTCTGGTGACCCCAAATGACCTTCAAAAAATTTGGCTCTAAATGTTGACTGTACTAACCAATTGTCATGCCCACAGAGGAGTAAGATAGACAGAGCGCGTACCACCAGTCAAAGTCTCCGCCTCATCCGATAATGAGGGCCGATTGTTCCATGAAATGCGACAGGCGAGACTGCTACGCAATTACCGCGTATTTTCATGGTCTATTGCGTAATCGCGAAAGCACGCAACGCTCTATCGCGTCTATCGCGAAGGCACGCTGCGCTGGCGTGATTGTTAGACACAGCACGATCGAACAATCGGCCCTCATGAATATGCGAGAACTGGTAGCATACAATACACGGGGACTTTGACTGGTTGTACGCGCTCTGTCTATCTTACTCCTCTGTGGTCATGCCCATATGACAGTTTTTACTAATTTGACCTTTGGTGACCCCGAAATTACCCTCCACAAATTTGGCTCTAAATATTGAATCTACCCTATCAAGTTTCATGCCCATATGATAGTTTTTACTAATTTGACCTCAGATGACCCCTGGATGACCTTGACCCATTAACCAATACAAACTTGTTCTGTCTCGGGTCATGATGAACCCACCCACCAAAAAGTTTGGGTCAAATAATAATTGCCCTTGTAAAACAAACTGGGACATCCCCACACACCGACACCGCCTGGCTAATAATTATTTGGTGCAGAAGGGACACTAAAATGAATACACGGGATCGATACACGTGAATTGCTATGCACGATTTTGATATCAGACGAAAATCTTCTGATACCGGGTTAGAAAATGATGAATATCTCCGTCATGATTTTTTCTCAAGAAACCAGATTTGGTCTCATAAACTTGGAAATACGTGTTGAACAGATATGATAGTCGCTAGAATGCGCTTTGAAAATTGGCCGTGCGCTTTGAACTCAAAATTTGACCATTTTATATTGCGTTGGTCCTGTTATGGACTACAGCGTGCAGCGTGTAGTACAGCTGCACTCACTGTAGGCAGTATAAAGTCGATGACCATTGACCTCAATGGGGTATACAAGCTTAATCACGCACAACCAAGATCGATTACCCGGCTATTGTGAGTAGCCTTAGTTATGTCCCTCGACTAATTATTAGTTTAAAAGAGCTTTAAAGGTTTGAACCAAATGGCTAATCGTGGCTGTGGATTTAACCTACCATGGCGATTCCTGCCATGAAGATATAGGGTCGAAGACACTGTGCCCCATACCCCCCATTTAACATGTGCTTAATATCTGTATCATCCAAGTATCCTCATCTTCAATGCAACGTTCACTATTTATCGCTATGGAATTATATTTACATGTTGAAAAAGGTAGGCCTAGGGTTGAGTTTCTTGACGGGATAATATGCAGGCCTGGGCGAGCGGCATGAGAAAATAAATGTTGGTTAATCCTGAAATCTGCCAGGTTAGTTATTTTAATTTTTATTATATCGGTGCTGACAAAATGCACAACTTCCTCAACGTTTATAAATTGAAATGAACAGTCTTTTATTCATACTAAAGTCTTGATAGGGGTTTATCGTTGAGTGTCTAGGACAAGATTACACAATTTTTCGGCCTACATCATTTTTAGCATTTTAACTTTTTTATTACTTGCTCTTTTTAATACGAGCTTTATGGGAATTAGTTCGACAACAACACCGATTTAATGAGCGTTAGGCCTTTGTTTTATAGTGTTAGGCCTACTATTACCGTTTTTATCAATTTTTTTGCGGACACAGACAAAATACCCAGCAAACACAACGTTTTCGACATCATTCGCAAAAGGTTATAAAAGGTTGTCAGAAAACGTTTAAATGTCGGGTTATATAAAGGGTATATTAAGAGTATAAAACATTTTCATAACCTTAAAAAACATTTTTGATAATCTACTGCTCAGCAAACAAAAATGTTTTACAGAAAACGTTTAAATGTCGGGTTATATAAAGGGTATAAAAACGTTTTAATAACATTCTAAAAACATTCTTGAAAACTTGATACAAAACATTCTAAACAGAATGTTATTTTGGGGTTGAAAAAATATTTTGCGAAAAAATGTTTGCCCAAAATATTTTCAATAACGTTTTAAAAACGTTTTCATGACCTTTATATAACCCGACATTTAAATGTTATTAAAAGGTTTTGAAAAAAAAACATTTTAAGAACATTTCTGTGTTTGCTGGGTTCAAACATTTTAACATGTTATTTAAGTATTGACACAATATTTGGCAAAAATGTTTGTAAAAATAGTTTACAATAACATTTTTTGAAAACATTGAAAAATATTGTTGTAGGCCTATTGTGTTTTCATACAAAACGTTTTAAAACGTTATCATGACCTTTATATAACCCGACATTTTAATGTTATTAAAACGTTTTTAGCTAAACCAAAAGCCAAAATATAACTTATTTAAAACGTTTTTGTGTTTGCTGGGTAGTTCAATAGTTTTTCAATAGTTGTAGGCCTACTTAATATTACGAGTCCTGCTGCACGCTGTTTTCATAAATAAAATAGTTGTGCATAGGCCTAGGCCTATATCGCGATAAATATTATCTATCAATTCAACTGTATTTCTTTAATCATTGAATGGCAGAAAGTCGGGGAAAATAAAATAATGTGATTTCCAACAACTTCATATCAGAATTTCGACACGGACGACTCTTGAAAATTTTATTTTTCCAAAAGTGGCATAAATTATTTCATGTCAGAATTTCGACACGGACGACTCTTGAAAATTTTTATTTTTTCCAAAAGTGGCATAAATTATTTTTTTTTAAAAAAAAAAAAAAGAGGGCGGGCGGGTCAGTACCGGAAACCGAATTTTATTTTTAGTAGGCCTAACAAGATGAGTCATACATCATAGTTTATTGGTATCACATTGATACAACCTGATTGGTCCCCATATTTTACTCATAGGGCCTGCACTTTGGCTCGACATTTGAAAGGGGCGTGAATTCATTTTTGGATACGCCCCTATTATAATTAGGTAATACTCGACTCACACACATTCCCTATATGTATATACATGTACCACATGTAGTAAATCTGCCTGCTTTATCTGTATTGTGCCGTTCTTAAGCAAATACGGTAGTTAAACACGATTTCATCAAACATTATAACAATAGCTCTTTTACAGTATGCAATCATCCCGGGAAATAATTGGGCAATAATAGAGGATGTGCGTGAAATTATTGATTGGCTCCATACAAAGGAATTGAACCGGTGTCCTTCACCGTAATCATGGCGCAATGCAGTGCATTCAATCAAACGTTGTCGTCAACCTATTTCATCGTATAGTGCATTTGTTATGTGTGTGAGACGAGCTGTCGCGGTAGATTGCAATAGCTTGTAATCATGCTTTTGTTGAATGAATTTGAGTACTCCGCCATATTTACGGTATGATACGTCATAATCTAGGTGATTATTTGCATTGGATGTCTTGAATACGCTGGCGAGGTTGTGTAATAATCGGATTAATGCTATAACAGTAGGTGAATACAAGTTTTGAATATATCGCGTTGCAAAGCCCCATTCAGTGATCCCAGCGAAAGTGAAAAAAAAAATCAAATTGTTAGGCCGTGTAAAATTAATATTTTGGTTCTCGTCCCCTCCCTCCTCAATATCTGGGATTTGTCAGATTTTTTTTTTTTTAGATTTTTCAATTTTTTAGACTTTGGAATGATTTATGAAATCTTCATACATATAAATAAGTTTATTAGAGAACAAGCATCACTTCCAAGTCTTTTTGTGGTACTCTAGGGGTTTATCCTCAGAATCTCACATTTGAAAAAAAAAAAAGGGCCTCATCGTTTCCTCGAGCACTGTTGGAGAAGACCGAAAACTACTGACAATGCTAATTTTACATTGGAAAAAAAAAAAAAAAAAAAAAAAAAACCAAATTATTGGACGAGAACCAAAACATTAATTTTATACGGCCTTACTTTTATAAAAAAAATTAATGAAAACAATTGGCAAAAAACCCAAGAAAACGGCAGTATTGACGAAGTTGAAGCCCCATTCAAATACATGTAGCTAATTTATATATACTGTTAGTATATAAATTACAGATTCACGTAAATGCATTATTTTTGTCTTAAATAGGCCTACACGGCTTAGGGCTGAACCACTAGCAGAAGACACCAAATTGATGTTTTATGACCTTTGACATTCTTTTGTGGCGAGTAACATGGTCAGTTCAATTCACGCCGAGTGTCCTTGACAGGTTTAACTCTGCTTCAGTGGTCATGAAAGAATTCAAAAGATAACCTCTGCCCCAACAATCCCAAGCAATTGTCTGAAACTGCTCTTCGGATGATGTATCATAAGAACTCAGTCGTCAAATGATGATAGTCATATAATGACCAAAAGATTATTACTGACTATATCATTGAAGACTGAGTTCCGCATCTTGTACAAAATCTGAATTTTGATGATTTTTACGATCGTCCGGATGAAAAAAATCACTGAATGGGCCGTTAGTTCCCTCCTCTCCTTACACTGGCAATATGAATCAAAGAAAAATAAAGAAAAAATAAATAAAACAAGAAAAAAAAAAAGACAAAGAAAAGAAACAATAAAAGAAAAACAAATATGAAAAGTTCGAACAATATTTGGTTTATAAAATTAATGTGACCGTGATGAGGCTCGAACTCACCACCTTCCGATTTAAAGTTTGAAGCGCTAGTGTACCAAATTCTGATGCCTTACCAAGTGAGCTGTGCTCCTGAGATACGAAATAAAAATAAAATAATACACTGTATACCTGCTTGTGTCGGTAATTGATTTACTCAAATTCCATAATGGTACAGTGCAACAGAGCAAAAATGCCCAAAATTTAAAAGCTATATAATTTATGACCACTATACACTACACATAAAAATACTAATACAAGGGAATTTCAACGTAAGAATCCAAACAATTAAGTACCAACATGCACAGCATTGTCGTTGTATCACATTTGGGTTTTTAACAAAATGTTATCAAACCTCTACTGTGATTGGCAGCTGCACAAGGCATCTCTTTGATAGATGATAATATCCCGGGCCATCCATTCAGCAAGTGGCTACTAACTGACCTTGACAGGCTTGAATGAGCACTGTCATCTGCTACAAAACCATCACACTCTAGGACCTGGTCACTCCATAATGCTACAGGGAGCACAGTACTTTGACAATGGAGTGAAAGACTATTATTATTGATTAGGCGCGGATTTTAAAAGTACAGCTCCTATGCGTGCATAGCAAAAATCATGTAACTAAAGTACTAAATGCATTATGCAAAATGCGCTCTGACCAATTTATAAAGCATTTCATTAGCTTTAATTTGACATATTGTTTGACATATTTGGAATTATGGTAAATCATTAAATAAAATATTTATTAATTAATCAATTATGTCAATTAATTAAAATTTAATGCAAATATGCATATTTCTCTGACAGAATTGTAGGATTTGACAAGAGCCATCTTTCTTGTAAGTTTGATTCTTATAACATACCGGTATCGTATTGCGTCCCGTTATAGTTGCAGAAAAAAATACGCGTGCAGGACACACACACACACACCCACCCCCCCCCCACCCACCCCAGAGGATCGTACCGTTTTACAATCGTATAACATTCATTGGCGCTAGTAGTAGTAAATTCCAATTTTCTTTGCTTTATACCTCACTTGTTCTGCTCAAAATTAAAAGGGGACATATCTGACAGTAAAAGCTTACATTTTATGGAAATTATGTTTAACTATTTGCTTAAGGGGTGGGGTATGAACGTTTGGACAGTATTTATTTTGGGACATTAGAGCACATCAGACATATCGAATTGCATTCTGAATACGAAGAATGTCATTCTAATATCAAATAATTTTGATTTTTTGAAATTCGCAATTTAATACACATTTTATGGCAAATCATTAAAAATTGATATTTTTGATATTTAACAGTACTTGAAGTAAACTTTATAAATCTGATGATTTATACTTAAAGTGTATGTAGGTGGGATGAAAAGCCGACGATCAATTGAAAATTTGGACCTTTCGTATTGAAGATATGGATTTTTTTTCCCAAAACACCAAAAAAAAAAATTACACTTTAAGAATATATCATTAGATTTATATAATTTACTTCGTGGACTGTTATATATCAAAAATTGAAAAATATCAAATTTTTATAATTTGTCATAAAATTTGTATTATATTGTGATTTTCAAAAATGAAAATTATTTGATATCAGAAAGACATGCTTCGTATTCAGAATGCAATTCGATAGGTCTGAGGTGCTCTCATGTCCCACAAAAATACTGTCGAAACGCAATAAACGCTCATTTTAGATCCCTTAAACAGCACAAAACAGATAAATCAGACAAATTTACTATACATAGGCCTATAATACATGTATGGTATGCCAAGGACTGTTTAAGAATATAACATTAGATTTATGATATTTACTTCGAGGACTGTTATATATCAAAAATTTGAAAATAATCAAATTTTAATAATTTGTCATAAAATTTGTATTATATCGTGAATTTCAAACAATGAAATTTATTTGATATCAGAAAGACATTCTTCGTATTCAGAATGCAATTCGATATGTCTGATGTGCTCTCATGTCCCACAAAAATACTATCGAAACGCTCAAAACGCTCATTCCAGATCCCTTAATTTGGTTAATTTTCTTTGTCTTTTTTTTTCCTTTTCTTGTTTTATTTATTTTTTTCTTTATTTTTCTTTGATTTATATTGCCAGGGTAAGGAGAGGAGGGAACTAAAGGCCCATTCAGTGATTTTTCAAACCTGTCAAGGACACTCGGCGTGAATTGAAAGACCATGTCACTCCCCACAAAAGAATGTCAAAGGTCATAAAACACCACTTTGGTGTCTTCTGCTATCTAAAGGCCTATGGCTGATTTTGTACCTTTCGTCATTGTCATAGATGTGCTAACATAGCTTGCTAGTGCAGTGGTTCAGCCGAAAACCGTGTGTCTAAGACAAAAATAATGCATTTACGTGAGTCTGTAATTTATATACCGGTACTGACAGTATATAAATTAGCTACATGTATTTGAATGGGGCTTCAACTTCGTCAATACTGTCGTTTTCCTGTTTTGTTTTTTTGCCATTTGTTTTCATTAAAAAATGTATAAACGTAACAATTTGATTTTTTTTTTTTCACTTTCGCTGGGATCACTGAATGGGACTTTATAGCGCGGATTATTCAAAACTTGTTTTTACCTACTGCTATATAGTATTAATCCGTTTATTACATAACTTTGCCAGCGTATTCAAGACATAGGTTATGTAGGGATAAACTGTACATGGGTATAGAGGCCCTGCATGCTTTTTATCGATTGGCTCCAAACAAAGGATTTGAACCGGTGTCCTTCACCGTAATCACGGCGCAGTAGCCTACAGTCCATTCAATCAAATGTGTGCGAGACGAACGATGTATAAATCTGGAGGTCACATTATCACTTATCATGCTTATTGTAAAAAGTTTGTCCAATGCATATACTGTGTGTATTGTTCCCGGGTATTGTCAATGCAGTCAAGCAAACGGGTATTATATTTTGAAAAGGCCGCTATAGTATATTCACAGGGGTGTCTTGAATGGCCAATCATATGGGACATAATCAAATTGCAGTGACTGCTTCCTTTGTTACCACATGTCAGTCATCTTGTGATTATTGGACCATGTAAACCTGCAAAAAACGAGCCAAAGTGCAGGCCCTATGGCTAGAAAGCCGATTGGTCAAAAAGCCACTTGAACATTTGCCCACACATTGATCAGCCACTTTGACCTTTTTATCACGACTTGATCACGCGCCACGATTAGTGACAAGTAGGTCTATTACTAGTAGGGATTTTACGATTTCAATATTACATTCGCATGGACGGTCATTTTTTTTGCGGGGTCGCTAGGATTCTAGCGAGTAGATTTCTTGCAATATTTGGCTTATTTACCATCCAATTTATATCCTACAATGTACCTGTATATCATTAGCATATCAAGCGCGGCCCAACAAAAATAGTTTTTTGAGGTTTCTGATCGTCACGCTGAAACACTTTTAAGGACACAATTTCCTCCGTTTTCCCAGCCATTTTGTTTACTCGTTGTTTATAACGACGTAACTGATTAGTCTCGACCCCAGAGTGCAACGTGGCTGTATCGCGAACATGACTTGAAGACAGAAACCGGCTGTAAAAGAAAAAAATACTTCGTTTGTCTGCTTTTTTGTATACAAGAAACACATGAGACATCTGTTTGTGTGGACTTTGTGCAAGGAGCCCAAATCCCCACAACAAAATGTCGCAACATTTGACATTTTAATTTGATGTTCAGCAGATATAGCACAAGTAGGCCTTAGTTCGATTCGAAAATATATATCTCGCGCAGGGCACGATGAAAACATAGGCCTGTATTTTATTTCAGCTATGTACTAGTATTCAGTAGATAGAACAAAAAAACCACATGCAATTAAAATTATAAACCAAAACAAAATGTAGCAACATTTGAAATTTTAATTTGAGCTTCAGAAGATAGCACACCAGTAACATTATTCTATAAAATATCGCGTTAGGGTTCAATTCAGTGTTGTAGTCGAGGACCTCATGTCCGAGGCCAAGGCCAAGGACTTGGTGTCCGAGGCCAAGGACATGGTGTCCGAGGCCAAGGACATGGTGTCCGAGGCCAAGGACAACCCTCCGAGGCCAAGGACTTTTGTCTCCGAGGCCAAGGCCAAGGACCAAGGACTTTCATAATAATGAACCATTTTATATACTAAACCACGCCCGATCGGGGGGTCATATTGTCGTCAACATAAGGCAATTTTATATGCACTTTTTAAAATAACGCTGCACAGTAAGCCTATTTATTGAACTTTATAAAATAAACATGCCTAAAATGGACTCTTTATCCTAGTTTCAACCAACAAAACCCAACTTGTTCATTATATCGATTTGTTTCTTAGTCTTAGGGAACAACCCAAAAGTTTGATGAAGTCCTATAAACGAAAGTCCTTTCGCTAGAACGCTAACCCTGCCACCCTCCCCTCTAATGCAAGTGTACAGTGCAAGGATACAGTTCCGTCGCTATGGTGGATGGGGTGCGACAAATATGCTAGGATACTAGTGATCACGTTTATGTTAAGATATTTTTTTCGTACCTTTTTAGCACGAAAAAACCAATTAGGACTTGCTGGATTTTCATATGAAAAATAATCAGCTCCTTACAAAATTAACCGATAAGTTGCAGGTTGCCATGGTTGCGAATACTGTACACTATATTGATTTAAAATCATTTTGAAGCAACCACTGTAAAATTTCAATATCGTAGGCCTACTTCAGAAAATACTGAAATTTTATAATAAATCCTTAAAAAAGATCAACTTTGACCGATGTTTTAACAACTTTTTTTACAAACGTAATCTGACTTTTCGACTAAGGCTGCGATCACATAGAAATATATATGATATACAGTATTCGCTATACGAAATACGCTCGTTCGATCAGGCTGAGTTCACATAGGAGTATACTATGTGAACTCAGCCTGATCGAATGAGCGTAAGTCTTATTTACGAAAGTCCTTCCGTTAGGCTGCGATCACATAGAAGTATATGGTATTCGCTATACGAAAATACTTCTATGTGATCGCAGCCTAACGGAAGGACTTTCGTAAATAAGACTTCAACTTTGGGCTGTTCCCTTATCTAGACAAGTAGTGAAGATTACAATATAACACACTTAAGTTTGATCGCATACCTACCATTTTGATGTCAAAAGCTAGACAGTTATGTGGTATATAATAATGTGCGACAAAGCAGTCTAACATGGGCACTGATCTATCTTAAGATAAACGCAGCAAAATGTAGCTGATGAGATTAACCAAAATAGATACAATTCATTTGATCACAGTTAGGCCTACCCGGTAATCGAAACATGTCCTACAGTAGCGTCCAATGAGTTTCTTAAAATATCTAAAGAACCTCTTGTGTCTATTCGATATTCCTATTTTAGGAATCATATTGGCTGAGTGGAATTTTAATATAACCACATATTTGGCCTCCATGTGCATGTTTTGCAAAGAGCAAAGATGATAGTTAAGAGTGCACCAAAATATTGACAAACTGTTTTGTATTTCAATCAGGTACAATAAAAAGCTATCCTTAATTATCATGTTTCTCTAAAAAGTTTTAATTTATACCTAAACAGCAGATTGTACTCTTTCACTCTTTAAACATTTGCCTGCATTTTTGATGATTTTGCCTGTCCTTGTCGGGTCCTTGTTGTCGAGGACCAAGGACTTTGGGGTCCGAGGCCAAGGCCAAGGACTACACGTCCGAGGCCAAGGACTACATATCCGAGGACCAAGGACTTCAAAACCTGTCCTCGAGGAGTCCTCGAGGCCGAGGACTGTACTCGAGGACTACAACACTGGGGTTCATATACCACTAAATCCGCCTGTGAAGCGTTTTCCGGTAAAAGTTTATCACACCTATAGTCCCAACTTTGCATAAAAATTGTGCAAAATCGGTACAATATTAACAATTTTAGTGTTGCAAATCGTGTTTTGCTAGAACTTGTGAATGTGATCTCTACTAATTTGAACAGAAAACGCAAAAAATTTGAGTGATGTTTACGATGATGAGCGCATGAACACACGAGGTCAAAACGCGGTTAGCAGTCGGACGTAAACACGGGAAAATCGGGCCTTTTTATATAGCGCTATTTTTCTCAAAAAGTAGACCTAAAATTTGGTGTCATTTTCAGATATGTTATGCAGAATTTTGTTCTGATTAAGATGATATCAAATATATATTTCAAAGTTGGACGTAACTCGACTTATGGCCAAAACGCGATCGACCCCTATTTAGCACGTAAAGTCTCTGGAAAGCCTTTATCTCGTTCAGCAGACAAAAACGACAACCAACGGGCATTTAAATGTGAGCTATCTGCAGTTGATAGCAAAATCACACGAATCCGACAAACACCAAAATGGCTTAAAACAGATAGAGAAATGTAAAAGCTTTATTTCAAAGTTTGTTTCAGCGTCATACGGTATTCGGTTCTTGAGATATTTCAATTTTAATATTACGCATGTAAATCAACGCAGGAGCTCTATAGACACCGGCACCAGAATCGAGCAAATTACGGCATGTCTCGCCACATTTTCTAGCAGTATAAAAATCGGCACTAGGCCGAATGCGAAGCTATAAAGAAATGTTGAAATGACGAAGCTGACCAAAATTGCTATCTTCAGAAGATAGCAAGCAAAAAATAATAATAATAATAATATTTTAAAAAACCCTATTGCCTAGCACGCATTGTAAATAATGATTCAGTACGGCGCGAAATGGCAAAACTGCATTGAACGGGGTTGCTCGCTCAGAGAAAATTCGGCATTGGGCAAATGTAAAAATGACGAGAATATCATCTGTCTGTTTCTCTATTTTTACCTCCCCCCTTTTTTTTTTTTTTTAATAGCGCGGCATATAGGCCGAATGCCGATGTTTTAATTCGGACAGAGTAACCGTGCGCGTTTTAGGATTTTTTGGCTATAGGCTATATCTACTGAAGATAGCATTTAGAATCTCATCCCTAGTCATTGCATCTTTCTACTCTAGAAGTAATGTTTTACATTATTTTCTCTAAATTTTTACTTCATCATGTAGCGGCGAGTTTTTTCTTTCTAATACATCAGTCCCGTGATCAGAAAGTTTAAAGCGATATTACAGACTCACCACTTTCCGCATCTGCCTGTTTCTCTATTTTTACCTCTTTTTTAATAGCGCGGCATATAGGCTGAATGCCGATTTTTTTTATTCCCACAGAGTAACAGCGCGAGTTTTAGGATTTTTTTCGCTATATCTACTGAAGATAGGCCTAGCATTTAGAATCTCATCAGTACACTCCAAATTAACGCCTATAGTCCCAAATTATACCAAAACAAAATGTCGCAACATTTGACATTTTAATTTGATGCCTTTTTTTTAAATAGCGCGGCATATAGGCCGAATGCCGATGTTTTAATTCGGGCAGAGTAACCGTGCGCGTTTTAGGATTTTTGGCTATAGGCTATATCTACTGAAGATAGCATTTAGAATCTCATCCCTAGTCATTGCATCTTTCTACTCTAGAAGTAATGTTTTACATTATTTTCTCTAAATTTTTACTTCATCATGTAGCGGCGAGTTTTTTCTTTCTAATACATCAGTCCCGATCAGAAAATTTAAAGCGATATTACAGACTCATCACTTTCCGCATCTGCTTGTTTTTCTATTTTTACCTCTTTTTTAATAGCGCGGCATATAGGCCGAATGCCGATTTTGTTTTTTATTCGCACAGAGTAACCGTGCGCGTTTTAGGAATTTTTTTCGCTATATCTACTGAAGATAGGCCTATTATTTAGAATCTCATCAGTACAGTCCAAATTAACGCCTATAGTCCCAAATTATACCAAAACAAAATGTCGCAACATTTGACATTTTAATTTGATGCTCAGCAGATATAGCACAAGTAGGCCTTAGTTCGATTTGAAAATATATATCTCGCGCAGGGCACAATGAAAACATAGGCCTGTATTTTATTTCAGCTATGTACTAGTATTCAGTAGGTAGAACAAAAAAAACCACATGCAATTAAAATTATAAACCAAAACAAAATGTAGCAACATTTGAAATTTTAATTTGAGCTTCAGAAGATAGCACACCAGTAACATTATTCTATAAAATATCGCTTTAGGGTTCATATACCACTAAATCCGCCTGTGAAGCGTTTTCCGGTAAAAGTTTATCCCGCCTATAGTCCCAACTTTGCATAAAAATTGTGCAAAATCGGTACAATATTAACAATTTTAGTGTTGCAAATTGTGTTTTGCTAGAACTTGTGAATGTGATCTCTACTAATTTGAACAGAAAACGCAAAAAATTTGAGTGATGTTTACGATGATGAGCGCATGAACACACGAGGTCAAAACGCGGTTAGCAGTCAGACGTAGGCTAAACAAGGGAAAATCGGGCCTTTTTATATAGCGCTATTTTTCTCAAAAAGTAAACCTAAAATTTGGTGTCATTTTCAGATATGTTATGCAGAATTTTGTTCTGATTAAGATGATATCAAATATATATTTCAAAGTTGGACGTAACTCGACTTAGGCCAAAACGCGATCGACCCCTATTTAGCACGTAAAGTCTCTGGAAAGCTTTTTTGTGGTAGGCCTATGTACCCTTTATCTCGTTCAGCAGACAAAAACGGCAACCAACGGGTTGAACGGGCATTTACACTCAAAGTGGCCAAGTTTTTAGCTTTAACTAAGATATTTGCGTGCGAAGCGTGCGAAAAATTTCAATATTAGACTATTTTTGCCCAAATTGAAGCTGAATTTTGCTATATAATAGGCCAGTGCGCGCGAAAATTGCAAAATTTTGCAATTTTTGTACCCTGTTTTGGCCCAAAATATGGTGTTTTTCAGCTAAAATGGAATATGCACATTGCACAGGGCAATTTTGGGGGCCCCGGGCCCGGGCCCATCTGGCCCTATGGTAAATCCGGCCCTGTGCAGGAGCTCTATAGACACCGGCACCAGAATCGAGCAAATAGTATTGTAACCATGCGCGCGCTAAAATTTGGCATCTAATTACGGCGTGTCCGTCCGTCCTCTGTCCGCGCGCTATCGCGTTCGCGTCCCGCGAGTTACGCGTTCACGCGGTGCACTATCGCGTGCTCGCGCTGCACTATCGCGTGCTCGCGGTGCGCTATCGCGGAGTATCAACGGGAGTGTGCGCGGAGTACAGTCCGCGCATCGGAAAAGCATTACAGTGTGACTAACAGGTGCATCTCATCGGACCAATAATTATAGGCCTTATTTTCAACACATATTTCAATATTAAGATACCGAACACGTGCACACACCAAATGTGTTGATAATAACTTATGTAGTGCTAGATAAGCCTAGTTTTACACTATTTTTGGCCCATGATCGAGGTGAATTTTGGCTTTCCCGATTCTCTTTTATTTATTTTTTTGTCTGGGCCACTTTTTTCGCTTTCATTTTTTTTTGTCGGGGGGGCACTCTTCTCCCGCTGGCTACACTAAGATACTGAGAGATTCCCATTTACAAAGTGATTACAAATTAAAGCCATATTATAACATTTGCTGAGGAGAACGCCCTCAAAAAAAAAAAAATTTAAATTCAGGTTTTTGCGCGATTGTAATGTACTTTAGTAAACAAATATTCTCTGCAAAAATCAAGACTTCAGGTGCTGTAGTTTTGTCATTTTGAATAAACCGCCGGAACCGGCGGTTTATTATTACGATGGAAATATTAGTCGAACGCGTATTCGATGTCAACACAGTAACTACGTGCACGGCATGCGGGACACACACACACATGCCAGAGGATCGTACCATATTACAACCGCCGGAGTAACACGCATTGGCGCTAGTAGTAAAATCCAATTTTCTTTGCTTTACCTCACTTGTTCGGCTCAAAATTAAAAGGCGACATATCTGACAGTAAATTGAAAATGAATACTAATCTATTTTTAAAGAAATGTTATAATATGGCTTTAAGCCAACCGCTCTATTTCTATAAACACGGCGCTTTCCCGCTCCTTTTTGAATGGGGCTGTTTATGGCGTGATTGTTTTTAGGGTCTATGCACCGTGATGTGTTCGTTATTGATTTGTATGATAGAAAAGTTAATGACATATATATAACCCGACATTTTGCGAATGATGTCGAAAACGTTTTGTGTTTGCTTGGAACACAGTGGCAATTTCTGAAAACAAACACTAAAAGAAAAAGTTCACTGAAAGAAAGATGACTCACAAGATGGCGCTTTCCACTTGCACATTTTTTTTTGAGACAGGCTGCATCTGTCCTCAATTTCTAAACACTGTTTTTGCAGTGTATTTATGTCCATTTCTATGGTTTTTCAAGTTCTGCCGTTGCGGTATGCAGGCGGTTGTAAACGCACGCGCACCGGCAATGGTGCCTCAGAGCAGTATGCTTTGTCGCACCGGCAACGTACGCAAAGACGTCAGACTATATAATACAGGATGTCCCAAAAGTCTCGATACCATTTTGAACCGTCATATCTTTCATAGGATTGGCCGAGTGGAAATCAAAATACATATTTGGAAAAATTAAATTCGTGCACTTATTTGGATACCAAACATATAAGAAATTATTTCAATCTATCATTAATTATTTCTTCATAGAATTTCCAATGTAATAATGGTTATAAACTCCTCAACAAAAGTTCGGAAAGTTTTTTCACGCATCATATCTCAGACTAGGCCAAAAAAATATTGTTGTGTTGCCCTCAACCGTCCTACCCTAAATCCTTAAAAATCAGGGTCGATTTTTTTTTTTTTTGAATGATGATTTTTACAGATTTGTTCAAAAACTCAATGTTTTTCACTTAAAATTAATATTTTATTGTAAGACTAGTCTTTAATTGTTGTCTAACAGGTATCCAAAAGTCAAAATTGACAAATGTCCCCTAATTGAAGAAGCATTATTTAATATTTGAGGGGATTTTTAAAAACTGAAGGTTTAAAAAAAAAAAAAATAATAATAATAATAATAATAATCCGACCGTCCTACCCAAATTTCCCATTTTTCCACTTGAGGGCAACACAACAATGTTTTTTTTGGCCCTATTTATGATGACATGTTCATATCGTGTTGCATATCAATGGATAGACTTCTCCATAGTCCACTTACCCATTGTGCAATACTCTTGCTATTACATGTCTAAGCATAAAACCCTGATTTGTATTAATTTGTGAGCAATTTATAGATTTTTACATCTGATCTTTTCAGTCCCCGTACTCCCTCTGTTAGCTTCCCAAGTGGACTACTTACTTTGGATTGCGGTTTACATGCTTAAAACGACTGTCTATGGATGAGATTGACGGATTTCTGGCCTACTAAAATTGACCATGATGTATAATGCATCTTTAAATGGATCTTGCTTGTGATTGGTCGTCCATATCTGAATTTTTAAATCGGGTTTATGAACGTTTAAATGGTATTGAGACTTTTGGGACACCCTGTATATATATGCATGGCTAGTACCACAGGTCATATAGAATTTTTCTCAATTTGACTTATCCTTTCTGCCCATATTGAAATAACTTCTATCGACTGCTCATTGCCAGAAGTGGGTAAGTGTAATAGCTGTCCTGTGAACATTTGGCAATTTACACACAGTATATATTGTACTCAGCTACACATGGCAGCTATTGCACTTACCCACTTCTGGCACTGAGCAGTCGATAAAGGTTCCTGTAAGTAGGCCTATGGCCGGCAGGTTTTTTGTACAGACCTATTGAGATATGTTCCCAGGCCAGCAAACAAAAAACTTTTATCAAAACGTTTTTTTAAAACAGGTTGTTAACTTATTATATTTTGGTGTTTTGGTTCTGGTGGAAACGTAAACGGATACTAATTTTGCATTTTTATCAAAAAGTAACTAAACACTGGTAACAAAAGTTATGTATGTTATAGGGGGTAAGGAATCCAATTACTTCACTAAAATTTTCAGTGATTCAAGACAAGTGGTTCATTATAAATGTTAAGAAATGAGGTACATTCTAGCGGTACCTCTTTTCTTATCATAAATAACGTATATACCGCTTGTTGTCTTGAGTCGCTGAAATTCCAGTGAAGTAACTGGATTCATTGCCATAAATTTTGTTACCAGTGTGTTATTATTTTTTGAGAAAAATGCAATATAGTCACAAATTTATCAATGGGTGTAGTACCACCTTAATAACATAAAATATCGGGATATATAAAGGAAATGAAAACGTTTAAAACGTTTTGTATGAAAACACATTACCAAAATATTTTTTTAATGTTTTTGTAAAATAGTTTTTGCAAACATTTTTTGATGAATATTTTAATAGTTATCAACAAATGTTTTTGAATGTTATAAAAACGTTTTATACCCTTTATATATACCCTTTATATAACCCGACATTTAAACGTTTTCTGGCAAGCTTTTCTAACTTTAACGAATATGTCGAAAACTTTTTATGTTTGCTGGGTTCTTGAAGAAATCTATATTGATAAGTAAAGTAGGTAATGGGGATACGCATCCTGCACAAGAACAAATAAACACAATGGGGAACGATTGCTCGCTACAAGAGGAAACTGAATATATTTAATAAGAAAAGAATGAACAATGAACAGTGACAACAAACCAACCTACCGGCAAAGTGTTACAATTAAACATGACAACAAATCGAACCCAATACGATCTCTAGACGGACGCCTTATCCATTAGGCTACCAGCTCCCACTGATAAACGGTGGTTAAAACTGGTAGCCTAAATAAGGCGTCCGTCTAGAGATCGGAAGGTCGTGGGTTCGATTCCCATGCCGGCATATTCCCTTGCTTTTTTTTTTAAGTTGGGATGTGTGCCGGTAGGGATTTGTATTTATTTGTTATCATGTTTAATTGTAACACTTTGGGTTGGTAAACTGTTCATTCTTTCTATATTGATACTTTCTAAATGTATAAGTGTGCCTATCCGTGATCACTCTTAAGGGAGTGAAATGACAATAGAGTAAATTGCACTCTGGACATGCTGGTAGCTAGGCAATCCGTGAAATTTCACCCTTTTACATTTTAGAGATATAATTTTTTCATGTAATGTAGGCCTACTTCTGTAGCTTCCTGTCTATACCATACTGGTCGGTGACACGGCGGTCACAGCATCTTTCTCTCGGCTGTTTCTCTATCCTGCCAAGAAACATGTAGTAATTGGCAATATCCAGCTGTTCTATACTTGTAACAGTCTTGCGAGCCTGTCGCGCTGTTGTCGGGCCATTGCGCAAAGCAGGAGACGGCTATCGGGTTGCCACACCAGTTGTTTCTTTGTAACCAAACGCCTGTTCATTTATTCAATAATTTGATGTCAATTTCTAGCCCAGTTTTTCTATAATTTGGTTTCCATGTCTATTCAAGTAGTTCATTAACCTATGATTTGAACGTCTGGAAAATAATACCGTTACCCGACATGAAATGGTACCCAGTGTTCACGGCGTAGGTATCCACCAAATTATCAATGGCGTATAGATCAGGACTTCGCAACTTTGAATGCGAATGTTTGAAAGCCCACACACTTGAAAAGTGCATTATATTTAGAATATGTTATTGAGTAATACAATTTATATATTTCACTTTCGTGCGAACTGGGATGGCAAGAACGTAGAAGTGAAAGGAGCAGTACATTTGGAATTAACATACACGGAATATTTCAAATAATGTAACTTGCCAAATAGAATGTTGCTTACTAACGGCTATAGAGCCGGCATTCTTATTTTGCCCCTGTTAAGGATCACATCTCAATGTCCTGTCTAAGGATCATTATAATACACAACGAGAAGTTGGCCGTACATCCATATAAACATGCGGACTCGGCCGGTGTGAGTAAGATCGTCTGAACGTACACGGTACTGTGAGAAGTAAGATCATAGAATCAAGTTCCAACTGAAGACTTTTGATGTGATATCGTCTGGTCATACAGAGTACAGTGAGAAGTAAGATTATACTGAACTTTTATCAAGTTCCAACGGGAGACTTTTGATGTGATATCGTCTGATCGTACAGTGAGAAGTAAGATTATACTGAACTTTTATCAAGTTTCAACGGGAGACTTTTGATGTGATATCGTCTGATCATACAGAGTAGATGTGATATCGTCTGATTATACAGAGTACAGTGAGAAGTAATATTATACTGAACTTTTATCAAGTTTCAACGGGAGACTTTTGATGTGATATCGTCTGATCATACAGAGTACAGTGAGAAGTAAGATTATACCGTCTGAACTTTTATCAATTTCCAACGGGAGACTTTTGATGTGATATCGTCTGATCATTACAGAGTACAGTGAAAAGTAAGATAATACTGAACTTTATCAAGTTCCAGCTGAAGACCTCTGATGTGATGAACATTCATGGTGCAGTGTGAAGTAAGCGCGTATTAAGTTCCAACTGAAAGCTATATATCGCCTGAACATTTATGGTACGGTGTGAAGTAAGATGGTGCAAGATGTTTGAACTTTGAAGAGACCAACTGACGAAAACTTCCAATGTGACATTTTCTGAACATGCATGCGTGAAGTAAGATCATATGAACTTATTCTGATGATGTGAGTGTGAATACTAGTAATCGAACACTACTGACTTACGATGGAATGGCAAAAATACATTGTAGATCCCATCTGTCTGTTAATAACAGCTTTTGTATTTTTATCACAAGCGTCAAAAGACACATCACGTCCCGCATTGAAAGTCAGTGATAAAACCCAGCCTCTGCCGTTAGTTGAAGTAGTACCAGATTCCATGAGTTTACCGACAGGGAGAGATATGAATCCTAAAAGACTTCGCAGGAAACTGGGTGATCATTTTGACAAAGAGTGGATGTCCGTAGAGGAACCTTCAAATAAGAACCTGGGTAGTGAGGTCATACGAGTTGGAAACTATAGCTGGTTACTCGAAGAGTTAAATAGTCTTCATATATCGTCTTTGCCATCGTCAGTAACTGATCAATTACAAGCCTGGTTGTTGGCCAAAGCGTTTTGTCCGGTTTCCTATCAGTGGACAAATATTGGACCTTTGTTCTGGCCTCCATGGGTGAAGCGCGGCAGCTGTGTGGAAAAGTCCTGTTCTTGGCCGAGTGGAATGATGTGTGTACCAGGACAGACAACTATAATACGACTTATGAGATGGCATTGTCGTCCGTCTTCATCGTCAAGAGCCTCCGGTGGACGTGAAGCGAAATGCAAATGGTTACAAGTACCTTATCCTGTGACGTCAGAATGTACCTGTAGTTGTGCCTAATTATTGCAATTAATAATAAAAAGCCAAATGTGTTGCCATTTATATGCATGAGCCATGTTGCGACATATATGAGTATATCGTCTCTTGCCATCGTCAGTAACTGAGCAACTACAGGCCTGGATATTGGCCAAAGCTTTTTGTCCGGTTTCGTATCAGTGGACAGGCCTTTTTGGACCTTTGTTCTGGCCTTCATGGGTGAAGCGACGAACCCTGGGGTGACAAAGCTGTGTGGAGAAATCTTGATCTTGGCCGAGTGGAATGAAGTGTGTACATGAGAGACAACATTAACACGACTCACGAGATGGCATCGCTAGTGGCGGCGCCACACGGGGGGGCATGAGGGGCAAATTCCCCAGTCAGAACTCTTGTCCCCCTGTTGCCCCCAGTAAAAACCCAAAATTACGAGAATTTCCCCTTTTTGCAGTAATTTTGCGCAAAATTGGTTGATTTTGCCCCACTCCCGAGAGTCACTTTTCCCCCTCAATGCCCCCCCGGAAAAAAATCCTGGCGCCGCCACTGGGCATCGCCAACCAAAATCATCTTCTTCGTCAATATACAATGGAGAACACAACGCGAAGTGCAAGTGCATAGGTTCCTTATCTTGTGACGTCAGAATGCACCCGTAGTATATAGCGCCTTCTGAGCGCCTTATTGTCGCAACTTATGAAGTGTCAGGGGGCGCAAAAATGAAACAAATAAGTGCCCCTCTGACAAAAAATGGAAGAGAAAATCAGGAGGGCAAAGGAAAGAAAAGGGGCAAGGAGCCCCTTTTCTAAGGAGCCCCTTTTCTACCAAAATTCAGCCCGATCATGGGCCAAAATAGTGTAAAATACAAAAAATTTGTAGTACGAATAAAACCCTTTCCATCCTGATAATAGTGTAAAATACCAAATGTTTGCGCGCTACGCGTGCACATCGTAATAAAGCCTTTTTTTGAAGCTATGTATTGTATGACGCAACTGTATTTTTTTCGTCTGTGCCTCCGAAATTTTATTTTGCCTCCCCCCGACCAAAAAACTTACGCCCCTGTTACACAGCCCTTAAAATAATAGGTAAAATTATAAGGTTCAATACAAATCAATAAACATTTATGGAGTATACGTTCTGGAATAAAGTATTGAAGTTTGTTCAACTTTACAGAGGTTTGTTCATAACACCAATATTAAATCTTGAGATGAAGTGTGGTGTTGTCAGCAATGGGGGATTATGGTGGGTATGTACCCACCCCACCCCACCCCCGGAATTTGGAGATGGTGGGTCTTGAGGTATAAGCAATTTAGGGATATTTTAGACCTGAAAATACCAAAATCATGGGTCTTCCAGCGCACTGTTTTGGTAAAATTCAGGGCGGGTCTTTTGGAGCTGTGTGGTCCAGAAACAGGGGAGCATATACCCGTATATGGTCATTTGTGTTTAACTGGCCCCCGGATTTCATAAGTATAGGGTCTAAGTACAATTGACATGCATTATCGAGGGTTGTGAACCAGAAAGCCTTAAAGCAGTATGCAGACTTTTTATTAGACGTACAATATTGTATGTAGCATATCTACGTTATATTTAATCTATTGCCATTCTATTTCCAGTAATGTTTTAAGTTCTAACGAATGTTTGATGACGTAAAATCGATAATATATATCTACCAGATACTATACGTAACATATTATCGATTTTACGTCATCAAACATTCGTTAGAACTTAAACATTACTGGAAATAGAATGGCAATAGATTAAATAACGTAGATATGTTACATACAATATTGTACGTCTCGGAGTCTGCATACTGCTTAACTCATAACAACATGATGCTACAAAAATGAGCATGAAGTCGCCAGGTCACTAGAAGATACAGCCCATTGAACCTGACAAAATTCAATAAAAAACAAAAGAAATTCTGGACCAAATCAAGGAGCTATTCTATATAACATGTTTGGTATGAATATAAAGGGTATATAGAATAAGGATTTTAAATCTGGAATATCTCGGAAAGTTATTGTGACAACTTTATGCTAATTTTGTGAGAGCAGTAGGGGCCTTCTGGTTATAAATCCTCGTTATAACAGAGCGCTTTTGATTCTGATTCACAAGTATTATAGTATTATGATGCATATCTATAATAATAACAGCGCCATTTTAGGACACATGTTCAGATGGATTTAGGCCCTATCGTAAAGGCCAATATTGGAATGTCATCTTTCCCTGGGTAAGATCTGACACCAGGCCAGCCAATGGCCAGAGGGTAACATGAGTAGGTTTGTTTCACCTTGAAGGCAAGGATAGTCTTGCAAATATGGGCCAACTTTCCCCTATAGGCCATCTAATATGCCATGAATTCGTTGGACTACAACTGGTAATGTATCTACTGGTCAGTTTATACTCCTATTTTCACATCTGTTATTTTTATATGGGCCTTTAAGTCCAAAAATTTCCATTTTGCAGTGAAAAAGACCCCCTGCAGACAGAGTAGCAGGAGGCACGACCGATCCCGGCCTTTTAAGGGACCGTTCATAAATACTTTGGTGGGGGGGACTGGGCAAAGTGTGGGGGGGGGGACACAAAAAGTTTTGAGTTGCACAAATGGGGGACAAAAAAGTTTGGTTACTAAAAGGAGGGGGGACAAAAAAGTTTTAAACAAGAAAATACCAAAAGAACAAGAGCATACAAAAATTTTTGCCCGCTACGCGCGCATATGTACCAATACAGCCCTTTTTTTTATCCCGCTTATGGCAAAAAATAGTGTAAAATACATTTTTGGGCGTGCTATGCGCGCTGGGTATATGTATGTATGTAGTAGGCCTATGTAGCCCACTCCGGGTCAAAATGATGCAACCAGCAATTTTTTTGTCTTTGCCCCGAAATTTATATTTTGCCCCCTGACCAAGAAAGCTGGCTATATACGCCCCTGATAAACAAGTCTTATATATTAAAAATCTTGAGTATGTGCCAAGATGTTGCTCTCAATTAGCATAGCCATAGCGTCGGGGAGTAGGTGGGGGCATGTGCCCTGGGCGCCACTCTCAGGGGGCGCCGAATTGACCAATTCAGCATCGATTCTTCACCCATCTAAGCGATGAAAGTTAAAAGCTTTGCGCGCATTTCAGGACAGTCATTTGAATTCTTTCAAGAATCAGGAGCGACACCTATCCTTAGCCACAAGCCCTAGCTACGCCACTGTCAATTTCCCTTTTTTGTGTTAGGCCTACTTTTATTTATTTAATTATTGGTTATATTAAAAGAGAATGAAACATATACAGCCTGTCTCAAAAAAAGTTGTGCAAGTGAAAAGCGCCCTCTTTGGCAATTAGAAAATACCGTTGTGACATGATGCTTACATCAACGTCACGGGCGTAGTCTTAGCTCTCAAATACCGTTTTTTCTGTTCAATTTGCTTGTTTTAATCTCGAGATATGCTTAGTTAACGACGAAAGGGTAAAGTCACAATTGTGCCACTTTTACTAGGGAAGAGAGCTTTGCATGTAAATCAGCGATAGCATCAAGTTTATCAAGAGTTCCTTCGTGAAATCAAAAGAATGCATCAATTACACAATACAATTATTTTTATTGTTTTACTATTTTATCATGATGCAGGAATAATGATTCTCTTTTTCCACAGAAAAGATAAATAAATATTTCCCATTCTGCTGTAAAATTAAATACATGTGCACGTCAATGATTTTATCATGGTAAATACTGATATCTTAGTCACTTAAGACATGTTAAAAAACAAACAAATATTGCACACTAAGGTCCATATGCACAAAAGAGTTAAAGAGGGTCTAAAGTTAGACCTGGTCTAACTGGAATTAAGTTCCACCAGGAATGGTCCTTTACTCTTATTTCCTTCCTAAAAGATTTTAATACAACGTTCAAAAATAATACAAAATAATTTTAGGGGTACTACACCTCAATAAATTGTAACTATTTTTGCATTTTCTCAAAACTAATAACACCCTGGTAACAAAAAGTTATGTATATTATAGGGCAAGGAATCCAATTACTACACTGGAATTTCAGTGACCCAAAACAAGCGGTTCGGTACTTGTGATAGAAAATGAGGTACCGCTAGGATGTACCTCATTTCCTATCATATTTACTGAACGCTTGTCTTGATTCACTGAAATTTCAGTGTAGTAATTGGATTCCTTGCCCCAATAATATACATAACTTTTGTTACCAGTGTGTTATTAATTTTTGAGAAAAATGCAAAAATAGTCACAAATTTACCACAGGGGTGTAGTACCCCCTTAAGCAAATGTAAAGGAAAATGTCCTTTCTCATGGTACTAAATTCCACTTAGATCAGGTCTAACTTTAGACCCGGTCTAACTATTTTGTGCATACGGACCTTATAAGTTTATATTACTTGTTGGAAGAGAAATTAGACAAAATAATGCACGCGCGCTGATGTTGATGTGAATAATGCGTCTAATGCACGAGCCCAGAAGGGAGAGTGCATTAGATGCATCAACATCAGCTATATCATTGATTTTACATGCAAAGCTCTCTTCCCTAGTAAAAGTGGCACAATTGTGATTTTACCCTTTCGTTGTTAAATAAACATATCTCGAGATTGCAACAAGCAAACGGAACAGAACAAACGGCATTTGAGAGCTAAGACTGCGCCCTTGACGTTGATGTAAGCATAATGTCACAACATTATTTTGTAATTTCCAAAGAGGGCGCTTTTCACTTGCACAATTTTTTTTGAGACAGGCTGTATGTATTTTCAAAAAATTAGAATGCATAAATTGAAATTAAACTTCATACAAGTCACAGCATGTAAAAAACACCTTCAACTTTCATGTTTTTAGGAAACAGGCCTATTATGAATAAATATGAACAAACATGTAATTTGTGACTGAGTTTGCACAGACGGAGTAGCCCCCTCCCCAGACTGTTTTTAACCTCTTGGAAGGGGGGGGGGGGTCAAAAAAGTTTTGTATGTCTAAAGAGGGGGGTCAAAAAAGTTTTAGAATCTCTGGAGGGGGGGGGGGTCAAAAAAGTTTGACTCCAAAAATTTCCAAGTGCCCAGCCCCCCCCCACCAAAGTATAAATGGGGCGAGAGCACTCAAAGCCAAACGTTGTACAAATTGGCGGTGCTTGAACCGCTTTGCATTTGTTTGTTGTTATTTTTTTCGCTAACAAGGCTTATTATTGTCAGTAAGATTGAACCTTTCCATAGAGAAGTCCTTTTTAGAGGACTGAGCTTTCGGAACTGAAGATGGTACTCGCTCCGAAAGCACAGCCCTCTGAAAAGGACTTCTCTAGGGAAAGATTAAATCTTACTCATGTTTATCGACCTAGAATACCAAGTAATTTAAAATTTGATACCCTCGAGAATGTCGAGAGGATGATATTTCGCTCCGGTGCTATTAACCGGGACTATAATACTGCAAAGACGCGCAATTTCGATTTATTTATTTTTATTCCATCTCACCACCCCCTGCATCTCACAAAGTGGATGACCGCCCTCTGTTGGCCAGGTTATTTTGATGCTGTTATAAACCGTTTTACCGCAACACGGCGGACGTCACATTTTTTGGTTTCTTAATAAATTACTAGACATCAGCAGCGCGTAAGGTTATACACAATTTTGCCATTTTCAGAAGCAAAATGGGATGCACGTAGCCCCCTTTAAACTTATCTATTTCTGGAAATAAATATCGGAGAGAGAAAACGCAAACTACGTCTAAAAGCTGAAAGTGTAAGGGTCATTATTATGCTTGAATTTTCCACTTGGCTCAAAATGAAATGTACTTTTCAAACATTTCAAATTTTTTTCAATATCCGGAGCATCAAGATTTTTGGGAACACGGCCATAATTTCTCATTGGAAGTGGCGATTTTGTTGGGAACTTCGACGCACATTACAAACAAGTCAATAAAAGAATGTGCATATTCATTCTTGATATTGGTTGTCTCGATTTTTTATGTAAGCTTAAAATGTTGGCCGAATTTGAAGTAAAATGGCCTCCACTTGTATGTCGTTTTGTAACCAGTAATAATAATTCCGTGCAAGATTTCATAGACAAAATTCTGACCTACATTATTTCTATAAACCCTCTTCTGCATGCAGGTGCTATTTAAATTTTCATTTCGATAGCAGAAAATTGAGATATTTGCTATTTTTCCGACTCGCTGCTGCCAAATTGTCTAGTTTCGCGATAAAAGATACAGCGAAATCAATTTTTTTTCGAACCATTTCACCTCGTTTCGGCTTGTGCTTTGAAGTACAAACTTCAAAATTGATATAGTGATTCTATATTTCAAGCTGCGTCATACTGTGTTTTTCTTACCTCTGATTGTCGCTGCTCAAGGCCAAAATTCGAAAATTTTTGGACAGAAGTGACACTCTCATTTCTTTTTAAAACACATGTTTACGTACGACATTGTTACGACGGGCTGTATTTGCCAAGTGGTGTTGCCGAGGGCAAGTGGTGTTGCCGAGTTTGGATTTTAAAATATTTAGGTATTTTCTAGCTTAAAATCCAGCGCCAATGCTGCGCTTGCAACAGGTAGATATTTAGAAATCCATTTAAGGTATGGGTATGGGTATGGAAATTGGGGATCCTCAAAAAGTGGCGTATGCCTATATATAGGCTATATGCAAAGGGGATGGGGCATTTTGGCAGGCCAAGGGGAGGGGCCACAAAAATTTGGCAGTCCAGGGGGTGCGGACAAGCGATTTTCGGCTGGCCGAGACGGGAGGCAAGCGATTTTTAGCGAGTCGCTTGGAAATTTTGGCTTATAATTAGTAGGCTAATACCGGTACTGATTGCACAGCCTTTCGAGAAAGCAATTTTTTGGCAAGCCGGGGCCGGGGAGGGAATAAAATTAAATTTTGGCAGGTCGAAAGGAAGAATGACTTTACCTAGCACACATTAAAGGGGCATTTCGTGATCCACAGCCTCATACAACCCCATAGGCCTACGTCCTTTCTCACAAGTTAAGATTTTTATACCAGTCATCCCGCTCTGGCCACATGTTTAGGCATTTTCACGCAGATCAATTCATTAAGCAATGGAAAATATTGCCAAATTTGAATTTCGTTTTAAAAGCCTACTCCCCATTAAAAAAACCCACTAATTTTGGGGGATTAAAAAAGTTCTGTAAAATGAAACAAAAGGCTGCCTCAATCCTAATTATTCATTTAATAGGCCAGGCCTTCATTTCTGAAAATATCGGGAGCTCAGTTAGTCACTCTCCTATGTGTAGGCCTACTGAGGAGCTTGACAAGGAGCTCAATTATATAATATCAATATTAAACCATAGGATTTTCAAGAAGTGAGCAGCTCAATAAATGCCATTAGTAAAATTATTGGGCCTACGATTTTTATATTTTATTTGACTGTGATCCGTTTTTCTATAGGCTATATACATGCCTACACTGTATATAGGCCTACCTTTAAAATTTCTAAAATTGGCGGAATTGAACAAGCTCTAAATTTCTCATACGTCCAGCATAACCAAGGGCAACAGGGGGGGGACGCCCCTAGCTATGGCCATACCCGTAGTGGCGGAACCAGAATTTTTTCCGGGCATGGGGCCCGGGGGGGAAGTGAATTTGAGACGGGGGCACTTATTGCACTTGAAATTGCCGCAAAAAGTGGAAAATTACATAATTGTGGGGATTTTGCCTAAAAACTGGATGAGAAAGAAAAAATATTGGGGGAAATACCCCCCCCCCCCTAGCGGCGCCACTGCATAGCCTATCCATCCATGATGCTAGAATGACGGAAGTTCTGGCGCTGAAATTCAATTTCAATATCACGAGTTTTTATCAGGGATTTTACCAAGGGAAGGCGATAGTGTAGGATTTTGCTGATATACCAGGCAACACGAGAAAGGTGTGGCTAAATAAGGGAGTGTTCATTATAAATATTTTCCATTATCATACTTTTGACGCCGAGAGCATAATTATTTGAAGCGTACATCGTGTCAGTCACATGGTCACATTATTTTCTGTTGAAAGAGAAACGCACATGTCTCTGATTAGCTCGGGGATTAGCTACTGCGCGCTGCGTGCTGGTCTGTTGTTGTCGAGTGGAAATGGGAAATTTATGAATGAACTTCCGCAACTTTGCAACATCATCACGCAGCGGCGTAGCTGGGATTTTTTCCAGGAGGGGCAAGACTGTAGGCCCTATGGGGAGGGGCCCAAATATCCACCAAATTTCCCACTGGGGCGGGGGCCCAAATAGACAATTTTTGCCAGGCTTATCATAATCGTATATGGTAGGCCTATTGAGCTGTATTGCATATCGTTTGGATTCCCCATCTCTCTGCCCCTCCTCTCACCCTCTCCTCTCTTTTTCCTCTTTTTCTCTCCCCCCCCTTTCCCTCTTTTTTCCTTGCACTAGGGGGGGGGCCCAAATAGGCAATTTTGCAATTGCCCCCCCCCGGCAGCTACGCTACTGTCATCACGGTAGACATACGCGGTAGGCCTACAAGCAGGGCTGTCAACTCTCACGCATTGGCCGTGAGTCTCACGCATTGGGTCACTTTCTCACGGTCTCACGCCAAGGTAGTATAATCTCACGCCTACGTAATAAATCTCACGCAAAAAGCTGGAAAATGAGTAAAATCTCACGCATCGTCCTGAATAATTTGTTGCTCCTACCGCCCCCCCCCGCTTTTCACATTCCCGAGTGCCGTGGCTCAAATATTAATGGTTCAAAATGAACATTGGAGTCGGCAAATCCCGGTACGCCTAGCTCTTTATACAGACAAATATAGTAGGCCTATCAAAATGTTGTATTTTTATATTTTCTGGTGGACTCGCGGAGAATATCATGTCATGTAGGTCCCGGCGCTGGGTGGGGGTCTCAAGGCATTTTGGTAGGCCTACCCATGCTTGATTCCGGGAGGTTTTTAGCAGGCCCGACCATTTTTTAAATAAAAACACCTCGGGCGGGTCTCTTCAAAACATTTGTACCGCGGGGATCAAAGTCATCCAAATTTTGCCTAATTTGACGCTTTTTTAAGGGCACTTTTGCCAAAATGCGCCCAAAAGTTGGTCTTCGCTGTAAACCCACCCATCATAGTCGTTGAAAAGGTAGGCCTACTCCAAAACTGTGGCACATCCACGAACCCGAGGGAGAGACGCCGCGGGTAAAAACACACCTCTAGCGGGACCAGATTTATAATTTAAAATAGGCCTACATTTTGGAAGCCAGTCATCACGACAAAACGGGCCATGGCAGTGTTAATGGTATTAACACTTTGATTTTAGGCTTAAATAACGAGTGTAGGCCTATAAATTACAAATTTGCACACACCCGGGGAACCTTCTCAAGCTGGTTTGGGTAAGGATGTGAGGCTGTGACTCCGAAAAACTACGGTACGATTTTAAACCAAATTTGAAGAAAACAGACCCAAAATTGTATCAACTTTTGGACTGAAAGTTTTCGCAAATATTTACTTTTTCGAGAAAATTATTGAAAATACCCTTCTTGAACCTAATTTTCATGACACTGAGGGTCAATAAAATCATGGCTAAAAATACAACAGAGTCTAAACTAAATGGCTGAAAATGCACCCCAAATCTGCCGCACATCCCCACGACACATTTCACCTTATAGATTTTGAAAATTGTCGCAATAAAATAGGCCCGAACTTATCCCAAATTATCCCCGAAAAAATATTTTTTGCAGGTGAGGTTGGAGTCTTATTATTTTTATTCTCAGAGAGGATATGGGTTGATATTTTTAGCAGGGTACAATTTGCCTTGTTTTTTGACGTTGAAGTTCCAGATTCTTTTTTTTATATGTTATTATTCATTTATTTATTTATACCCCGGGATTTAGACCCTGTACGTGGGGAAAAGTACACACGGCAGCTACAGAGAAACCACGAAAAACTCCTGTAGAAGTTCATGAAAATGCCACTGAAAATGTGCCAACCGAAACACCCGAACAGGAAGATAAAATTAAAAAAACAAAACCAAAAACCCAGGAAATTTCCCGAAATAAGTTCCAAATTCTTTGTCCCCACTAAAATATATGAACACTCCCTTATGAAGTCTGCCCTCTTCCGGCTATTCTGGTAGTAGGCGTTGACAATTCCCTCCATATTTTTGAAGCATGTTTGAACCCGATTTGTTCTCTATTCACATTTTTAACGTTGCAAGTAACATTTCAAGACCTCTATTTGTGACAGGTATTTATTACCTTGCTAGAGATGTGCCTAAAGTTGAAATTCAATATTTCGGATCGCAAAGATCGAGAGATATAAAGTTGTTGAATATCAGTTTAACACCATGGATCATATGGGCGTCTTATATGAACGATTACGATAACTAGGCAAAAGTGGCTGGGATACAGGTTGTGTAAATACTACATGAATATTCATGAACTATACAGATTCCATTCTTCTCTAATAATAAAGATGTCAATCACTCTCCCAAACGACAGTTGCTTGGCGCTTGTAAACAAATCGAATAATAGTGCTTGATAACAGCTAAAAAAAATAGGCTAAAACACATTTTCACACAATTTTTCCGGATTTTTTTATTTCACATGATAAGTAGACATATTTTCTTACGTATAAGGTAATAATATATTTTTTCTGGAGGTAAAGCCCTTCAACACTTTGTTTAACCGTAACATGATGAAACTTGTTAAAACTCTTTCAAAATTTATTCAGTTATTTTAATTATTTATTTTTCTTTTCAAAGTTGCATTTTGGGGATTTTTACCTCGAGATCTACTTGTTTGGCAGAACCTTGGATACAAGTGTAGAGATAATTGAATAGTTTTGGTTATACGGTTTTCTGGGTTTTCCCCAGAACTTTTGACCAATCACCATGCTCTATTTGGTACATTGATGGCCCATAACGGCTTCTGGACCAATCCGAGACGAGCAAAAGACCAGGAAAAGGCCCGCGGGTTGGAGGGAAGAAACCGTCTGGAGAGAAAAAGGGGCACTTTTTTCGTTTGGAGACGGAGGATAAAGACGTGTTGATAATTTGGGCAGTCCTTTTAATTTGTTTATCATTTGATCCTGTGATTAATAAATAATATAGGTATGTAAGGACAGAGGAGCAAGGGTTTCCACCCTCAGGCCACCTTCGGGTGTGCCGTAGGTAAAGTGTTGGTTTAATTAAAAATGTTTTCTTACTAATTATTGGCAAAGACAATTCTACGTCTTTGCCAAGTGCAAATCTTGATGAGGGTTTCATCACCGATTTGACATCTCAGTCTTTGATCCATCTCAATGTATTTTGTTTCCACCATAATCCTCCGGTCTTAATTCACTCATTCCATTCTGATCCTTAGGCCCATCAAAGGTTTTTATTGTTCGAGCGTTAGTTAAATAGGCCTCCAATTTACCCCCGGTTCTCTTAGGCCTCCAGTTCCTATTCCACAAAGTGTTCACTGAACACGGCGGTTCCTCCTATTAAACTCCCCATCCTTGGATCAATGACTGAAATGTCTATCGTTAAACATTCATGCATTAAAATTTAAGCTTAGCTCTGTTGACCATCCTGATACTGAAGAGTCAGAGCTATTCTGTTAAGCTTACGCATGCTTGTGCAAATCATGCATGCCGCGATTTTTGGCATGTTGTTCAGGATTGTTTTATATTGTGTTGAAACCCGAATTTTGATTATGATAATTTAAGCTTACTAACATTTGAACTCACCATGTTTTATCGTATAGGCCTAGCCTAGCCCTAGGCCCATGAGCTGACTGACGCCAATTGATTGTTACATTGGCATGATTCAAATTGAAGGCTAGGCTTCGCCTAGTCCATTTAGGCATTATTAGGAGTCCATTGTACCCGTCCAGTATTATCCTAGTAGGCCTACATGAGTAGTAGCGTAGTTGTATAGGTTCACCAGATTATAAACTTTTAGGGCTTAGTGTCAGGAAAGTGAAGATTGTTTGGTAGCCATAAAAGTAACTTGCTTATGTTTACGTTTGACTGTCAAGTTGAGTATTTGACCTTTTCACCTTGGCAACAGGCGATGGCTGCACTAATTAATCGTTACTTCACATTTCAAGGGCACTATTACCTATATTTATATTTGACAATTGATTAACATAAATAATTATTTCAGAGTTAAAGGTGATGAAATCAGTTACTCATTTATAACTCAGGTTTGAAACGCATTACTCTATCAGATTGAGTAACCTGATTTACAGGGTAGTTTATCTAAAGAGTCCAGTCTTGTTACCAAATTTGAAGGAATTGAAAGTGCTGCAGCAAATAGTGCTGAGTTAATGCTTTTTGGTATTTGTAAATTTCATGAGTTAAACGAAAACAGCGTGAGTGTTATTCGTTTTGTTTGAGGCCAATAGAAGTGTCTGTTGAGAGATATTTAGGATTTGTGGCGAGACTTTTTCATGAACTACACTGAGGTCAGATTAGGATTAAAAATGTACTGTAAGAAAAATAGGTTCTATCATAGTTTATAAGCATTTTGGATATGCAAATTAGGTAGTGTCGCTGCCCTGCCTATATTGAATTCCGGTGGTTTGCGAATAATGAAATGTCCGCATCCCTGGATCAATTAAACCCTGGTATGAATTATTTATTAGCTTTCGCCACGATCCGTTTTGCAATAACATTAAAGCACTTCAAATAACAGCCCGTTGAGTTCAATGAACTACGCCCTGAAACCGATGGAGTTGTGCCCCACAAAGAAGCTGGCCCATTGACCTCTATACAGGTCAGTGAGCTCTCCATACACAAATGAGCAAGTACAATAGGACAAGGCCAGCACCTATGACCTGCTTAGTGACATGTTATCTGTCTGTCTGTCTGTCTTATTGGAAACTCCCGGAGGAACTCGGCAGGGGCGATTTTCATCGCCATTTCACCAAGCTGACACAGGGTCAATTTCTACAAACTTTTACGTCTATTTGGAAACATCATAGCCTGATGGTCCATTTTTGGACGGTACAATGATTACTCTAGGGTCTGTTGAGTAGAAGCAATGGCCGAGATGGGGTTCGAACCCACAACCTTACGATCATGAGTCCAATGCTCTTTTGAAATCTTCTCAAGCTTAATAATATCTTGAAGATTATTTTAATAGTATTCGTTTGTGCATATGGACTGCGCATTTATGATGCAAAATATTAGTTCTTATATAAAATTACAAAATATTGGTATTATGACACACGGTGATATATAAAACGACTAATAAAATCATGTCATCATGGCGTCATGTCAAAGTTTCATTATATCCCATATGTGACGTGTCATGTCAAAAGGAGACACTTTTGGGCAGGATCGTAAATGGAGAAATAGCCAAAAATCTGCTGGTGGGTGATTTTTTCACAATTTGGGTTTGTTGCTAATTTGTGATGTTATTAATGTTAAAAATATTGTCTGATAGTTTCAGACCGGAATGTAACTGTCATCTTGTATTTTTTGAGACATTTTTCAAGTTAATCCCACTCTCAACATTGTCAATAATATTTTTAAAGGCCGATATCTCAATTTCCAATTTTATAATACCATAACTTCCGAACTCAATATCTTTGTTTAGGAATGTCCAAATTCATTTGGGAAAACGGCGCTGTGGAGCAAAATATCTCTATATTTAAGATATGTAAAAACCTCAAAATTCATAACCTGCCCAAAAGTGTCTCCTTTTGACATGACACGTCACATATGTTTGTCTAAATTAATTAATATTTTGAGAACTATTTCTACACCCATTTAATATGTACTCATTTGGAACCCGGCTTTTTAAATTTTCATTTCTTTTTTATGTAACAAATTCAGGTTTTTCCATTGCTCGGGGCCGCCGGGCAATACAAATTTAGGCTAAACGCGGAATTAAGAATAGGCGCTTCTAGTACATACAGCGTCTGACTCTACCTGAGGACCTAGCCTAAGTCCCATGGGCTCCAAGAATGGCTCTCCATACACAAATGAACAAATACAATGAAGGGTCGCCATTGCTCTCCATACACAAATGAACAAATACAATGGAGAGTCCGACTGCCATGCAAATGAGCCAAGTGTCCTCTCAAGGTATGCTCTGTGATGTTAGTCGCTCGGAAGGCGAGACCCCTTCCGAGCGACTAACATGCGAACCATACCTCAACAAGACACCGATTATCTATAGTAATGGTCTGTTTTGGACCGTTTATCTTACATATAGGGCCTACGACGAGCCAAAATAAACGAATTTGTTGTAATGGTGTATTCATTTTCCAAAAGACCGAATGGAAAAAACTGATGTATTATTTTGTAAAAGTTGTGGGTTTTTCCCAAAATAAAAACACCCCGAGCTGGTGTAATATTCTCCCCATGTGTCCTGCGTGCGAGTCTACGAGTCTATTTAATGACAAATGCAAGAGATTTAATCAAATCAATACAGAATTGATCTCAATTGATATCTCAGTATTTGAAGTGGTTTGGTATGTTATTAATTCACTTGCATAGTTAATCCGCTGGAGTGTATTCAACCTGTGACCATTGTTATTCAAATGATTAATGAATAATGCAAATTGTATAGAGTTTTCAACGTTTGGACTACGATCTATTTCAACACCATGAAATTTATATCTTAGAAAAATGTGAGTATAAGCAGATATTTGAAAAACCTAATAACGTTGTGTCCAATGGTGCTCCCCATTACGGGTAGGTCACAGTAAGGCTTTGCACCCCCAGCCTCTTGACTTGTAATGAGTACCGCCGGTTAGTTTGCGAAGCTCCCCTGGTCGGGTAGTATCCCGGGGGTTCTTGCCTAGTAGCTAATTCGCATGGACCGTTGAGCGTTTTTGGGTTGGGCAAGGATAAAGACAGATTCCCTTCTAAAAACCAATGGCAAGTTTATATACATGTACTGAGTATACAATCAGCGAAACGGTTAATTTTTATTTATGAATATTTACTTCGTTATGCTAATTCAAATTTAATTTACATAAATTTAACTGAGCATCAGTGGTGTTATATGAATTACTGTTGTACGGACTGCAGGAGCCCTCTATAATTTTCTCTTGTCATGTAACATTTGCATTTAAATCGAGCTGTAAATGCATTTGTTTCGTAATTCTATCCGAGACAAGTAACCAACTCAGATGCTACATGCATGGAGCTATTAAAGATGGAGAGGCAATAGATTATGTAACGCATTGTTCACTTGTGCCGATTTGAAATCTGACAAGCTATTCATCGAAAGGTACAGGTTGTTTGGGACAAAGGGCTTCCGCCATTAAATCGGTAAGCTGACCCGGCAGTGTATTAACGCTTTACCTAGCAGGCTACTGTCAATAAGTGATCAAACGAAAGTCGCGTGAAAGCGCTTACTGGAACGAAAAGTACCTATTGTTACCATAACACACGAGGGTGTGATTGAGTAGCCGTAAGCACAAAAGGCACACATTAGTCGCTGATGTACAGTTCGTTGTCACCCCACTGACTGTAGGTGCTTCATTTAAATATTTTGAATGCGCTTGCTGAATGATTACACATCAAGGCTGCCATGTCTGCATGTCTATAGTATACTGTATCAATTTGATTACTATTAAATAGTAATAGCTACGTATACATGTAACATATAATAAGTATACCGGTATAGGCCTATATAAAAGTTGTTTCACATATTGACATTTTATTTTATTTTAAGAAGGAGAATGTCACAAACAGTGGCGTACTGAAGGGGGACAGCTCTTTTGTGAGAGGTCTTGGGAGGGGATGAGGGATGAAGAGGTGGAGGAGGGGACATGAAGAATGAGAGGGGGCTGGAGGAAGAGAGAAAGAGGAAGAAATGAAGAGAAATAAATAAATAGAAGTAAATGAATAGAAAGGTAAGGAAAATGACAGGAATGAGAGGGGACAAAAAGTATGAGGGGATGGAGAAGGGAAGGGAGATAAGAAGAGGGAGTGATACTTTAGCAAGGAAAGAATAAGTACAGAGAAAGGAAAAGAAAGGAATGACAAATAAATGTAGGCCTTGTAATAATTATTATAGAAACTAAACACAGCCACCCCCCCCCCCACATAGGCCTAACACTAACAGCACTGTAGGCAGCCATTCGATGATGTCAATGCCTTTATGCGTTACGTATTTAAAACGCCCAGTCAGATGTATTTTACACCTGCCAAGCACAAGTCACCCAATTTCGAAAATTGGACGTTGAATGAATATTGATTGGCAACATTTTCCAATATGTCAGCGCTCAAATCGGACACAATAGAACAATAGACCATTCAGTGCGCTGGCTACATGTATGTTGTGATCCTTTCCATAGTGTTTCTAGAATGTCCATTGTGTACCTTTTGTTTAGCTCGCTGCCCGAGACCGTTATCTTGAGCTATTGTGTTGATAATGGTCTCTGGGCAGCTAGCTACCTTCATTACTCTAGGTAGGGGAGAGCGGGGAGTGTTCGCCCTATTTTTTTCTGACCAGCCTAGCGATGTCAATTTTAAGGTTACGGATGACCTGATTAGCCCATGTGAAAGCCTTATGTCATAGCTATATACGGCCACAATCCCAGAACTATAGGCCTTACAATAGCAACAGGATAGAGCAAACAAAAAAGTTTTGCAAAGTGGCGAACTTGCCCCATATTGGGGCAGGTTCGCCCATATGGTGGGGTAAGTTCACCCTAATCACAAAAAAGATTTAAACATTGCATAACAATAACATATTCAATGCAAACATTTAGCAAGAGTATACAGGGCATTCATTCTCTTCTGGGGAGTCACTAAATTTGTTGCAGGGGTTGGGTCATGGTAAAATGTAGGGGTCCAAAGTGAGCTTAAACGTATCATGTTTACAACTTCGGGGAGATTATGGATTAGGACATAAACGGTGGTATGAGTAATACTGATACCACATAACTTTAAAAAACATGCTTTTCAGTAGTTTTACCTGGTTTAATGGTATAATTATCAATATTTTGCATAATACGCTGATGGGGCAGGTCCGCCCTCCAGTTTGGGGTAAGTCCGCCCGGGGAAGATATAGGGCGAACATGCCCCATCCTCAAAAGGGCGAACGTGCCCCTTGTGCACATTTTTGTATTTTCTTCAGGGTATGCAAAATACAAATGGAATAAGGAGTTTATAACTGCATTAAATCTTTGAGAAATCCCATATGTTCCCAGCACAGATTTCCATTAAAACCATCTGTATTTATGTATCAATGATAATACAACATTATAAATGCAACAAAAAATTACGTTTTGGTGTAATTTTTTGTTTTGGCTGCAGTTCGATGAACACGTCCTATATGTCGCGTAGCTAATATGAGAAGTTTATAATGACCTATGTCACCTAATTTTGCCATCACCAAATCCCCCGATAGCCGTAGTGCTGAGAAACAAGGGGTGGGCGAACCTGCCCCTAGGGCGAACACTCCCCGCTCTCCCCTAATGGTCGAGGCAACGAACCTTAAACAAAAGGAATACAATGGATAATCTGTGAATAGAAAAGGGCTAGACGTATATACTTTGAAAAAAAAACTTTGATTAAAAAGTGTTATAAACACAAGGAAAAGCAAGGTTATCGGAAATATTCAATTATTCTCATGATCATACACGATACAAAATATATGTGTGGGGGGGTCTCCCTGGTTGGAGGTATACGGGGATGTGCCACGGTTTTAGGGTACCGCACCTTTTCAGCGATTTTGGTATATGATTATGGGTGGGTTTTAAGTGCATTGGACCAATATTTAGGCCTAAATGATAAATCCTTGGCGCTGCTTAAGGGATCTAAAATGAGCGTTTATTGCGTTTCGACAGTATTTTTTGTGGGACATGAGAGCACCTCGGACCTATCGAATTGCATTCTGAATACGAAGCATGTCTTTCTGATATCAAATAATTTTCATTTTTTGATAATCACAATATAGGCCTAATACAAATTTTATGACAAATTATAAAAATTTGATATTTTTCAAATTTTTGATATATAACAGTCCTCGAAGTAAATTATATAAATCTAATGATATATTCTTAAAGTGTATGTAGCAGAGGAGGAAAAGCCGACGGTCAATTGAAAATTTTGACCTTTCATATTGAAGATATGGATTTTTTCCCCAAAAAGACCTAATTTTTTTTTGTTTTGGGAAAAAAAATCCATATCTTCAATACGAAAGGTCAAAATTTTCAATTGATCGTCGGCTTTTCATTCCACCTACATACACTTTAAGTATAAATTATCAGATTTATAAAGTTTACTTCAAGTACTGCTAAATATCAAAAATATCAATTTTAATGATTTGCCATAAAATGTGTATTAAATTGCGAATTTCAAAAATCAAAATTATTTGATATCAGAATGACATTCTTCGTATTCAGAATGCAATTCGATATGTCTGATGTCCCAAAATAAATACTGTCCAAACGTTCATACCCCATCCCTTAACCATTTAAAAGGGTTTTTTTATTTGTATAAATTCAATTCTCTTGGATTTGGTTACCAGGAGAAGTAAATAATGATGACTTATATTATATTTCGCATAAGATCGATTCTTGAAATTAACACCGCAAGTATTATTTGTCCTTGTTTAGACTATTTGTTTAAATTATATCTGGTCCAACGAATATGCAAAATACAAGAGTATACATTGGCAGAGTTGCTAAATCAGGCATGATATATCATTTATTAATATTTTTTCTAGATCATGGGAATTGTCGCTTACCTCATTTCTCATCATGAGTAGTGTGTACTAAACTGAAGTATTAAGGGACCGTTCACAAACACTTGTAAGGGGGGGCTGATGCAAAAAGGGGGGCCCTGAAAATTTTTGACCCTCCTAAGGGGGGCCCTGAAATTTTCGAGGTCTGTAAAGGGGAGCCCCGAAAAATTTTCGCGATAAATTTTTTTTGCATCAGGCCGCCCCCTTACAAGTGTTTGTGAACGGTCCCTAAAGTAATCATATCTTTGCGATCATACGATGATAATGCATGTAACGTCATGACCAAAATTTATCGTCGCGTCATCGTCATCATCATCAGTGATGTTGATAATGGTCACCATCATCACCATTATCTGGCATCATTATTGGCGTTCTATTATGTCATTCCTAAGGCTGCGTTCACATAGAAGTATACGGTATACGGTATTCGCTATACGAAATACGCTCATTCGATCAGGCTGAGTTCATATAGGAGTATCCTATGTGAATTCAGCCTGGTCAAATGAGCGTATTTCGTATAGCTAATAGCGAGTATACATTTGTAGGTCAGTTTACCAATTTTCTTCGTCTAATCAAATGCTTGTAACTTTACTTCTTGAGGTCACATTGCATTCAATGAGGTGTCATAATGTGCAGAATTAGATAGTGCATCTATTACAAAAAAAATGAATTTACCCACATATGGTTTAGTTTTAAAATTAGGACGGTATACGCTGCACTAAAATCGACCACGCACGATTTCCACTATACATGCTATACTATACTATACGCAGGTACAGGCCCGTCGGAAGCAAATTAAAAGTGGTACGGCCCACTTTGGGGGTCTGGGGGTGAAACCCCCAGCGGGGTTTGAAGGGGCAGAGCCCCTCATGGGGGTTCAAGGGGGCGAAGCCCCCTGGAAGCTCAAGCACTTTGGAAAATGACAAGTAGAATTTCAACGGTAAGTTAATAGAACTAAACTTCAAAACTAGGACATTCAAAATAAAAATGATCAACCATAAAACATGTTACCAGTTCATGATAAGACTTCGATTGCAGTACACATGATAGTAAATTTGAAAGCCCAATTTTCGAAAAAAAATGCTTGCGCGACGTGGGGGGGGGTGTCTGCGGGGGGATGTGCCCACCTGAGAAGTTAGAAATTTTACGAAAATGAAGACCCAATTGAAGCCAATTGGTGGACCATTTTGTCACTATTATTGTGTAAAATTTTAGTTTGGAAAAGCCTAAAATTTGCAAAGAGACGGCCCATCCAATTGAAGCCATTTGTGGACAAGTTTTAACTTTTATTGTCTGATTTATTGCTTTATAATTATGTACCCATAAAGTTACGCACACGGGTGTCAGAAATGAGAAAATGATGCAAAATGAAGACCTAATTGAAGCCATTTGGTGGACTATTTTTGCACTATTATTGTGTAAAATTTTAGTTTGAAAAGGCCGAAAATTTGCGAAAAGACGGCCCAATTGAAGCCATTCGTGGATAAGTTTTGACCTTTATAAATTACCCGGTATTGCTTTACATGTAAACATCAAGTTGCGCACGCAGGGATGTGCCCCCCTCAGAAGTGAGAAACTTGTGCAAAATGAAGACCAAATTGAAGCCATTTGGTGGACCATTTTGGCACTATTATTGTGTCATTAGTTTGAAAAAGCCGAAAATATCAAATTTACGAAATGACAAGCCAATTGAAGGCTATTTTTTTCACTGTTATTATATGAATTATTGGTTTAAACATCAAGTGGTGGGTGTTAAATACAGACACGAAAACGGGCAGTTGTTTGTATACGCAGGGGGTGTCTGAGGGGGATGTACCCCCTGAGAAATTTGCGAAAGTTTGCAAAATGAAGGTCCAATTGAAGCCATTTGGTGCATCATTTTTACACTATATCATTGCTTTTTAAAACAAAAAACTCCTGAACTCAATTTGTAAAATTATAAATGTTACACTGACACTTTATAGGCCTAAGACTTGAGATTCGCAATTAAAGCATGCATGGATCGATGTTGAATTGAAGTCAGCACGGAGTCCGTTTTAGGCCTATATACTGACTTTGGTGACAATGTGACGGGCCCTGCATATCGGCGAGCCCGCCGTAATTTTGGGCAGAGGACCCGCCTTCAAGCAAAATATCACAGACCTAGGCCTATAGGCTATAGATTGACCCGACTGCGATTTAGGCATGGGCCTACTAAACGTGCAATTTAACCTTTTCCCTTCTCCTTTTCTCTTCTTTTTTTCTCTTTTTTCCTCTTTCTCTTCTCTTCTCTCCTTTCCTCTTTTTTTTTTTTTGGCTGAAAAGTGGTACGGCCATGGCCGTACCGGCCGTAGCGGTTCCGACGGGCCTGCGCAGGTATACGGCCTTTTCGAATAGTGCCTTATGTGACCCGGTACTATGAAATTACATTGCCCGATTTAAGCTATACGCGTGCACCTGCAAAACGTGCACCGTATACCCGAATAGTATACTTCTATCTGATCGTAGCCTTATGTGACCCGGTACTATGGAATTGCATTGCTCGATTTAAGCTATACGCGTGCACCTACAAAACGTGCACCGTATACCCGAATAGTATACTTCTATGTGAACGCAGCCTTAACGCTATGCGTGCTAGCCATAAGCATGGAGCTATTAAAGATGGAGAAGCAATAGATTATGTAACGCATTGTTCACTTGTGCCGATTTGAAATCTGACAAGCTATTCATCGAAAGGTACCTTTTGTTTGGGACAAAGGGCTACCGCCATTAAATTCGTAAGCTGAACCGACAGTGTATTAACGCTTTACCTAGCAAGCTACTGTCAATAAGTTATCAAACGAAAGTCGCGTGAAAGCGCCTACTGGAACGAAAAGTACCTATTGTTACCATAAAACCCAAGGGTGTGATTGAGTAGCCGTAAGCATAAAAGGCACACATTAGCCGCTGATGTACAGTTCGTTGTCACCCCACTGACTTCAGGTGCTTCATTTAAATAAATTGAATGCCCTTGCTGAATGATTACACATCAAGGCTGCCATATCTGCATGTCTATAGTACTGTATAATGGTAATAGCTACGTATACATTACATGTAACATATAATAAGTATACCGGTATAGGCCTATATTAAAAGTTGTTTCACAAATTGACATTTTATTTTATTTTAAGAAGAAGAATGTCATAAACAGTGGCGTACTGAAGGGGGAGACAGCTCTTCTGTGAGAGGTCTTGGGAGGGGATGAGGGAGGAAGAGGTGGAGGAGGGGATATGAAGAATGAGATGGGGACTGGAGGAGGAGAGAAAGAGGAAGAAATTAAGAGAAATAAATAAATATTAGTAAATAAATAAATAGAAAAGTAAGGAAAATGATAGGAATGAGAGGGGATTAAAAGTAAGAGGGGATGGAGAAGGGAAGGGAGATAAGAAGAGGGAGTGATACTTTAGTAAGGAAAGAATAAGTACGTAGAAAGGAATGACAAATAAATGTAGGCCTTATAATAATTATTATAGAAACTAAACACAGCCCCCCAGTCAGATGTATTTTACACCTGCCAAGCACAAGTCACCCAATTTCAAAAATTGGACGTTGATTGTACACTCTCATGAATATTGATTGGCAACATTTTCCAATATGTCAGCGCTCAAATCGGACACAATAGAACAATAGACCATTCAGTGCGTTGGCCATAAGCCTCAACATAATAAAAATTCCTTTAAAAAAGGAATGGGCGCCCAATGTGAGCTTGGACGTGATATGGTGAATTCCATGGCATGGTGTTTAGATTTGATATTATAATGATTTTTTCTAGGGAAGAGTAGAAGATGATCAAATGCAAATGTGTTTGATTGGGGAAGGTGTATCACAGGACCGTTTTGGATGAAATAAATTGAATTGGAATGAAGCTGTCGTGTCAATTTGCGATTATGTGGGGTGGGGAGTTCTGTTTTTGGGGCATATTGTAGTGATGATATTGCTTTGGATATTGAATATTGTTGAGTTTCGTTATGCATGGGGGTATATGATGGATAGTATAGAAGACACAAATAAGTAAGCTCCCCCTGGCAAAATATTGGGGGGGGGGGGTATCCCCCACCCGGGATCTACGCCTATGTTGACCAAAAGAAAAGTTTTTTATGAATGTATAACGTCTGTGATACATATACGTACATCATCTACTTGCTAATACACTGAAACGAGATGAAGGATAAAAAACAATTACAGAACATTCATTCTTCATAAAAGTAGCTATGGGTATACAATGTTTACAAGATAGGAACGTTAATGTTTTGTACATGAACGTAACGTCTTTGATACATAGTTGTTAACACACTGAAAATCTGACTAGAGATTTACAATTTGATGATATCCAAAAGAATACTTAGCATTGAAAAAATTAAAAAAATTACAGAACTTTCATTTGTTAACATACACGTAGCAATGATTAACAATGTTGAAAATACAAACGTAACGTTTTGTTCATAAACGTAACATCCTCGACACATAGGATCCGCATCATTTGTTGATTAATGTCATAAACAGTCACAAAAGATTTATGGTCTGATCATTTTATCATTTTAAGGGGGACCCGATATTGCATTTGGAAGAACCAGGCTTTTCAATAACTATCAAAACTGCTGGGTACCAAACTTTTTGATACAGCTTGTATAGTAATTTGTTAATTTCCATGCAAAAGAAGCCAATTGTTTCATCCTTAAAACAAATACACCATAATTTTCAATTACACCATGCAGATAGATAAGACCTTGGTAAGATAAGCATGTTAATTGTTATGTCACTATCACTATCTTGATCTTGATAAGATGCCTACTCCAAGTTTTCAGATCTATCTTAAGAACCACTGAACCAATACTAGGCTTGTTTGTACTCATTTTGATGCATTTTTCATGATGATTCCAAATATGGTCATGAAAATTTACAATTCTGAAATTTTTTGAATTTAGATTTTTTTTTAACTTGTCTGCAGTCGTGGAGAGAATTAATGATTGTAATAAGCTCACATATCACCTATAGGGTAGATTTTGTGCCCTCTCTGATAATATCATTATTGAAACAAAAGATATATAATTGTTACCATTTTAACATAACATGTGAAAAATATTGTTTCTTGTCTTCTTGTTTCTGCCAGATTTCATTCTTGACACATTTTAGTAATATTGCAATGAAGCTAAATACATACTTCTGTCGCTATAGCCATACATAGGTTAGCTCTGACCAATTATAATGGATCCTTGTCGCTCATTGATCACTTGCTATTCCTCGCCAGTGGCGATTGAAGTAATATTTGAAACGGTTCACAATCCATGATATGTTTATTATTACAGGAGGGGTGTGTGTGTAAATTGTATATTAATTGCGGTTCATAAGTAAAGAAAACAATTCCACCCTGGATGTAACATTGTTCCATTTATATTGTTATATGACTATATAGTTCATAATACAGAAAACTTGATGGACAGATACAAAATGATTTTACTCAAAGACGGTTGCACTGATTACACTGGTTTACATGGATACTGATTTTGAACCTTTCAAATCAAGAACTTCTTGCCTGTAACTTCGTAGGGATGTAAACTTGAAAATCAAACTGTCTACAACTTGCTTATAATAGCCGCGAAGAATGTGCCTACTATAGCAACTATTTACTAGAGGCTTGATTGTAGATTAGCTGAGAGAGTGGGAAAACAACATACTCAAGTATTTGACTCGTTCGTACTTCTGAAACAACGTTGTTCTCACCACCCCGGCAACCCACGGACATTGACGGGGAACCGGACAGGTCCTTGGCAAGGATAATGGTGTTCGCCCTTCTTAGAGCCAAGAAAATGGGTTGCAATAAGTTTGTGTCCGTTTCAAGATGCCATTGGCTGTTAGTGGGTGTTCTCCTCTTGATTTGCTCCCGGTTTGGGAGTGCACAGGGTGAGTATATTTTCGAATGATTTTCCATGAATAATTATTATTCATGACTTAGAAGGATGTCACTTTCTTCGGAAGGGGGATGGGGGTCATGAATATCGAATATGTCGGTGAATGGACAAATTTTTCTTTTGCCGGAAGAGGCGGAGCACGCACAAATTTAAGTGCGAAGAAAGTTCGTGGAGCACATTGAAATTTGATCGTAACTGTAAGGAAAGCGCACAAAAATTGTGTATATTATAACGATAGATTGTACGAACATTGCATTTTGATCGTAAGTTAAAAGATTGCGCGCTCAGCGTGCAAACATTTTGAGTCGGTAGCCCTAAATAATTCTATAACCTCCCTTTTTTGGTTAAAATAATTACAACCCCACCCCTCTATTTTTGGTCTATGACCCCCAGTATATTCATGACCTCCTCCATTCCGAAAAAAATGACAGCCCCTTAGTAAAAGAGTATTCATAATCTTATTATTAGCCGGCAATAGTTTTAAGTATGACATGTATGAGTTTAGGCTTTCTGGTTCTTAACATTCGATGATATATCTTATCCCATTTGTGGTCTTGCGGTTCTTGAGTCAGGGCTAATCTTATTTCTAAAAAATTTTTGGGCGTTTTCCTTCTTGCAAAAATCATGTGCATGGGGCAGTTATGTTAAGCTTTCCGATCTTATTTATTGTATCCATACAATTCATCTTGAGCGTCAGCATTAGTTGAAGCAAATTGATAAGACTTTTTGAAAATAAAACAAGACAAATAGGAATATTGCTGGATATGTAACCATATACAACAAATGCGATCTGAAGTTTAGAGCTATTCCAAAATCAGTTCCAGACCCGGTTTCCAGTCGCAAATTTGTATGTTGTTACACGCAATTCAAAGGAATTTTATCATCAAGTGACCCACATAGAGGAATACGACATCTATCGTGATCCAATCTGTATTCTGTTGCCTGCAAAAGCCGACGATTAGGTAAGAATTCTAAAAGCAGCGTGACTATATATTCGCGTTAATTTCTTGATAAGCTTAAAACGCATTGAAAACGCCAAATTGCAGTCACAAATTAAAATAAGATCAAAAATCAAAGAGAGGTGCTAGCGGGGTTCGAACCAAGATCGAACTTCCAAATATTTACCACTAAGTCATACCAGTAATTTGATAGATTCGGTAATAATAGTAATGTTATTCCCACTCAGTGGCTCACTCGTGTATTCTATTTCTGTAATGAATTAACACCGTCCAAATAAATGTAACACAAACCTTTACGCTGACTTTAAAATTGTTTGAACGTTGGGAGTATTATTTTCAAGGTAAATAGCCAACAATAGACAATTGAATACATGAATACAAAACCCACCCAAGTCCATGGGAAGTGATTTTGAAAGAAAAACCTGTATATCATTTTAATTCCTTCAGATAGATTTACCTGGTCAATATGGTAAGTTTTACGTGCAAATGAGTGGATTAACCTGTATTAGGTATGACAATTAGCATTTCAGGAACTTTGTGGGGTTCATTTTAAATTTTGGACTTGGGTGTTTTTTTTAATCATATACAAATACAACAATGTTACAATGAGATTACCACTAGTAAGATAATACAAAATAAAGCACACGGGTATGTATAATGTTGATAAGCATTCTGCCATGTAATATAAACCACACACTTTCCTTTATTAAACCCATTTTTTTTCAAAAGTCACTCTCTAGCAATGAATGTTTTACAAGTGGACTTTTATACATACTGGGTTTCAATCAATGTGTTACAAGACTCAAATCATGGAATTGGGTGATTCTTTCATACATGCTATTTTTCACATGCTCAATAGACACAGAGGATGAATTTGAGTTGTTCTTTCATACATATGACAGGCCTATGTATAGCAACAATTTTCCATGCTTAACTCAATCTGGCCAAAGTATGGACTTGGGTGGGTTTTGTATTCATATATTCAATTGACAATGAAAGTTTCTTTTCAGGAAAAACATCGGCCGTACAATATATCGCGTTACAGTAGTCACGCACAAAGATAAACATTTCAACATGTTCAATATACGACTAGGAATATACCCCAACCAAAATTCATGACATTTTCAGGCAAGCTAACTTTAGTTATCATATAACATGACACCCATTTTTGATTTAGGCGCTTTTTCTTGCTTGATGATATGAACATTCTTGTGTTCGTGACATGCAATTTTAATCATTTTCCGAGCTACTTAGGACATGTTCAAGCTTCTTCCATTTAATTCAACTTTTACACGTTATTTGTTGCTTTACACAAATGTTTGATATCTTATCTGTGGTCAAAGTACATAAATGGAGCAATATACGACCCGTGTCTTCTGGAGCTATTTTGATAATACGCGTTTGCCGGCTAAAATTTCAACATTGTGTTACGTAACCCGTGTTCACCAACCCGTATAAATTTTCCGTCGAACAAAAGAGGTCACGAAGTTGCCGTCGTACTGATTGGGAAGTGGTTCAAAATCCCGGGGTCAAAATACCAAACACAAAACGTTATTAAAATGTTTTATAAAGGGTATATTTTGGGTTTTTGTAAAAACGTTTTAATAACAATAAATGTCGGGTTATATAAAGGTGATGAATACGTTTTAAAACATTTTGTATGAAAACACACTACAAAAATACACAACAATATTTGTAAAATATTTTTGCAAACATTTTTTGCCAAATCATTTGTCATCACTTAAGGGATCTAGAATGAGCGTTTATGGCGTTTCGACATTATTTTTTGTGAGACATGAGAGCACCTTAGACGTATCGAATTGCATTCTGAATACGAAGCATGTCTTTCTAATAGCAAATAATTTTGAAATTCACAATATAATACAAATTTTATGACAAATTATTAAAATTTGATATTTTTCAAATTTTTGATATATAACAGTCCTCAAAATAAATGTTATAAATCTATTGATATATTCTTAAAGTGTATGTAGCTGTGAGGAAAAGCCGATGATCAATTGAAAATTTTGACCTTTCATATTGAAGATATGGATTCCCCCCCCCCCCAGACCTATTTTTTTTGGTGTTTTGGGGGAAAAATCCTCAATACGAAAGGTCAAAATTTTCAATTGATCGTCGGCTTTTCATCCCACCTACATACACTTTAAGTATAAATCATCAGATTTATAAAGTTTACTTCAAGTACTGTTAAATATCAAAATATCAATTTTTAATGATTTGCCATAAAATGTGTAATACATTGCGAATTTCAAAAAAATCAAAATTATTTGATATCAGAAGGACATTCTTCGTATTCAGAATGCAATTCGATATGTCTGATGTGCTCTAATGTCCCACAATAAATACTGTCCAAACGTTCATACCCCTTCCCTTAAAGAACTTTATATTAGAATATTTTCAGTAAGTTATCATAAAATATTTATGAATGTTATGAAAACGTTTTATACCTTTTATAAACCCGACATTTAAACGTTTTCTGGAAAACTTTTCAAACATTTTGCGAATGATGTCGAAAACGTTTTGTATTTGCTGATGAACTTATTACACCAAAATAGGGGGGGTTATAAAATTATTAAGAGCTGCTGACTCAAAAATGTTGATATTGCTATAAAAATGTGCACACAATCTTAAGTTATATAATGCAAAATTTGCACGCACTCTGCGCGCGATCTTTTTACTTACGATCACAATTTTTCCGCGCTCCGCCCAATTTATGTACGTTTACAATCAAAGTTTTTGTGCGCTTCACGCCTTAGTCCCAATAATGAATGATGTATATTATAAAAAATTGTCAACACGAGATAAGGGGGGGGGGTCGTAAAAAATTGTGCCCGCGATAGGGAGTTATAAAAAATTGACTCCGGTCGTCGATATATTCATGACCCACACCATTCCGATGAAAATGACAGCCCCCTTATACTTATAGGCCTATACTTATACTGTTACGAGTCGTACTGACTCAAGGCCAAAATCACCTTTTACCCGAATTCACACGAATGCACAACACAAAAACAGTGTTTGTTAAAAGCTAACAAAATCTAAGTCTTTAATTGAAAACAAAGTATGATTGGTACATATAACAACAATTGCATAATACAATAAAATCACACAATCACAGTTTTATTCTATCAGTACTTAACCAACGGTCTTCTTGTTGGTGATCCTAGAGTTCTTGCAATGTTCTGGACGACTGATGTATATATCCTTATTCACTTGTCCTGCGAAAATCAGCGAAGTGCATTGTACACTTGCGTTTATAAATATCCTTGCGTATGAAATCCTCACACGAAAATGGTGCTGCTTATTCCAAACAATGATCTGCTTGCGCTGGTTTCTCCGAATATTTATCTCTTTGCGCCGCTTTCTCCAAAAATGGTGTTTCTTTCTCCAGGGAACAGGCTTTTTCTGCATTGCTCCACTGTATTTGACAGATGTGTGGTTTTAAATTACCAGACTCCAGCAAGTCGACAGAAGAACATTCGATGAGCACATTCGCGTACTCATAAATCTCCTTCGTTGCGGTATTAAAATAGCTCAATTATTGGCTATGTAAACTTGTTAAAATGCACTTCTTTTTTAAAGCACGAAGACCAACACACACACGTGGAGTTGTAGAATCTCCCATGACATTCTGTCATAACAAAGGTTATTGCAGCCTGTCAGATCTGTCAGATCCTTCACAATCCGCAGTAGACCCTATAGATTACTTTGGGTCCATTTTCGTAGCTTCGAAATAACTATACTTCCAGCTTGTCGGTGAAAACATCCATCCATCCATCCATCCATCTTCATCGCTCAGAGGCTGTTTTAAATAGCACTGTAGGAAACCCATGATCTCCATGGCCACACTCAGTAATACTCTGTGAATATCCTGATTTTAACTGGTTAACATTATTTACTCTCTTTTTGAGAGCTATAGCTTTATACATCCATTCACATTACAATCATATTGATACAGGTCTGCAAAGAATTATTACCAACATGATGTTTTATAGCAAACCATCTGAGATTTTCCCCAATGTTCTAATAATAGACATTAACATTTTATTTCACCTTACATCACTTCTTGTGGGCATTCCCGATGATGTCATCCTCTCTTTACACTCTCAGGGATTTTCACTTTGACATAAATAGTCTTGATAAATGATGTTCTTATTTCCATCATAGGGGTTTTCCAGAAAGTCTTAATTAACAAACTATTGCATGATTATAAAGGTAAATCCCCCAATTTCATCTTACATGTACCCGACGAAATGTCTTTCCGTAGTAACAATTGTTGAATTTTTAGTAAATAATACTAACTTGAAACCTATTTATTTACTCCAATATCATCTATAATACCTTTAATCAGTTTTAATCAACATTTAAACATCAAAACATTGCTGGAAAATAACGAAACAAACTTTCTTATGATCTCATGAAAAACCTGAACAATATCCCCATAGGAAAAGTGGTGGCGCTGTGCTGAGTTTCAATGACGTAATACAAATATGGCACTGGCCATCTGGTCACGTGTGCATTTATAAAAGCACATTTATATATACCGTATTTCCTCAAATAAACGCCCCCGGGGCGTTGCATTTTCCAAACTGGGGGGGGGGGCGTTTTTAAGGTCATTTTTAGAACGATAATTCCCGTTTAAGTCAATAGCTAAGCTTAAAACTCACGCCGAAATGACGAACTATGAACTAGAAACACTGATTTATGGTTTAGTTTCGGGTTCTCCGATCAGAGTTTCGCCAATAATTGCTGTTATTATCAAACATGGGGGCAACTTAGTAAGCTTACTACACAAGATAGCATGGAAATATCGGCATTTTTCTTGGTTGAAAAAAGTGGTGTGGGCGTTTGTTTGAAGGGGGCGGTATATACGGTATATACCCGACGTACCCTTCACATCCTATAAAATAAAATATATAATAATATCTTCTCATTGCAGATGTTTTCCAATTTGAACGCGATTTTTATTGCATTGTAGAAAGCAATGTAGATCAAACTCTATCAGTCAATGTAGTTCGAACTGGAGGCGGAACCGCAGCTTCAACAATAAGTAAGTGAACAAAAAAGTGTGGTTTATCAGAACTTGTCATTAATTTATTGCAGGTCAGATAATTTTTGATTGACTATATTTAAACATAATATTCTATGCGACTAGGGCTTGCTTTTGGTGGAAATTTTGTTGCCAATCATGATTTGAAAATTACATAGATGAATGTGTTCATGTTTGTTTTCTAGACGTTAATGTAAACAACATCAATGCAGCTGGTACTGACTATACGTTACCGGCCCCGTCTGAAGTCACAGTGGCACTGAATGCGAATACCGGAATGTATGATGTAGTCATAGTTGGCGACACTGATGTTGAAGAAACCGAATGCTTTGAAATAACCCTTGCAACTCCGACAACAGGAAGCCTTGCATCTTACCTCATTACGACAACTATTTGCATCAAAAATGATGATACAACAAGTAAATGATGTTTTGTTATTATATCATGTAAATATGAAAATGCCAGTTGAAACGGCTTTTTTAGTTTTAGCTTCAAGGGATGCCCGCACCTATAAATTACTTTACATATTTATATTGTATAAAAAACTATGGGTTTTTTTAAATCGTCATTATTGTGACTTGTTAGTTTCTTAGTTATCCAACAGGATCAATGTCACCTGAACGTCAAGGTTTTTTTTTCTTTTTTAGACAAATTAATCGGGTTACAACATATTTTGGAGTTGGTTTTTTTCCCCGACAATTACGGAAGTCGGTCATGATTTGCTAATTACAGTTTTGCAATTGCTCAGTGTTTCCTGGAAGAAATAAATAAATAAAATAAATGTAGATATTTATATAGTGCTTGATGCCGAAAACAGCCTCAAAGCGCTTTACATTTATTCCGCCGTTATTGGAATATGTCGAAACCACGTTTGCTGCCTACAAATGGCGCAGGGTTCATCAGTACGACTGTGACTACCCCTAACAACTTCCCATTGCACCTGGTTGGGGTGACGCAAGCGAGGCAAAGCGTCATGGTAGCGTCGACTCGTTCAGAATGTAATGTTATTCTAAACTAATACACATCTTAAATGTCTTATCATGCCAGGTCTTTTCAAATTTGAACGAGATTTCTATTGCATTGTAGAAAGCAATGCAGACCAAACTCTATCGGTCAATGTAGTTCGAACTGGAGACGGAACCGCAGCTTCAACAATAAGTAAGTAAACAAAAAAGAGTGGTTTATCAGAACTTTTCATTGAATTAATGCAGGTCAGATAATTTCGTTTGACTGTATTTTAACATAATATTCTATGAGATAGGGGCTTGCTTTTAGGGCAATTTTGTTGCCAATCATCATTTGAAAATTACATTGATGAATGTGTTCATGTTTGTTTTCTAGACGTTAATGTAAACAACATCAATGCAGCTGGTACTGACTATACATTACCGGCCCCATCTGAAGTCACAGTGGCACTCAATACGAATACCGCAATGTATGATGTAGTCATAGTTGGCGACACCGATGTTGAAGAAACCGAATGCTTTGAATTAACCCTAGCAACTCCGACAGCAGGAAGCCTTGCATCTTGCCTCATTACGACAACTATTTGCATCAAAAATGATGATACAACAAGTAAATGATGTTTTGTTATTATATCATTTAAAAATGAAAATGCCAGTTGAAACGGCTTTTTAGTTTTAGCTTCAAGGATGCCCGCACCTATAAATTACTTTACATATCTATATTGTATAAAAAACTATGGTTTTTTTAAAATCGTCATTATTGTGACTTGTTAGTTTCTTAGTTATCCATCAGGATCAATGTCACCTGAACGTCAAGGGTTTTTTTTTCTTTTTTTAGAAAAATTAATCGGGTTAAAACATATCGTGAAGCTCTTTTTCCCCGACAATCACGCAAGCCGGTCATGATTCGCTAATTACAGTTTCACAATAGCTCAGTGTTTCCTGGAAGAAATAAATAAATAAAATAAATGTAGATATTTATATAGCGCTTTATGCCGTAAACAGCCTCAAAGCGCTTTACATTTATTCCGCCGTCATTGGAATATGTCGGAACCACGTTTGCTGCTTACAAACGCCGCAGGGTTCATCAGTACGACTGTGACTACCCCTAACAACTTCCCATTGCACCTGGTTGGGGTGACGCAAGCGAGGCAAAGCGTCATGGTGGCGTCGACTCGTTCAGAATGTAATGTTATTCTAAACTAATACACATCTTAAATGTCTTATCATGACAGGTCTGTTCAAATTTGAACGAGATTTCTATTGCATTGTAGAAAGCAATGCAGACCAAACTCTATCGGTCAATGTAGTTCGAACTGGAGACGGAACCGCAGCTTCAACAATAAGTAAGTAAACAAAAAAGAGTGGTTTATCAGAACTTTTCATTGAATTAATGCAGGTCAGATAATTTCGTTTGACTGTATTTTAACATAATATTCTATGAGATAGGGGCTGCTTTTAGGGCAATTTTGTTGCCAATCATCATTTGAAAATTACATTGATGAATGTGTTCATGTTTGTTTTCTAGACGTTAATGTAAACAACATCAACGCAGCTGGTACTGACTATACATTACCGGCCCCATCTGAAGTCACAGTGGCACTCAATACGAATACCGCAATGTATGATGTAGTCATAGTTGGCGACACCGATGTTGAAGAAACCGAATGCTTTGAATTAACCCTAGCAACTCCGACAACAGGAAGCCTTGCATCTTGCCTCATTACGACAACTATATGCATCAAAAATGATGATACAACAAGTAAATGATGTTTTGTTATTATATCATGTAAAAATGAAAATGCCAGTTGAAACGGCTTTTTTAGTTTTAGCTTCAAGGGATGCCCGCACCTATAAATTACTTTACATATCTATATTGTATAAAAAACTATGGTTTTTAATCGTCATTATTGTGACTTGTTAGTTTCTTAGTTATCCATCAGGATCAATGTCACCTGAACGTCAAGATTTTTTTCTTTTTCTTTTTTTAGAAAAATTAATCGGGTTAAAACATATTGTGAAGCTCTTTTTTCCCCGACATTGACGCAAGCCGGTCATGATTTGCTAATTACAGTTTCACAATAGGTCAGTGTTTCCTGGAAGAAATAAATAAATAAAATAAATGTAGATATTTATATAGCGCTTTATGCCGTAAACAGCCTCAAAGCGCTTTACATTTATTCCGCCGTCATTGAATATGTCGGAACCACGTTTGCTGCTTACAAACGCTACAGGGTTCATCAGTACGACTGTGACTACCCCTAACATCTTCCCATTGCACCTGGTTGGGGTGAGGCAAGCGAGGCAAAGCGTCATGGTGGCGTCGACTCGTTCAGAATGTAATGTTATTCTAAACTAATACACATCTTAAATGTCTTATCATGACAGGTCTTTTCAAATTTGAACGAGATTTCTATTGCATTGTAGAAAGCAATGCAGACCAAACTCTATCGGTCAATGTAGTTCGAACTGGAGACGGAACCGCAGCTTCAACAATAAAAAAAAAAAAAAAAAGAGTGGTTTATCAGAACTTTTCATTGAATTAATGCAGGTCAGATAATTTCGTTTGACTGTATTTTAACATAATATTCTATGAGATAGGGGCTGCTTTTAGGGCAATTTTGTTGCCAATCATCATTTGAAAATTACATTGATATATGTGTTCATGTTTGTTTTCTAGACGTTAATGTAAACAACATCAATGCAGCTGGTACTGACTATACATTACCGGCCCCATCTGAAGTCACAGTGGCACTCAATACGAATACCGCAATGTATGATGTAGTCATAGTTGGCGACACCGATGTTGAAGAAACCGAATGCTTTGAATTAACCCTAGCAACTCCGACAGCAGGAAGCCTTGCATCTTGCCTCATTACGACAACTATTTGCATCAAAAATGATGATACAACAAGTAAATGATGTTTTGTTATTATATCATGTAAAAATGAAAATGCCAGTTGAAACGGCTTTTTTAGTTTTAGCTTCAAGGGATGTCCGCACCTATAAATTACTTTACATATCTATATTGTATAAAAAACTATGGTTTTTTTAAATCGTCATTATTGTGACTTGTTAGTTTCTTAGTTATCCATCAGGATCAATGTCACCTGAACGTCAAGGTTTTTTTTTTTCTTTTTAGAAAAATTAATCGGGTTAAAACATATTGTGAAGCTTTTTTCCCCGACAATCACGCAAGCCGGTCATGATTCGCTAATTACAGTTTCACAATAGCTCAGTGTTTCCTGGAAGAAATAAATAAATAAAATGAATGTAGATATTTATATAGGGCTTTATGCCGTAAACAGCCTTAAAGCGCTTTACATTTATTCCGCCGTCATTGGAATATGTCGGAACCACGTTTGCTGCTTACAAACGCCGCAGGGTTCATCAGTACGACTGTGACTACCCCTAACAACTTCCCATTGCACCTGGTTGGGGTGAGGCAAGCGAGGCAAAGCGTCATGGTGTCGTCGACTCGTTCAGAATGTAATGTTATTCTAAACTAATACACATCTTTAATGTCTTATCATGACAGGTCTTTTCAAATTTGAACGAGATTTCTATTGCATTGTAGAAAGCAATGCAGACCAAACTCTATCGGTCAATGTAGTTCGAACTGGAGACGGAACTGCAGCTTCAACAATAAGTAAGTAAACAAAAAGAGTGGTTTATCAGAACTTTTCATTGAATTAATGCAGGTCAGATAATTTCGTTTGACTGTATTTTAACATAATATTCTATGAGATAGGGGCTTGCTTTTAGGGCAATTTTGTTGCCAATCATCATTTGAAAATTACATTGATGAATGTGTTCATGTTTGTTTTCTAGACGTTAATGTAAACAACATCAATGCAGCTGGTACTGACTATACATTACCGGCCCCATCTGAAGTCACAGTGGCACTCAATACGAATACCGCAATGTATGATGTAGTCATAGTTGGCGACACCGATGTTGAAGAAACCGAATGCTTTGAATTAACCCTAGCAACTCCGACAACAGGAAGCCTTGCATCTTGCCTCATTACGACAACTATATGCATCAAAAATGATGATACAACAAGTAAATGATGTTTTGTTATTATATCATGTAAAAATGAAAATGCCAGTTGAAACGGCTTTTTTAGTTTTAGCTTCAACGGATGCCCGCACCTATAAATGACTTTACATATCTATATTGTATACAAAACTATGTGTTTTTTTAAATCGTCATTATTGTGACTTGTTAGTTTCTTAGTTATCCATCAGGATCAATGTCACCTGAACGTCAAGATTTTTTCTTTTTCTTTTTTAGAAAAATTAATCGGGTTAAAACATATTGTGAAGCTCTTTTTTTTTCGACATTGACGCAAGCCGGTCATGATTTGCTAATTACAGTTTCACAATAGGTCAGTGTTTCCTGGAAGAAATAAATAAATAAAATAAATGTAGATATTTATATAGCGCTTTATGCCATAAACAGCCTCAAAGCGCTTTACATTTATTCCGCCGGCGTTATTGGAATATGTCGGAACCACGTTTGCTGCTTACAAACGCTACAGGGTTCATCAGTACGACTGTGACTACCCCTAACATCTTCCCATTGCACCTGGTTGGGGTGAGGCAAGCGAGGCAAAGCGTCATGGTGGCGTCGACTCGTTCAGAATGTAATGTTATTCTAAACTAATACACATCTTAAATGTCTTATCATGACAGGTCTTTTCAAATTTGAACGAGATTTCTATTGCATTGTAGAAAGCAATGCAGACCAAACTCTATCGGTCAATGTAGTTCGAACTGGAGACGGAACCGCAGCTTCAACAATAAGTAAGTAAACAAAAAGAGTGGTTTATCAGAACTTTTCATTGAATTAATGCAGGTCAGATAATTTCGTTTGACTGTATTTTAACATAATATTCTATGAGATAGGGGCTGCTTTTAGGGCAATTTTGTTGCCAATCATCATTTGAAAATTACATTGATATATGTGTTCATGTTTGTTTTCTAGACGTTAATGTAAACAACATCAATGCAGCTGGTACTGACTATACATTACCGGCCCCATCTGAAGTCACAGTGGCACTCAATACGAATACCGCAATGTATGATGTAGTCATAGTTGGCGACACCGATGTTGAAGAAACCGAATGCTTTGAATTAACCCTAGCAACTCCGACAGCAGGAAGCCTTGCATCTTGCCTCATTACGACAACTATTTGCATCAAAAATGATGATACAACAAGTAAATGATGTTTTGTTGTTATATCATGTAAAAATGAAAATGCCAATTGAAACGGCTTTTTTAGTTTTAGCTTCAAGGGATGCCCGCACCTATAAATTACTTTACATATCTATATTGTATAAAAAACTATGTGTTTTTTTAAATCGTCATTATTGTGACTTGTTAGTTTCTTAGTTATCCATCAGGATCAATGTCACCTGAACGTCAAGGTTTTTTTTTCTTCTTTTTTAGAAAAATTAATCGGGTTAAAACATATTGTGAAGCTCTTTTTTCCCGATAATCACGCAAGCCGGTCATGATTCGCTAATTACAGTTTCACAATAGCTCAGTGTTTCCTGGAAGAAATAAATAAATAAAATAAATGTAGATATTTATACAGCGCTTTATGCCGTAAACAGCCTCAAAGCGCTTTACATCTATTCCGCCGTCATTGGAATATGTCGGTACCACGTTTGCTGCTTACAAATGCCGCAAGGTTCATCAGTACGACTGTGACTACCCCTAACAACTTCCCATTGCACCTGGTTGGGTGACGCAAGCGAGGCAAAGCGTCATGGTGGCGTCGACTCGTTCAGAATGTAATGTTATTCTAAACTAATACACATCTTAAATGTCTTATCATGACAGGTCTTTTCAAATTTGAACGAGATTTCTATTGCATTGTAGAAAGCAATGCAGACCAAACTCTATCGGTCAATGTAGTTCGAACTGGAGACGGAACCGCAGCTTCAACAATAAAAAAAAAAAAAAAAAGAGTGGTTTATCAGAACTTTTCATTGAATTAATGCAGGTCAGATAATTTCGTTTGACTGTATTTTAACATAATATTCTATGAGATAGGGGCTGCTTTTAGGGCAATTTTGTTGCCAATCATCATTTGAAAATTACATTGATATATGTGTTCATGTTTGTTTTCTAGACGTTAATGTAAACAACATCAATGCAGCTGGTACTGACTATACATTACCGGCCCCATCTGAAGTCACAGTGGCACTCAATACGAATACCGCAATGTATGATGTAGTCATAGTTGGCGACACCGATGTTGAAGAAACCGAATGCTTTGAATTAACCCTAGCAACTCCGACAGCAGGAAGCCTTGCATCTTGCCTCATTACGACAACTATTTGCATCAAAAATGATGATACAACAAGTAAATGATGTTTTGTTATTATATCATGTAAAAATGAAAATGCCAGTTGAAACGGCTTTTTTGGTTTTAGCTTCAAGGGATGTCCGCACCTATAAATTACTTTACATATCTATATTGTATAAAAAACTATGGTTTTTTTTAAATCGTCATTATTGTGACTTGTTAGTTTCTTAGTTATCCATCAGGATCAATGTCACCTGAACGTCAAGGTTTTTTTTTTTTTTTTTTAGAAAAATTAATCGGGTTAAAACATATTGTGAAGCTCTTTTTTCCCCGACAATCACGCAAGCCGGTCATGATTCGCTAATTACAGTTTCACAATAGCTCAGTGTTTCCTGGAAGAAATAAATAAATAAAATAAATGTAGATATTTATATAGGGCTTTATGCCGTAAACAGCCTTAAAGCGCTTTACATTTATTCCGCCGTCATTGGAATATGTCGGAACCACGTTTGCTGCTTACAAACGCCGCAGGGTTCATCAGTACGACTGTGACTACCCCTAACAACTTCCCATTGCACCTGGTTGGGGTGAGGCAAGCGAGGCAAAGCGTCATGGTGTCGTCGACTCGTTCAGAATGTAATGTTATTCTAAACTAATACACATCTTTAATGTCTTATCATGACAGGTCTTTTCAAATTTGAACGAGATTTCTATTGCATTGTAGAAAGCAATGCAGACCAAACTCTATCGGTCAATGTAGTTCGAACTGGAGACGGAACTGCAGCTTCAACAATAAGTAAGTAAACAAAAAAGAGTGGTTTATCAGAACTTTTCATTGAATTAATGCAGGTCAGATAATTTCGTTTGACTGTATTTTAACATAATATTCTATGAGATAGGGGCTTGCTTTTAGGGCAATTTTGTTGCCAATCATCATTTGAAAATTACATTGATGAATGTGTTCATGTTTGTTTTCTAGACGTTAATGTAAACAACATCAATGCAGCTGGTACTGACTATACATTACCGGCCCCATCTGAAGTCACAGTGGCACTCAATACGAATACCGCAATGTATGATGTAGTCATAGTTGGCGACACCGATGTTGAAGAAACCGAATGCTTTGAATTAACCCTAGCAACTCCGACAACAGGAAGCCTTGCATCTTGCCTCATTACGACAACTATATGCATCAAAAATGATGATACAACAAGTAAATGATGTTTTGTTATTATATCATGTAAAAATGAAAATGCCAGTTGAAACGGCTTTTTTAGTTTTAGCTTCAAGGGATGCCCGCACCTATAAATTACTTTACATATCTATATTGTATAAAAAACTATGTTTTTTTTAAATCGTCATTATTGTGACTTGTTAGTTTCTTAGTTATCCATCAGGATCAATGTCACCTGAACGTCAAGATTTTTTTTCTTTTTCTTTTTTTAGAAAAATTAATCGGGTTAAAACATATTGTGAAGCTCTTTTTTCCCCGACATTGACGCAAGCCGGTCATGATTTGCTAATTACAGTTTCACAATAGGTCAGTGTTTCCTGGAAGAAATAAATAAATAAAATAAATGTAGATATTTATATAGCGCTTTATGCCGTAAACAGCCTCAAAGCGCTTTACATTTATTCCGCCGGCATTGGAATATGTCGGAACCACGTTTGCTGCTTACAAACGCTACAGGGTTCATCAGTACGACTGTGACTACCCTAACATCTTCCCATTGCACCTGGTTGGGGTGAGGCAAGCGAGGCAAAGCGTCATGGTGGCGTCGACTCGTTCAGAATGTAATGTTATTCTAAACTAATACACATCTTAAATGTCTTATCATGACAGGTCTTTTCAAATTTGAACGAGATTTCTATTGCATTGTAGAAAGCAATGCAGACCAAACTCTATCGGTCAATGTAGTTCGAACTGGAGACGGAACCGCAGCTTCAACAATAAGAAAAAAAAAAAAAAAGAGTGGTTTATCAGAACTTTTCATTGAATTAATGCAGGTCAGATAATTTCGTTTGACTGTATTTTAACATAATATTCTATGAGATAGGGGCTGCTTTTAGGGCAATTTTGTTGCCAATCATCATTTGAAAATTACATTGATATATGTGTTCATGTTTGTTTTCTAGACGTTAATGTAAACAACATCAATGCAGCTGGTACTGACTATACATTACCGGCCCCATCTGAAGTCACAGTGGCACTCAATACGAATACCGCAATGTATGATGTAGTCATAGTTGGCGACACCGATGTTGAAGAAACCGAATGCTTTGAATTAACCCTAGCAACTCCGACAGCAGGAAGCCTTGCATCTTGCCTCATTACGACAACTATTTGCATCAAAAATGATGATACAACAAGTAAATGATGTTTTGTTGTTATATCATGTAAAAATGAAAATGCCAATTGAAACGGCTTTTTAGTTTTAGCTTCAAGGGATGCCCGCACCTATAAATTACTTTACATATCTATATTGTATAAAAAACTATGGTTTTTTTAAATCGTCATTATTGTGACTTGTTAGTTTCTTAGTTATCCATCAGGATCAATGTCACCTGAACGTCAAGGTTTTTTTTTTTTTCTTTTTTTAGAAAAATTAATCGGGTTAAAACATATTGTGAAGCTCTTTTTTCCCCGATAATCACGCAAGCCGGTCATGATTCGCTAATTACAGTTTCACAATAGCTCAGTGTTTCCTGGAAGAAATAAATAAATAAAATAAATGTAGATATTTATACAGCGCTTTATGCCGTAAACAGCCTCAAAGCGCTTTACATCTATTCCGCCGTCATTGGAATATGTCGGTACCACGTTTGCTGCTTACAAATGCCGCAAGGTTCATCAGTACGACTGTGACTACCCCTAACAACTTCCCATTGCACCTGGTTGGGTGACGCAAGCGAGGCAAAGCGTCATGGTGGCGTCGACTCGTTCAGAATGTAATGTTATTCTAAACTAATACACATCTTAAATGTCTTATCATGACAGGTCTTTTCAAATTTGAACGAGATTTCTATTGCATTGTAGAAAGCAATGCAGACCAAACTCTATCGGTCAATGTAGTTCGAACTGGAGACGGAACCGCAGCTTCAACAATAAGTAAGTAAACAAAAAGAGTGGTTTATCAGAACTTTTCATTGAATTAATGCAGGTCAGATAATTTCGTTTGACTGTATTTTAACATAATATTCTATGAGATAGGGGCTGCTTTTAGGGCAATTTTGTTGCCAATCATCATTTGAAAATTACATTGATGAATGTGTTCATGTTTGTTTTCTAGACGTTAATGTAAACAACATCAATGCAGCTGGTACTGACTATACATTACCGGCCCCATCTGAAGTCACAGTGGCACTCAATACGAATACCGCAATGTATGATGTAGTCATAGTTGGCGACACCGATGTTGAAGAAACCGAATGCTTTGAATTAACCCTAGCAACTCCGACAGCAGGAAGCCTTGCATCTTGCCTCATTACGACAACTATTTGCATCAAAAATGATGATACAACAAGTAAATGATGTTTTGTTATTATATCATGTAAAAATGAAAATGCCAGTTGAAACGGCTTTTTAGTTTTAGCTTCAAGGATGCCCGCACCTATAAATTACTTTACATATCTATATTGTATAAAAACTATGTTTTTTTAAATCGTCATTATTGTGACTTGTTAGTTTCTTAGTTATCCATCAGGATCAATGTCACCTGAACGTCAAGATTTTTTCTTTTTCTTTTTTAGAAAAATTAATCGGGTTAAAACATATTGTGAAGCTCTTTTTCCCCGACATTGACGCAAGCCGGTCATGATTCGCTAATTACAGTTTCACAATAGGTCAGTGTTTCCTGGAAGAAATAAATAAATAAAATAAATGTAGATATTTATATAGCGCTTTATGCCGTAAACAGCCTCAAAGCGCTTTACATTTATTCCGCCGGCATTGGAATATGTCGGAACCACGTTTGCTGCTTACAAACGCTACAGGGTTCATCAGTACGACTGTGACTACCCCTAACATCTTCCCATTGCACCTGGTTGGGGTGAGGCAAGCGAGGCAAAGCGTCATGGTGGCGTCGACTCGTTCAGAATGTAATGTTATTCTAAACTAATACACATCTTAAATGTCTTATCATGACAGGTCTTTTCAAATTTGAACGAGATTTCTATTGCATTGTAGAAAGCAATGCAGACCAAACTCTATCGGTCAATGTAGTTCGAACTGGAGACGGAACCGCAGCTTCAACAATAAAAAAAAAAAAAAAAAAGAGTGGTTTATCAGAACTTTTCATTGAATTAATGCAGGTCAGATAATTTCGTTTGACTGTATTTTAACATAATATTCTATGAGATAGGGGCTGCTTTTAGGGCAATTTTGTTGCCAATCATCATTTGAAAATTACATTGATATATGTGTTCATGTTTGTTTTCTAGACGTTAATGTAAACAACATCAATGCAGCTGGTACTGACTATACATTACCGGCCCCATCTGAAGTCACAGTGGCACTCAATACGAATACCGCAATGTATGATGTAGTCATAGTTGGCGACACCGATGTTGAAGAAACCGAATGCTTTGAATTAACCCTAGCAACTCCGACAGCAGGAAGCCTTGCATCTTGCCTCATTACGACAACTATTTGCATCAAAAATGATGATACAACAAGTAAATGATGTTTTGTTGTTATATCATGTAAAAATGAAAATGCCAATTGAAACGGCTTTTTAGTTTTAGCTTCAAGGGATGTCCGCACCTATAAATTACTTTACATATCTATATTGTATAAAAAACTATGTTTTTTTTTAAATCGTCATTATTGTGACTTGTTAGTTTCTTAGTTATCCATCAGGATCAATGTCACCTGAACGTCAAGGTTTTTTTCTTCTTTTTTTAGAAAAATTAATCGGGTTAAAACATATTGTGAAGCTCTTTTTTCCCCGATAATCACGCAAGCCGGTCATGATTCGCTAATTACAGTTTCACAATAGCTCAGTGTTTCCTGGAAGAAATAAATAAATAAAATAAATGTAGATATTTATACAGCGCTTTATGCCGTAAACAGCCTCAAAGCACTGTACATCTATTCCGCCGTCATTGGAATATGTCGGTACCACGTTTGCTGCTTACAAATGCCGCAAGGTTCATCAGTACGACTGTGACTACCCCTAACAACTTCCCATTGCACCTGGTTGGGTGACGCAAGCGAGGCAAAGCGTCATGGTGGCGTCGACTCGTTCAGAATGTAATGTTATTCTAAACTAATACACATCTTAAATGTCTTATCATGACAGGTCTTTTCAAATTTGAACGAGATTTCTATTGCATTGTAGAAAGCAATGCAGACCAAACTCTATCGGTCAATGTAGTCCGAACTGGAGACGGAACCGCAGCTTCAACAATAAGTAAGTAAACAAAAAAGAGTGGTTTATCAGAACTTTTCATTGAATTAATGCAGGTCAGATAATTTCGTTTGACTGTATTTTAACATAATATTCTATGAGATAGGGGCTGCTTTTAGGGCAATTTTGTTGCCAATCATCATTTGAAAATTACATTGATGAATGTGTTCATGTTTGTTTTCTAGACGTTAATGTAAACAACATCAATGCAGCTGGTACTGACTATACATTACCGGCCCCATCTGAAGTCACAGTGGCACTCAATACGAATACCGCAATGTATGATGTAGTCATAGTTGGCGACACCGATGTTGAAGAAACCGAATGCTTTGAATTAACCCTAGCAACTCCGACAGCAGGAAGCCTTGCATCTTGCCTCATTACGACAACTATTTGCATCAAAAATGATGATACAACAAGTAAATGATGTTTTGTTATTATATCATGTAAAAATGAAAATGCCAGTTGAAACGGCTTTTTTAGTTTTAGCTTCAAGGGATGCCCGCACCTATAAATTAGTTTACATATCTATATTGTATAAAAAAACTATGTTTTTTTAAATCGTCATTATTGTGACTTGTTAGTTTCTTAGTTATCCATCAGGATCAATGTCACCTGAACGTCAAGGGTTTTTTTCTCTTTCTTTTTTTAGAAAAATTAATCGGGTTAAAACATATTGTGAAGCTCCTTTTTCCCCGACAATCACGCAAGCCGGTCATGATTCGCTAATTACAGTTTCACAATAGCTCAGTGTTTCCTGGAAGAAATAAATAAATAAAATAAATGTAGACATTTATATAGCGCTTTATGCCGTAAACAGCCTCAAAGCGCTTTACATTTATTCCGCCGTCATTAGAATATGTCGGAACCACGTTTGCTGCTTACAAACGCCGCAGGGTTCATCAGTACGACTGTGACTACCCTAACAACTTCCCATTGCACCTGGTTGGGGTGAGGCAAGCGAGGCAAAGCGTCATGGTGGCGTCGACTCGTTCAGAATGTAATGTTATTCTAAACTAATACACATCTTAAATGTCTTATCATGACAGGTCTTTTCAAATTTGAACGAGATTTCTATTGCATTGTAGAAAGCAATGCAGACCAAACTCTATCGGTCAATGTAGTTCGAACTGGAGACGGAACCGCAGCTTCAACAATAAGTAAGTAAACAAAAAAGAGTGGTTTATCAGAACTTTTCATTGAATTATTGCAGGTCAGATAATTTCGTTTGACTGTATTTTAACATAATATTCTATGAGATAGGGGCTGCTTTTAGGGCAATTTTGTTGCCAATCATCATTTGAAAATTATATTGATGAATGTGTTCATGTTTGTTTTCTAGACGTTAATGTAAACAACATCAATGCAGCAGGTACTGACTATACATTACCGGCCCCATCTGAAGTCACAGTGGCACTCAATACGAATACCGCAATGTATGATGTAGTCATAGTTGGCGACACCGATGTTGAAGAAACCGAATGCTTTGAATTAACCCTAGCAACTCCGACAGCAGGAAGCCTTGCATCTTGCCTCATTACGACAACTATTTGCATCAAAAATGATGATACAACAAGTAAATGATGTTTTGTTATTATATCATGTAAAAATGAAAATCCCAGTTGAAACGGCTTTTTTAGTTTTAGCTTCAAGGGATGCCCGCACCTATACACCAATCCGAGAAGCGTTTACTGTATTTGGCCCTCTATTGACGGTAACACAGATGTACCAGAGCGGGAGATTTAATTCGTAATTCAATACTCATGATTGTGTATTGAATATCACTATTGTGTACAATTCCCGGGTACAATTCTGTATAGCACACAATAAATAATGGATAGAACCCCCGACCTCGGGACACCGCAGTTTTACATCGGGGACACCGCAGTAATGGCGAAGTCGGATAGGTGTATAAATTACTTTACATATCTATATTGTATAAAAACTATGTTTTTTTAAATCGTCATTATTGTGACTTGTTAGTTTCTTAGTTATCCATCAGGATCAATGTCACCTGAACGTCAAGGTTTTTTTTCTTCTTTTTTTAGAAAAATTAATCGGGTTAAAACATATTGTGAAGCTCTTTTTTCCCCGACAATCACGCAAGCCGGTCATGATTCGCTAATTACAGTTTCACAATAGCTCAGTGTTTCCTGGAAGAAATAAATAAATAAAATAAATGTAGATATTTATATAGGGCTTTATGCCGTAAACAGCCTTAAAGCGCTTTACATTTATTCCGCCGTCATTGGAATATGTCGGAACCACGTTTGCTGCTTACAAACGCCGCAGGGTTCATCAGTACGACTGTGACTACCCCTATCAACTTCCCATTGCACCTGGTTGGGGTGAGGCAAGCGAGGCAAAGCGTCATGGTGGCGTCGACTCGTTCAGAATGTAATGTTATTCTAAACTAATACACATCTTTAATGTCTTATCATGACAGGTCTTTTCAAATTTGAACGAGATTTCTATTGCATTGTAGAAAGCAATGCAGACCAAACTCTATCGGTCAATGTAGTTCGAACTGGAGACGGAACTGCAGCTTCAACAATAAGTAAGTAAACAAAAAGAGTGGTTTATCAGAACTTTTCATTGAATTAATGCAGGTCAGATAATTTCGTTTGACTGTATTTTAACATAATATTCTATGAGATAGGGGCTTGCTTTTAGGGCAATTTTGTTGCCAATCATCATTTGAAAATTACATTGATGAATGTGTTCATGTTTGTTTTCTAGACGTTAATGTAAACAACATCAATGCAGCTGGTACTGACTATACATTACCGGCCCCATCTGAAGTCACAGTGGCACTCAATACGAATACCGCAATGTATGATGTAGTCATAGTTGGCGACACCGATGTTGAAGAAACCGAATGCTTTGAATTAACCCTAGCAACTCCGACAGCAGGAAGCCTTGCATCTTGCCTCATTACGACAACTATTTGCATCAAAAATGATGATACAACAAGTAAATGATGTTTTGTTATTATATCATGTAAAAATGAAAATGCCAGTTGAAACGGCTTTTTTAGTTTTAGGTTCAAGGGATGCCCGCACCTATAAATTACTTTACATATCTATATTGTATAAAAAACTATGTTTTTTTTTAAATCGTCATTATTGTGACTTGTTAGTTTTTTAGTTATCCATCAGGATCAATGTCACCTGAACGTCAAGGTTTTTTTTTCTTTTTTTAGAAAAATTAATCGGGTTAAAACATATCGTGAAGCTCTTTTTTTTCCCCGACAATCACGCAAGCCGGTCATGATTCGCTAATTACAGTTTCACAATAGCTCAGTGTTTCCTGGAAGAAATAAATAAATAAAATAAATGTAGATATTTATATAGCGCTTTATGCCGTAAACAGCCTCAAAGCGCTTTACATTTATTCCGCCGTCATTGGAATATGTCGGAACCACGTTTGCTGCTTACAAACGCCGCAGGGTTCATCAGTGCGACTGTGACTACCCCTAACAACTTCCCATTGCACCTGGTTGGGTGACGCAAGCGAGGCAAAGCGTCATGGTGGCGTCGACTCGTTCAGAATGTAATGTTATTCTAAACTAATACACATCTTAAATGTCTTATCATGACAGGTCTTTTCAAATTTGAACGAGATTTCTATTGCATTGTAGAAAGCAATGCAGACCAAACTCTATCGGTCAATGTAGTTCGAACTGGAGACGGAACCGCAGCTTCAACAATAAGTAAGTAAACAAAAAAGAGTGGTTTATCAGAACTTTTCATTGAATTAATGCAGGTCAGATAATTTCGTTTGACTGTATTTTAACATAATATTCTATGAGATAGGGGCTTGCTTTTAGGGCAATTTTGTTGCCAATCATCATTTGAAAATTACATTGATGAATGTGTTCATGTTTGTTTTCTAGACGTTAATGTAAACAACATCAATGCAGCTGGTACTGACTATACATTACCGGCCCCATCTGAAGTCACAGTGGCACTCAATACGAATACCGCAATGTATGATGTAGTCATAGTTGGCGACACCGATGTTGAAGAAACCGAATGCTTTGAATTAACCCTAGCAACTCCGACAGCAGGAAGCCTTGCATCTTGCCTCATTACGACAACTATTTGCATCAAAAATGATGATACAACAAGTAAATGATGTTTTGTTATTATATCATGTAAAAATGAAAATGCCAGTTGAAACGGCTTTTTTAGTTTTAGGTTCAAGGGATGCCCGCACCTATAAATTACTTTACATATCTATATTGTATAAAAACTATGTTTTTTTTAAATCGTCATTATTGTGACTTGTTAGTTTTTAGTTATCCATCAGGATCAATGTCACCTGAACGTCAAGTTTTTTTTTTCTTTTTTAGAAAAATTAATCGGGTTAAAACATATCGTGAAGCTTTTTTTCCCCGACAATCACGCAAGCCGGTCATGATTCGCTAATTACAGTTTCACAATAGCTCAGTGTTTCCTGGAAGAAATAAATAAATAAAATAAATGTAGATATTTATATAGCGCTTTATGCCGTAAACAGCCTCAAAGCGCTTTACATTTATTCCGCCGTCATTGGAATATGTCGGAACCACGTTTGCTGCTTACAAACGCCGCAGGGTTCATCAGTGCGACTGTGACTACCCCTAACAACTTCCCATTGCACCTGGTTGGGTGACGCAAGCGAGGCAAAGCGTCATGGTGGCGTCGACTCGTTCAGAATGTAATGTTATTCTAAACTAATACACATCTTAAATGTCTTATCATGACAGGTCTTTTCAAATTTGAACGAGATTTCTATTGCATTGTAGAAAGCAATGCAGACCAAACTCTATCGGTCAATGTAGTTCGAACTGGAGACGGAACCGCAGCTTCAACAATAAGTAAGTAAACAAAAAAGAGTGGTTTATCAGAACTTTTCATTGAATTAATGCAGGTCAGATAATTTCGTTTGACTGTATTTTAACATAATATTCTATGAGATAGGGGCTGCTTTTAGGGCAATTTTGTTGCCAATCATCATTTGAAAATTACATTGATGAATGTGTTCATGTTTGTTTTCTAGACGTTAATGTAAACAACATCAACGCAGCTGGTACTGACTATACATTACCGGCCCCATCTGAAGTCACAGTGGCACTCAATACGAATACCGCAATGTATGATGTAGTCATAGTTGGCGACACCGATGTTGAAGAAACCGAATGCTTTGAATTAACCATAGCAACTCCGACAACAGGAAGCCTTGCATCTTGCCTCATTACGACAACTATATGCATCAAAAATGATGATACAACAAGTAAATGATGTTTTGTTATTATATCATGTAAAAATGAAAATGCCAGTTGAAACGGCTTTTTTAGTTTTAGCTTCAAGGATGCCCGCACCTATAAATTACTTTACATATCTATATTGTATAAAAAACTATGTTTTTTTTAAATCGTCATTATTGTGACTTGTTAGTTTCTTAGTTATCCATCAGGATCAATGTCACCTGAACGTCAAGATTTTTTTCTTTTTCTTTTTTTAGAAAAATTAATCGGGTTAAAACATATTGTGAAGCTCTTTTTTCCCCGACATTGACGCAAGCCGGTCATGATTCGCTAATTACAGTTTCACAATAGGTCAGTGTTTCCTGGAAGAAATAAATAAATAAAATAAATGTAGATATTTATATAGCGCTTTATGCCGTAAACAGCCTCAAAGCGCTTTACATTTATTCCGCCGTCATTGAATATGTCGGAACCACGTTTGCTGCTTACAAACGCTGCAGGGTTCATCAGTACGACTGTGACTACCCCTAACATCTTCCCATTGCACCTGGTTGGGATGAGGCAAGCGAGGCAAAGCGTCATGGTGGCGTCGACTCGTTCAGAATGTAATTTTATTCTAAACTAATACTCATCTTAAATGTCTTATCATGACAGGTCTTTTCAAATTTGAACGAGATTTCTATTGCATTGTAGAAAGCAATGCAGACCAAACTCTATCGGTCAATGTAGTTCGAACTGGAGACGGAACCGCAGCTTCAACAATAAGTAAGTAAACAAAAAGAGTGGTTTATCAGAACTTTTCATTGAATTAATGCAGGTCAGATAATTTCGTTTGACTGTATTTTAACATAATATTCTATGAGATAGGGGCTGCTTTTAGGGCAATTTTGTTGCCAATCATCATTTGAAAATTACATTGATGAATGTGTTCATGTTTGTTTTCTAGACGTTAATGTAATCAACATCAATGCAGCTGGTACTGACTATACATTACCGGCCCCATCTGAAGTCACAGTGGCACTCAATACGAATACCGCAATGTATGATGTAGTCATAGTTGGCGACACCGATGTTGAAGAAACCGAATGCTTTGAATTAACCCTAGCAACTCCGACAGCAGGAAGCCTTGCATCTTGCCTCATTACGACAACTATTTGCATCAAAAATGATGATACAACAAGTAAATGATGTTTTGTTGTTATATCATGTAAAAATGAAAATGCCAATTGAAACGGCTTTTAGTTTTAGCTTCAAGGGATGCCCGCACCTATAAATTACTTTACATATCTATATTGTATAAAAAACTATGTTTTTTTTTAAATCGTCATTATTGTGACTTGTTAGTTTCTTAGTTATCCATCAGGATCAATGTCACCTGAACGTCAAGGTTTTTTTTCTTCTTTTTTTAGAAAAATTAATCGGGTTAAAACATATTGTGAAGCTCTTTTTTCCCCGATAATCACGCAAGCCGGTCATGATTCGCTAATTACAGTTTCACAATAGCTCAGTGTTTCCTGGATGAAATAAATAAATAAAATAAATGTAGATATTTATACAGCGTTTTATGCCGTAAACAGCCTCAAAGCGCTTTACATCTATTCCGCCGTCATTGGAATATGTCGGTACCACGTTTGCTGCTTACAAATGCCGCAAGGTTCATCAGTACGACTGTGACTACCCCTAACAACTTCCCATTGCACCTGGTTGGGTGACGCAAGCGAGGCAAAGCGTCATGGTGGCGTCGACTCGTTCAGAATGTAATGTTATTCTAAACTAATACACATCTTTAATGTCTTATCATGACAGGTCTTTTCAAATTTGAACGAGATTTCTATTGCATTGTAGAAAGCAATGCAGACCAAACTCTATCGGTCAATGTAGTTCGAACTGGAGACGGAACCGCAGCTTCAACGATAAGTAAGTAAACAAAAAAGAGTGGTTTATCAGAACTTTTCATTGAATTATTGCAGGTCAGATAATTTCGTTTGACTGTATTTTAACATAATATTCTATGAGATAGGGGCTGCTTTTAGGGCAATTTTGTTGCCAATCATCATTTGAAAATTATATTGATGAATGTGTTCATGTTTGTTTTCTAGACGTTAATGTAAACAACATCAATGCAGCAGGTACTGACTATACATTACCGGCCCCATCTGAAGTCACAGTGGCACTCAATACGAATACCGCAATGTATGATGTAGTCATAGTTGGCGACACCGATGTTGAAGAAACCGAATGCTTTGAATTAACCCTAGCAACTCCGACAGCAGGAAGCCTTGCATCTTGCCTCATTACGACAACTATTTGCATCAAAAATGATGATACAACAAGTAAATGATGTTTTGTTATTATATCATGTAAAAATGAAAATCCCAGTTGAAACGGCTTTTTTAGTTTTAGCTTCAAGGGATGCCCGCACCTATACACCAATCCGAGAAGCGTTTACTGTATTTGGCCCTCTATTGACGGTAACACAGATGTACCAGAGCGGGAGATTTAATTCGTAATTCAATACTCATGATTGTGTATTGAATATCACTATTGTGTACAATTCCCGGGTACAATTCTGTATAGCACACAATAAATAATGGATAGAACCCCCGACCTCGGGACACCGCAGTTTTACATCGGGGACACCGCAGTAATGGCGAAGTCGGATAGGTGTATAAATTACTTTACATATCTATATTGTATAAAAAACTATGTTTTTTTTTAAATCGTCATTATTGTGACTTGTTAGTTTCTTAGTTATCCATCAGGATCAATGTCACCTGAACGTCAAGGTTTTTTTTTCTTTTTTTAGAAAAATTAATCGGGTTAAAACATATTGTGAAGCTCTTTTTTCCCCGACAATCACGCAAGCCGGTCATGATTCGCTAATTACAGTTTCACAATAGCTCAGTGTTTCCTGGAAGAAATAAATAAATAAAATAAATGTAGATATTTATATAGGGCTTTATGCCGTAAACAGCCTTAAAGCGCTTTACATTTATTCCGCCGTCATGGGAATATGTCGGAACCACGTTTGCTGCTTACAAACGCCGCAGGGTTCATCAGTACGACTGTGACTACCCCTAACAACTTCCCATTGCACCTGGTTGGGGTGAGGCAAGCGAGGCAAAGCGTCATGGTGGCGTCGACTCGTTCAGAATGTAATGTTATTCTAAACTAATACACATCTTTAATGTCTTATCATGACAGGTCTTTTCAAATTTGAACGAGATTTCTATTGCATTGTAGAAAGCAATGCAGACCAAACTCTATCGGTCAATGTAGTTCGAACTGGAGACGGAACTGCAGCTTCAACAATAAGTAAGTAAACAAAAAAGAGTGGTTTATCAGAACTTTTCATTGAATTAATGCAGGTCAGATAATTTCGTTTGACTGTATTTTAACATAATATTCTATGAGATAGGGGCTTGCTTTTAGGGCAATTTTGTTGCCAATCATCATTTGAAAATTACATTGATGAATGTGTTCATGTTTGTTTTCTAGACGTTAATGTAAACAACATCAATGCAGCTGGTACTGACTATACATTACCGGCCCCATCTGAAGTCACAGTGGCACTCAATACGAATACCGCAATGTATGATGTAGTCATAGTTGGCGACACCGATGTTGAAGAAACCGAATGCTTTGAATTAACCCTAGCAACTCCGACAGCAGGAAGCCTTGCATCTTGCCTCATTACGACAACTATTTGCATCAAAAATGATGATACAACAAGTAAATGATGTTTTGTTATTATATCATGTAAAAATGAAAATGCCAGTTGAAACGGCTTCTTTAGTTTTAGCTTCAAGGGATGCCCGCACCTATAAATTACTTTACATATCTATATTGTATAAAAAACTATGTTTTTTTTTAAATCGTCATTATTGTGACTTGTTAGTTTCTTAGTTATCCATCAGGATCAATGTCACCTGAACGTCAAGGTTTTTTTTTTTTTTTTTAGAAAAATTAATCGGGTTAAAACATATTTTGAAGCTCTTTTTTCCCCGACAATCACGCAAGCCGGTCATGATTCGCTAATTACAGTTTCACAATAGCTCAGTGTTTCCTGGAAGAAATAAATAAATAAAATAAATGTAGATATTTATATAGCGCTTTATGCCGTAAACAGCCTCAAAGCGCTTTACATCTATTCCGCCGTCATTGGAATATGTCGGTACCACGTTTGCTGCTTGCAAATGCCGCAAGGTTCATCAGTACGACTGTGACTACCCCTAACAACTTCCCATTGCACCTGGTTGGGGTGAGGCAAGCGAGGCAAAGCGTCATGGTGGCGTCGACTCGTTCAGAATGTAATGTTATTCTAAACTAATACACATCTTAAATGTCTTATCATGACAGGTCTTTTCAAATTTGAACGAGATTTCTATTGCATTGTAGAAAGCAATGCAGACCAAACTCTATCGGTCAATGTAGTTCGAACTGGAGACGGAACCGCAGCTTCAACAATAAGTAAGTAAATAAAAAAGGGTGGTTTATCAGAACTTTTCATTGAATTAATGCAGGTCAGATAATTTCGTTTGACTGTATTTTAACATAATATTCTATGAGATAGGGGCTGCTTTTAGGGCAATTTTGGTGCCAATCATCATTTGAAAATTACATTGATGAATGTGTTCATGTTTGTTTTCTAGACGTTAATGTAAACAACATCAATGCAGCTGGTACTGACTATACATTACCGGCCCCATCTGAAGTCACAGTGGCACTCAATACGAATACCGCAATGTATGATGTAGTGATAGTTGGCGACACCGATGTTGAAGAAACCGAATGCTTTGAATTAACCCTAGCAACTCCGACAGCAGGAAGCCTTGCATCTTGCCTCATTACGACAACTATTTGCATCAAAAATGATGATACAACAAGTAAATGATGTTTTGTTATTATATCATGTAAAAATGAAAATGCCAGTTGAAACGGCTTTTTTAGTTTTAGCTTCAAGGGATGCCCGCACCTATAAATTACTTTACATATCTATATTGTATAAAAAAACTATGTTTTTTTAAATCGTCATTATTGTGACTTGTTAGTTTCTTAGTTATCCATCAGGATCAATGTCACCTGAACGTCAAGGTTTTTTTTTTTCTTTTTTTAGAAAAATTAATCGGGTTAAAACATATTGTGAAGCTCTTTTTCCCCCGACACGCAAGCCGGTCATGATTCGCTAATTACAGTTTCACAATAGCTCAGTGTTTCCTGGAAGAAATAAATAAATAAAATAAATGTAGATATTTATATAGCGCTTTATGCCGTAAACAGCCTCAAAGCGCTTTACATTTATTCCGCCGTCATTGGAATATGTCGGAACCACGTTTGCTGCTTACAAACGCTGCAGGGTTCATCAGTACGACTGTGACTACCCCTAACATCTTCCCATTGCACCTGGTTGGGGTGAGGCAAGCGAGGCAAAGCGTCATGGTGGCGTCGACTCGTTCAGAATGTAATGTTATTCTAAACTAATACACATCTTAAATGTCTTATCATGACAGGTCTTTTCAAATTTGAACGAGATTTCTATTGCATTGTAGAAAGCAATGCAGACCAAACTCTATCGGTCAATGTAGTTCGAACTGGAGACGGAACCGCAGCTTCAACAATAAGTAAGTAAACAAAAAAGAGTGGTTTATCAGAACTTTTCATTGAATTAATGCAGGTCAGATAATTTCGTTTGACTGTATTTTAACATAATACCGTAAACGTTCGCCTAATGGCGCTAAGGAGTTCATGGAAATGAGAGAGCGCCATCCCTGTAAAAGCCGACTATTATCACTGATCATTAAGGGTACGTGTAGTTAAAGGTTGACACCTATCGACACATACAATTATTATGAACAAGATCGAACAAACTTGTTCATGATAAATGCGGTAATCATTCACCTGATACGTTGTGGCCCAGTGAGCAGAGCATTAGACTATAGTGCAAGGATAAAGAGAACATGTGGAGAAGATTGATGGTTCGAATCTCATGCAGTAATTTCTGACAGATTATGATATCTGTGTAGGTTTTTTTTTTCTGATTTGAGGAAATTTTATTCTCTATTTTCTTGATTTTATCTTTAACATTGTTTATATAATTTTATTATTTTATCTTGTATGTGTCTTTTTTCATGATTCTTTGTTTTTATCGTTTCATTTTAGAGTAACTCAATCCATTCAATCAAATGTTGTAATGAACCTATTTGATTGTATAGGCATTTGTTATGTGTGTGAGACGAACTGTCGCGTGCGACAAGTCTTTCAATTCGCGCGAGTGTCCTTGCCTATGCATCAGTGGTCATAAGAGGTATATCATTTTATTCGAAGGGGGGTCCCAAATATACGGGGGTCATAAAGTCTTGGAAAGAATAATAGGAGGGGGTCATAAAATGTTTTATGACCAAAATGTAGGGAGTCACACGATGACCACAGAAAGTGTGTTATTTTATTCAAAACGACTGATTTCAATACAATTTTGGGTTTTTTTTTTAATTTTTGTTGCCGAAGTAGGGGGTGCGGTGCGCTATTTTATTGACGCAGACTTTTTGTAAATTTGGGACCCACCCTTCCGAAAAAAATGATAGCCCTCTAAGAGGATTCAAAAGATAACCTCTGCCCCAATAATCCCTAGCTATATTTGTTTGAAACTGTTCCGCGGAGGATGTATCATAATAGGCTCAGTCTTCAAATGATATAAATAAAATTTGAATGAGTGAACGAACAAAATCATACAACGACCAACTGAATAGAGGCTGTGCATATGACGTATCATCCCGTAAATATGGCAGACTACTCAAATGCATTCAACAAAAGCATGATTGCATCTACCGCGACAGTTCGTCTCACACACATAACAAAATGCACTACGATCAAAAAGGTTGATGACAACATTTGATTGAATGGACTGCACTGCGCCATGATTATGGGGAAGAAACCGGTTCAAATCCTTTGTTTGGAGCCAATCGATAAACGCAATGCCTCTATACGCTGTAGAAGTGACGTCATAATCGGATTAACTACCATAGCAATAGATGAATACAATTTTTGAATATACCGCGCTGCACTGCAGCAGGTTGCACTCATCACCTGGCTTCAATCAAATAATAAATTGAATACAATACCGCTCTTTTCAAAGAAACTAATCGTACAGGTGCAAGTGATTAGCATTTCTTTGAAATCTATGGTTCAATGCATCGGTACCGCATGAACGTTGTAGTGATGGGCGATATTGCCAAAATTGTATTCATCTATTGCTATGGTAGTTAATCCGATTAACTACGTCACTTCTACGGCGTATAGCTATCATTGAATACTGGCTAGGATGCCACAACACAATGAGAACATGTTATAAGGCGCTTTGGAAGGCACACAATACCCCAATGGCTTTCCATATTATGTGCACTCAACAACTATTCAGTATCGAAGCCCTGTATCGAAGTTACGTAATGTTACTATGTCAACGGGATCACGCGCTTAAGTAATGAACCACGATCGAAACAATCAGTACACAAAAAAGGCATACCAAAATAGCGTGATCGTAATGATCGCCATACAAACAGTGCTTGGTTCCGATACCATCACGGAGTTACGTAACTACTTCGTGGTCTGATAGTTATATGATCAATGGTCTGATCTACTTGGGTTCGATCCTTTTAAGAAAAGAAATAAAAAATCGCTGATCATTTATAATGCATAAATGAATAATATAACGTAGTTACACAATTTGAAACATTGAGGCCGTTCTATTTTTCAAAGGTCATTTAACTGTTAAATGTAGTGGAATATATCACGCATTGATAGGTAGCAGGTGGAGCAAATTTTGTCAGCGGTTTTTGTTGCCGTTTGTTCGCAGTGCCGATTTATCTAAAAAAAATAAGAAAATTAAAATTAAATTAAAAAAAATTCACAATATTCGTTAGTAAAATGGGTACAAAATCCAAAAACATTTCTTGACCCTTCTTCACATAAAGTGGGGGAAGAAATCAAGATTCGAACAAGTACCATTCACCATTCAAGGCGCACCCTTTACCGACTGAGCTAACGGGTCAGACAATAGAAGGGTGTAATTTTGAACTGAAGAATATTAAAAAAATATGAAGAAATTACAATGTTATAAAAAGATTTATCAAATTGAGTTAGGTATAACGTATGAATCGATTTACAAATTAAGTCCAATGGCACTTTGAGAAAGAATACCTGAAGAAACCCCAAAACATTTGCTGCTCTAGCAACTAACCTAGTGACCTTAAGTATTGGGTCATGTCACGATATTTTTTCTGAGGCATTATGTCCAGGTTGCTCAATTTAACATACACGTATCCTTAATGCTGTTGAGATTTTACAAGGATGGCGCTCTCACATTTCTAAGAATCCAAAAGCGCCATTAGGCGAACGTTTACGGTATTCTATGAGATAGGGGCTGCTTTAAGGGCAATTTTGTTGCCAATCATCATTTGAAAATTACATTGATGAATGTGTTCATGTTTGTTTTCTAGACGTTAATGTAAACAACATCAATGCAGCTGGTACTGACTATACATTACCGGCCCCATCTGAAGTCACAGTGGCACTCAATACGAATACCGCAATGTATGATGTAGTCATAGTTGGCGACACCGATGTTGAAGAAACCGAATGCTTTGAATTAACCCTAGCAACTCCGACAGCAGGAAGCCTTGCATCTTGCCTCATTACGACAACTATTTGCATCAAAAATGATGATACAACAAGTAAATGATGTTTTGTTATTATATCTTGTAAAAATGAAAATGCCAGTTGAAACCGCTTTTTTAGTTTTAGCTTCAAGGGATGCCCGCACCTATAAATTACTTTACATATCTAGGCCTATATTGTATAAAACACTATGTTTTTTTTTTTTAAATCGTCATTATTGTGACTTGTTAGTTTCTTAGTTATCCATCAGGATCAATGTCACCTGAACGTCAAGGTTTTTTTTCTTCTTTTTTTAGAAAAATTAATCGGGTTAAAACATATTGTGAAGCTCTTTTTCCCCGACAAACACGCAAGCCGGTCATGATTCGCTAATTACAGTTTCACAATAGCTCAGTGTTTCCTGGAAGAATAAAATAAATAAAATAAATGTAGATATTTATACAGCGCTTTATGCCGTAAACAGCCTCAAAGCGCTTTACATTTATTCCGCCGTCATTGGAATATGTCGGAACCACGTTTGCTGCTTACAAACGCCGCAGGGTTCATCAGTACGACTGTGACTACCCCTAACAACTTCCCATTGCACCTGGTTGGGGTGACGCAAGCGAGGCAAAGCGTCATGGTGGCGTCGACTCGTTCAGAATGTAATGTTATTCTAAACTAATACACATCTTAAATGTCTTATCATGACAGGTCTTTTCAAATTTGAACGAGATTTCTATTGCATTGTAGAAAGCAATGCAGACCAAACTCTATCGGTCAATGTAGTTCGAACTGGAGACGGAACCGCAGCTTCAACAATAAGTAAGTAAACAAAAATAGTGGTTTATCAGAACTTTTCATTGAATTAATGCAGGTCAGATAATTTCGTTTGACTGTATTTTAACATAATATTCTATGAGATAGGGGCTGCTTTAAGGGCAATTTTGTTGCCAATCATCATTTGAAAATTACATTGATGAATGTGTTCTTGTTTGTTTTCTAGACGTTAATGTAAACAACATCAATGCAGCTGGTACTGACTATACATTACCGGCCCCATCTGAAGTCACAGTGGCACTCAATACGAATACCGCAATGTATGATGTAGTCATAGTTGGCGACACCGATGTTGAAGAAACCGAATGCTTTGAATTAACCCTAGCAACTCCGACAGCAGGAAGCCTTGCATCTTGCCTCATTACGACAACTATTTGCATCAAAAATGATGATACAACAAGTAAATGATGTTTTGTTATTATATCTTGTAAAAATGAAAATGCCAGTTGAAACGGCTTTTTTAGTTTTAGCTTCAAGGGATGCCCGCACCTATAAATTACTTTACATATCTATATTGTATAAAAAACTATGTTTTTTTTTTTTAAATCGTCATTATTGTGACTTGTTAGTTTCTTAGTTATCCATCAGGATCAATGTCACCTGAACGTCAAGGTTTTTTCTTTTTCTTTTTTTAGAAAAATTAATCGGGTTAAAACATATTGTGAAGCTCTTTTTTCCCCGACAATCACGCAAGCCGGTCATGATTCGCTAATTACAGTTTCACAATAGCTCAGTGTTTCCTGGAAGAATAAAATAAATAAAATAAATGTAGATATTTATACAGCGCTTTATGCCGTAAACAGCCTCAAAGCGCTTTACATTTATTCCGCCGTCATTGGAATATGTCGGAACCACGTTTGCTGCTTACAAACGCCGCAGGGTTCATCAGTACGACTGTGACTACCCCTAACAACTTCCCATTGCACCTGGTTGGGGTGACGCAAGCGAGGCAAAGCGTCATGGTGGCGTCGACTCGTTCAGAATGTAATGTTATTCTAAACTAATACACATCTTAAATGTCTTATCATGACAGGTCTTTTCAAATTTGAACGAGATTTCTATTGCATTGTAGAAAGCAATGCAGACCAAACTCTATCGGTCAATGTAGTTCGAACTGGAGACGGTATTACAGCTTCAACAATAAGTAAGTAAACAAAAAGAGTGGTTTATCAGAACTTTTCATTGAATTAATGCAGGTCAGATAATTTCGTTTGACTGTATTTTAACATAATATTCTATGAGATAGGGGCTGCTTTTAGGGCAATTTTGTTGCCAATCATCATTTGAAAATTACATTGATGAATGTGTTCATGTTTGTTTTCTAGACGTTAATGTAAACAACATCAATGCAGCTGGTACTGACTATACATTACCGGCCCCATCTGAAGTCACAGTGGCACTCAATACGAATACCGCAATGTATGATGTAGTCATAGTTGGCGACACCGATGTTGAAGAAACCGAATGCTTTGAATTAACCCTAGCAACTCCGACAGCAGGAAGCCTTGCATCTTGCCTCATTACGACAACTATTTGCATCAAAAATGATGATACAACAAGTAAATGATGTTTTGTTATTATATCATGTAAAAATGAAAATGTCAGTTGAAACGGCTTTTTTAGTTTTAGCTTCAAGGGATGCCCGCACCTATAAATTACTTTACATATCTATATTGTATAAAAAACTATGTGTTTTTTTAAATCGTCATTATTGTGACTTGTTAGTTTCTTAGTTATCCATCAGGATCAATGTCACCTGAACGTCAAGGTTTTTTTTTTTTTTTAGAAAAATTAATCGGGTTAAAACATATTGTGAAGCTCTTTTTTCCCCGACACGCAAGCCGGTCATGATTCGCTAATTACAGTTTCACAATAGCTCAGTGTTTCCTGGAAGAAATAAATAAATAAAATAAATGTAGATATTTATATAGCGCTTTATGCCGTAAACAGCCTCAAAGCGCTTTACATTTATTCCGCCGTCATTGAATATGTCGGAACCACGTTTGCTGCTTACAAACGCTGCAGGGTTCATCAGTACGACTGTGACTACCCCTAACATCTTCCCATTGCACCTGGTTGGGGTGAGGCAAGCGAGGCAAAGCGTCATGGTGGCGTCGACTCGTTCAGAATGTAATGTTATTCTAAACTAATACACATCTTAAATGTCTTATCATGACAGGTCTTTTCAAATTTGAACGAGATTTCTATTGCATTGTAGAAAGCAATGCAGACCAAACTCTATCGGTCAATGTAGTTCGAACTGGAGACGGAACCGCAGCTTCAACAATAAGTAAGTAAAAAAAAAAGAGTGGTTTATCAGAACTTTTCATTGAATTAATGCAGGTCAGATAATTTCGTTTGACTGTATTTTAACATAATATTCTATGAGATAGGGGCTGCTTTAAGGGCAATTTTGTTGCCAATCATCATTTGAAAATTACATTGATGAATGTGTTCATGTTTGTTTTCTAGACGTTAATGTAAACAACATCAATGCAGCTGGTACTGACTATACGTTACCGGCCCCATCTGAAGTCACAGTGGCACTCAATATGAATACCGCAATGTATGATGTAGTCATAGTTGGCGACACCGATGTTGAAGAAACCGAATGCTTTGAATTAACCCTAGCAACTCCGACAGCAGGAAGCCTTGCATCTTGCCTCATTACGACAACTATTTGCATCAAAAATGATGATACAACAAGTAAATGATGTTTTGTTATTATATCTTGTAAAAATGAAAATGCCAGTTGAAACGGCTTTTTTAGTTTTAGCTTCAAGGGATGCCCGCACCTATAAATTACTTTACATATCTATATTGTATAAAAAACTATGTTTTTTTTTTTTTTAAATCGTCATTATTGTGACTTGTTAGTTTCTTAGTTATCCATCAGGATCAATGTCACCTGAACGTCAAGGTTTTTTTTTTTTTTTAGAAAAATTAATCGGGTTAAAACATATTGTGAAGCTCTTTTTTCCCCGACAATCACGCAAGCCGGTCATGATTCGCTAATTACAGTTTCACAATAGCTCAGTGTTTCCTGGAAGAATTAAATAAATAAAATAAATGTAGATATTTATACAGCGCTTTATGCCGTAAACAGCCTCAAAGCGCTTTACATTTATTCCGCCGTCATTGAATATGTCGGAACCACGTTTGCTGCTTACAAACGCCGCAGGGTTCATCAGTACGACTGTGACTACCCCTAACAACTTCCCATTGCACCTGGTTGGGGTGACGCAAGCGAGGCAAAGCGTCATGGTGGCGTCGACTCGTTCAGAATGTAATGTTATTCTAAACTAATACACATCTTAAATGTCTTATCATGACAGGTCTTTTCAAATTTGAACGAGATTTCTATTGCATTGTAGAAAGCAATGCAGACCAAACTCTATCGGTCGATGTAGTTCGAACTGGAGACGGAACCGCAGCTTCAACAATAAGTAAGTAAACAAAAAATAGTGGTTTATCAGAACTTTTCATTGAATTAATGCAGGTCAGATAATTTCGTTTGACTGTATTTTAACATAATATTCTATGAGATAGGGGCTGCTTTAAGGGCAATTTTGTTGCCAATCATCATTTGAAAATTACATTGATGAATGTGTTCTTGTTTGTTTTCTAGACGTTAATGTAAACAACATCAATGCAGCTGGTACTGACTATACATTACCGGCCCCATCTGAAGTCACAGTGGCACTCAATACGAATACCGCAATGTATGATGTAGTCATAGTTGGCGACACCGATGTTGAAGAAACCGAATGCTTTGAATTAACCCTAGCAACTCCGACAGCAGGAAGCCTTGCATCTTGCCTCATTACGACAACTATTTGCATCAAAAATGATGATACAACAAGTAAATGATGTTTTGTTATTATATCTTGTCAAAATGAAAATGCCAGTTGAAACGGCTTTTTTAGTTTTAGCTTCAAGGGATGCCCGCACCTATAAATTACTTTACATATCTATATTGTATAAAAAACTATGTTTTTTTTTTTAAATCGTCATTATTGTGACTTGTTAGTTTCTTAGTTATCCATCAGGATCAATGTCACCTGAACGTCAAGGTTTTTTTTCTTTTTTAGAAAAATTAATCGGGTTAAAACATATTGTGAAGCTCTTTTTTCCCCGACAATCACGCAAGCCGGTCATGATTCGCTAATTACAGTTTCACAATAGCTCAGTGTTTCCTGGAAGAATAAAATAAATAAAATAAATGTAGATATTTATACAGCGCTTTATGCCGTAAACAGCCTCAAAGCGCTTTACATTTATTCCGCCGTCATTGAATATGTCGGAACCACGTTTGCTGCTTACAAACGCCGCAGGGTTCATCAGTACGACTGTGACTACCCCTAACAACTTCCCATTGCACCTGGTTGGGGTGACGCAAGCGAGGCAAAGCGTCATGGTGGCGTCGACACGTTCAGAATGTAATGTTATTCTAAACTAATACACATCTTAAATGTCTTATCATGACAGGTCTTTTCAAATTTGAACGAGATTTCTATTGCATTGTAGAAAGCAATGCAGACCAAACTCTATCGGTCAATGTAGTTCGAACTGGAGACGGAACCGCAGCTTCAACAATAAGTAAATAAAAAAAAAAGAGTGGTTTATCAGAACTTTTCATTGAATTAATGCAGGTCAGATAATTTCGTTTGACTGTATTTTAACATAATATTCTATGAGATAGGGGCTGCTTTTAGGGCAATTTTGTTGCCAATCATCATTTGAAAATTACATTGATGAATGTGTTCATGTTTGTTTTCTAGACGTTAATGTAAACAACATCAATGCAGCTGGTACTGACTATACATTACCGGCCCCATCTGAAGTCACAGTGGCACTCAATACGAATACCGCAATGTATGATGTAGTCATAGTTGGCGACACCGATGTTGAAGAAACCGAATGCTTTGAATTAACCCTAGCAACTCCGACAGCAGGAAGCCTTGCATCTTGCCTCATTACGACAACTATATGCATCAAAAATGATGATACAACAAGTAAATGATGTTTTGTTATTATATCATGTAAAAATGAAAATGCCAGTTGAAACGGCTTTTTTAGTTTTAGCTTCAAGGGATGCCCGCACCTATAAATTACTTTACATATCTATATTGTATAAAAAAAACTATGTTTTTTTTAAATCGTCATTATTGTGACTTGTTAGTTTCTTAGTTATCCATCAGGATCAATGTCACCTGAACGTCAAGGTTTTTTTTTTTCTTTCTTTTTTAGAAAAATTAATCGGGTTAAAACACATTGTGAAGCTCTTTTTTCCCCGACAATCACGCAAGCCGGTCATGATTCGCTAATTACAGTTTCACAATAGCTCAGTGTTTCCTGGAAGAAATAAATAAATAAAATAAATGTAGATATTTATATAGCGCTTTATGCCGTAAACAGCCTCAAAGCGCTTTACATTTATTCCGCCGTCATTGGAATATGTCGGAACCACGTTTGCTGCTTACAAACGCCGCAGGGTTCATCAGTACGACTGTGACTACCCCTAACAACTTCCCATTGCACCTGGTTGGGTTGAGGCAAGCGAGGCAAAGCGTCATGGTGGCGTCGACTCGTTCAGAATGTAATGTTATTCTAAACTAATACACATCTTAAATGTCTTATCATGACAGGTCTTTTCAAATTTGAACGAGATTTCTATTGCATTGTAGAAAGCAATGCAGACCAAACTCTATCGGTCAATGTAGTTCGAACTGGAGACGGAACCGCAGCTTCAACAATAAGTAAGTAAACCAAAAAGAGTGGTTTATCAGAACTTTTCATTGAATTATTGCAGGTCAGATAATTTCGTTTGACTGTATTTTAACATAATATTCTATGAGATAGGGGCTGCTTTTAGGGCAATTTTGTTGCCAATCATCATTTGAAAATTACATTGATGAATGTGTTCATGTTTGTTTTCTAGACGTTAATGTAAACAACATCAATGCAGCTGGTACTGACTATACATTACCGGCCCCATCTGAAGTCACAGTAGCACTCAATACGAATACCGCAATGTATGATGTAGTCATAGTTGGCGACACCGATGTTGAAGAAACCGAATGCTTTGAATTAACCCTAGCAACTCCGACAGCAGGAAGCCTTGCATCTTGCCTCATTACGACAACTATTTGCATCAAAAATGATGATACAACAAGTAAATGATGTTTTGTTGTTATATCATGTAAAAATGAAAATGCCAGTTGAAACGGCTTTTTTAGTTTTTGCTTCAAGGGATGCCCGCACCTGTAAATTACTTTACATATTTATATTGTTTAAAAAACTATGTTTTTTTGGTTTTTTTAGAAAAATTAATCGGGTTACAACATATTGTGAAGCTCTTTTTTCCCCGACAATCACGCAAGCCGGTCATGATTCGCTAATTACAGTTTCACAATAGCTCAGTGTTTCCTGGAAGAAATAAATAAATAAAATAAATGTAGATATTTATATAGCGCTTTATGCCGTAAACAGCCTCAAAGCGCTTTACATTTATTCCGCCGTCATTGGAATATGTCGGAACCACGTTTGCTGCTTACAAACGCCGCAGGGTTCATCAGTACGACTGTGACTACCCCTAACAACTTCCCATTGCACCTGGTTGGGTTGAGGCAAGCGAGGCAAAGCGTCATGGTGGCGTCGACTCGTTCAGAATGTAATGTTATTCTAAACTAATACACATCTTAAATGTCTTATCATGACAGGTCTTTTCAAATTTGAACGAGATTTCTATTGCATTGTAGAAAGCAATGCAGACCAAACTCTATCGGTCAATGTAGTTCGAACTGGAGACGGAACCGCAGCTTCAACAATAAGTAAGTAAACAAAAAAGAGTGGTTTATCAGAACTTTTCATTGAATTAATGCAGGTCAGATAATTTCGCTTGACTGTATTTTAACATAATATTCTATGAGATAGGGGCTGCTTTAAGGGCGATTTTGTTGCCAATCATCATTTGAAAATTACATTGATGAATGTGTTCATGTTTGTTTTCTAGACGTTAATGTAAACAACATCAATGCAGCTGGTACTGACTATACATTACCGGCCCCATCTGAAGTCACAGTGGCACTCAATACGAATACCGCAATGTATGATGTAGTCATAGTTGGCGACACGGATGTTGAAGAAACCGAATGCTTTGAAATAACCCTTGCAACTCCGACAACAGGAAGCCTTGCATCTTGCCTCATTACGACAACTATTTGCATCAAAGATGATGATACAAATAGTAAGTGACGTTTTGTTATTATATCATGTAAAAATGAAAATGCCAGTTGAAACGGTTTTTTAGTTTTAGCTTCATGGAATGCCCGCACCTATCACAATCTTTACATATTTATATTGTATAAAAACTATAGTTTTTTTTAAATCGTCATAATTGTCACTTGTTAGTTTCTTAGTTATCGAACAGGATCAATGTCACCAAAACTTTGAGGTTTTTTCTTTCATTTTTTCTTTTCTTTTTTAGAAAAATGAATCGGGTTAAAACATATTGTGAAGCTTTTTTTTCGACAATCACGCAAGTCGGTCATGATTCGCTAATTACACTTTCACAAAAGCTCAGTATTTCCTGGAAGAGAACATATTTTAAAAGTCGACCATCCCGTTTACAAAAATTAAACGAACTGCTCATTTGGTTTCGGAATTGAAATATCAAGTGTTAACCTAAGGATAAACACGAATAATCTTATTACCTTTTCTTTTGTTTGCGACTGAGCTCAGCTGCATATTCCTTTTTTGAAGCAATGTTGGCCGAATATGAATTATATTTTTATCATGAAACTTTTCGGTTAGCTTCACCACTTCTCCCAATAATACCAAACACTAGAAACAAAAAATCAAGCAATCCAAAAACTTGTTATTTACTTTCCAAAGGTTACAGCGACAGTAATGGTGGCGTCGACTCGTTCAGAGTTTAATATTACTCTAAACTAACACACATCCTAAATATCTTTTCATCGCAGGTCTTTTCAAATTTGAACGAGATTTCTATTGCATTGTAGAAAGCAATGCAGACCAAACTCTATCAGTCAATGTAGTTCGAACTGGATACGGAACCGCAGCTTCAACAATAAGTAAGTAAATAAAAAAGGGTGGTTTATCAGAACTTGTCATTGATTAATTGCAGGTCAGATAATTTCGTTTGACTGTATTTTAACATAATATTCTATGTGATAGGGGCTTGCTTTTAGGGCAATTTTGTTGCCAATCATAATATTTTAAAAATTACATTGATGAATGTGTTCATGTTTGTTTTCTAGACGTTAATGTAAACAATATCAATGCAGCTGGTACTGACTATACGTTACCGGCCCCGTCTGAAGTCACAGTGGCACTCAATACGAATATCGGAATGTATGATGTAGTCATAGTTGGCGACACCGATGTTGAAGAAACCGAATGCTTTGAAATAACCCTTGCAACTCCGTCAACAGGAAGCCTTGCACCTTGCCTCATTACGACAACTATTTGCATCAAAGATGATGATACAAATAGTAAGTGACGTTTTGTTTTTATATCATGTAAAAATGACAATGTCAGTTGAAACGGCTTTTTTTAGTTTCAGCTTCATGGAATGCCCGCACCTATCAATAACTTAACATATTTATATTGTATAAAAACTATGTTTTTTTTAAATCGTCATTATTGTCACTTGTTCGTTTCTTAGTTAACCAACAGGATCAATGTCACCTGAAATTTCACGGTTTTTTCTTTTTTTCTTTTCTTTTTTAGAAAAATCAGTCGGTTAAAACATATTGTGAAGCTCTTTTTTTCCCGATAATCACGCAAGTCGGTCATGATTCGCTAATTACAGTTTCACAAAAGCTCAGTGTTTCCGGGAAGAAAACACATTTTAAAAGTCGACAATCCTCTTTACAAAAATTAAACGAAGTGCTCATTTGGTTTGGGAATTGAAATATCAAGTGTTAACCTAGCGATAAACACGAATGATCTTATTACCTTTTTAACGTTTTCTTTAGTTTATGACTGAGCTCAACTCCATATTCTTTTTTGAAGCAATGTTGGCCGAATATAATTATATTTTCGTCATGAAACTTTTCGGTTAGCTTCACCACTTCTCCCACCAATACCAAACACTAGAATAAAAAAAACCAAGCAATCCAAAAACTTGTTATTTACTTTCCAAAGGTAAAAGCGACAGCGGGAGCGACAGCCATGGTGGCGTCGACTCGTTCAGAGTTTAATGTTATTCTAAATTAATTCACATCCTAAATATCTTCTCATGGCAGGTCTTTTCAAATTTGAACGAGATTTCTATTGCATTGTAGAAAGCAATGCAGACCAAACTCTATCAGTCAATGTAGTTCGAACTGGATACGGTACCGCAGCTTCAACAATAAGTAAGTAAACAAAAAGGGTGGTTTATCAGAACTTGTCATTGAATTATTGCAGGTCAGATAATTTCGTTTGACTGTATTTTAACATAATATTCTATGTGATAGGGGCTTGCTTTTAGTTGAAATTTTATTGCCAATCATGATTTTAAAATTACATTGATGAATGTGTTCATGTTTGTTTCCCAGACGTTAATGTAAACAATATTAATGCAGCTGGTACTGACTATACGTTACCGGCCCCGTCTGAAGTCACAGTGGCACTCAATACGAATGCCGGAATGTATGATGTAGTCATAGTTGGCGACACGGATGTTGAAGAAACTGAATGCTTTGAAATAACCCTTGCAACTCCGTCAACAGGAAGCCTTGCATCTTGCCTCACTACGACAACTATTTGCATCAAAGATGATGATACAAATAGTAAGTGACGTTTTGTTTTCATATCATGTAATCGGAACCACGTTTGCTGCCTACAAATGTCACAGGGTTCATCAGTACAACGTCTGTGACTACCCCTAACAGCTTCCCATTGCACCTGGTTGGGTGAGGCAAGCGAGGCAAAACGCCTTGCCGAAGGGCGCAACACGGTGCAGTGTTGGGACTGGGACTCGAACCCATGTCGAGGAAGCTTTCAGATTATTACTTAAGGCCGTAAGGCACTGATCCACGGCATACTCACTTTCCAAGAAGACAACACCTTTAAAAAGTCAACAATCCTCTTTACAAATGTTTTTTTAAATCGTCATTATTGTCACTTGTTAGTTTCTTAGTTATTGAACAGGATCAATGTCACCTGAACTTTAAGGTTTTTTTTTTTTTTCTTTTCTTTTCAGAAAAATCAATTGGGTTAAAACATTATTGTGAAGCTTTTTTTTCGACAATCACACAAGTCTGTCGTGATACGCTAAAAACAGTTTCACAAAAGCTCAGTGTTTCCTGGAAGAGAACACATTTTAAAAGTCGACAATCGCCTTTACCAAAATTAAACGAACTGCTCAATTGGTTTTGGAATTGAAACATTAAGTGTTAACCTAGTGATAAACACGAATGACCTTATAACCTTTTCTTTTGTTTATGACTGAGCTCAGCTGCATATTCGTTTTTTGAAGCAATGTTGGCCGAATATAAATTATATTTTGTCATGAAACTTTTGGTTAGCTTCACCACTTCTCCCAATAATACCAAACACTAGAAACAAAAAATCAAGCAATCCCAAAACGTGTTATTTACTTTCCAAAGGTTACAGCGACAGTAATGGTGGCGTCGACTCGTTCAGAGTTTAATATTACCTTAAACTAACACACATCCTAAATATCTTTTCATGGCAGGTCTTTTCAAATTTGAACGAGATTTCTATTGCATTGTAGAAAGCAATGCAGACCAAACTCTATCAGTCAATGTAGTTCGAACTGGATACGGAACCGCAGCTTCAACAATAAGTAAGTAAATAAAAAAGGGTGGTTTATCAGAACTTGTCATTGATTTATTGCAGGTCAGATAATTTCGTTTGACTGTATTTTAACATAATATTCTATGTGATAGGGGCTTGCTTTTAGGGCAATTTTGTTGCCAATCATAATATTTTAAAAATTACATTGATGAATGTGTTCATGTTTGTTTCCCAGACGTTAATGTAAACAATATTAATGCAGCTGGTACTGACTATACGTTACCGGCCCCGTCTGAAGTCACAGTGGCACTCAATACGAATACCGGAATGTATGATGTAGTCATAGTTGGCGACACGGATGTTGAAGAAACTGAATGCTTTGAAATAACCCTTGCAACTCCGTCAACAGGAAGCCTTGCATCTTGCCTCACTACGACAACTATTTGCATCAAAGATGATGATACAAATAGTAAGTGACGTTTTGTTTTCATATCATGTAATCGGAACCACGTTTGCTGCCTACAAATGTCACAGGGTTCATCAGTACAACGTCTGTGACTACCCCTAACAGCTTCCCATTGCACCTGGTTGGGTGAGGCAAGCGAGGCAAAACGCCTTGCCGAAGGGCGCAACACGGTGCAGTGTTGGGACTGGGACTCGAACCCATGTCGAGGAAGCTTTCAGATTATTACTTAAGGCCGTAAGGCACTGATCCACGGCATACTCACTTTCCAAGAAGACAACACCTTTAAAAGTCAACAATCCTCTTTACAAATGTTTTTTAAATCGTCATTATTGTCACTTGTTAGTTTCTTAGTTATTGAACAGGATCAATGTCACCTGAACTTTAAGGTTTTTTTTTTTTTTTCTTTTCTTTTCAGAAAAATCAATTGGGTTAAAACATTATTGTGAAGCTTTTTTTTCGACAATCACACAAGTCTGTCGTGATACGCTAAAAACAGTTTCACAAAAGCTCAGTGTTTCCTGGAAGAGAACACATTTTAAAAGTCGACAATCGCCTTTACCAAAATTAAACGAACTGCTCAATTGGTTTTGGAATTGAAACATTAAGTGTTAACCTAGTGATAAACACGAATGACCTTATAACCTTTTCTTTTGTTTATGACTGAGCTCAGCTGCATATTCGTTTTTTGAAGCAATGTTGGCCGAATATAAATTATATTTTTGTCATGAAACTTTTTGGTTAGCTTCACCACTTCTCCCAATAATACCAAACACTAGAAACAAAAAATCAAGCAATCCCAAAACGTGTTATTTACTTTCCAAAGGTTACAGCGACAGTAATGGTGGCGTCGACTCGTTCAGAGTTTAATATTACCTTAAACTAACACACATCCTAAATATCTTTTCATGGCAGGTCTTTTCAAATTTGAACGAGATTTCTATTGCATTGTAGAAAGCAATGCAGACCAAACTCTATCAGTCAATGTAGTTCGAACTGGATACGGAACCGCAGCTTCAACAATAAGTAAGTAAATAAAAAAGGGTGGTTTATCAGAACTTGTCATTGATTTATTGCAGGTCAGATAATTTCGTTTGACTGTATTTTAACATAATATTCTATGTGATAGGGGCTTGCTTTTAGGGCAATTTTGTTGCCAATCATAATATTTTAAAAATTACATTGATGAATGTGTTCATGTTTGTTTTCTAGCCGTTAATGTAAACAATATCAATGCAGCTGGTACTGACTATACATTACCGGCCCCGTCTGAAGTCACAGTGGCACTCAATACGAATACCGGAATGTATGATGTAGTCATAGTTGGCGACACCGATGTTGAAGAAACCGAATGCTTTGAAATAACCCTTGCAACTCCGTCAACAGGAAGCCTTGCACCTTGCCTCATTACGACAACTATTTGCATCAAAGATGATGATACAAATAGTAAGTGACGTTTTGTTTTTATATCATGTAAAAATGACAATGTCAGTTGAAACGGCTTTTCTTAGTTTCAGCTTCATGGAATGCCCGCACCTATCAATAACTTAACATATTTATATTGTATAAAACTATGGGTTTTTTTTAAATCGTCATTATTGTCACTTGTTCGTTTCTTAGTTAACCAACTTGATCAATGTCACCTGAAATTTAACGGTTTTTTCTTTTTTTTCTTTTCTTTTTTAGAAAAATCAGTCGGTTAAAACATATTGTGAAGCTCTTTTTTCCCGATAATCACGCAAGTCGGTCATGATTCGCTAATTACAGTTTCACAAAAGCTCAGTGTTTCCGAGAAGAAAACACATTTTAAAAGTCGACAATCCTCTTTACAAAAATTAAACGAAGTGCTCATTTGGTTTGGGAATTGAAATATCAAGTGTTAACCTAGCGATAAACACGAATGATCTTATTACCTTTTTAACGTTTTCTTTAGTTTATGACTGAGCTCAATTCCATATTCCTTTTTGAAGCAATGTTGGCCGAATATAAATTATATTTTCGTCATGAAACTTTTCGGTTAGCTTCACCACTTCTCCCACCAATACCAAACACTAGAATAAAAAAAACCAAGCAATCCAAAAACTTGTTATTTACTTTCCAAAGGTAAAAGCGACAGCCATGGTGGCGTCGACTCGTTCAGAGTTTAATGTTATTCTAAATTAATTCACATCCTAAATATCTTCTCATGGCAGGTCTTTTCAAATTTGAACGAGATTTCTATTGCATTGTAGAAAGCAACGCAGACCAAACTCTATCAGTCAATGTAGTTCGAACTGGATACGGTACCGCAGCTTCAACAATAAGTAAGTAAACAAAAACGGGTGGTTTATCAGAACTTGTCATTGAATTATTGCAGGTCAGATAATTTCGTTTGACTGTATTTTAACATAATATTCTATGTGATAGGGGCTTGCTTTTAGTTGAAATTTTATTGCCAATCATGATTTTAAAATTACGTTGATGAATGTGTTCATGTTTGTTTCCCAGACGTTAATGTAAACAATATTAATGCAGCTGGTACTGACTATACGTTACCGGCCCCGTCTGAAGTCACAGTGGCACTCAATACGAATACCGCAATGTATGATGTAGTCATAGTTGGCGACACGGATGTTGAAGAAACTGAATGCTTTGAAATAACCCTTGCAACTCCGTCAACAGGAAGCCTTGCATCTTGCCTCACTACGACAACTATTTGCATCAAAGATGATGATACAAATAGTAAGTGACGTTTTGTTTTCATATCATGTAATCGGAACCACGTTTGCTGCCTACAAATGTCACAGGGTTCATTAGTACAACGTCTGTGACTACCCCTAACAGCTTCCCATTGCACCTGGTTGGGTGAGGCAAGCGAGGCAAAACGCCTTGCCGAAGGGCGCAACACGGTGCAGTGTTGGGACTGGGACTCGAACCCATGTCGAGGAAGCTTTCAGATTATTACTTAAGGCCGTAAGGCACTGATCCACGGCATACTCACTTTCCAAGAAGACAACACCTTTAAAAGTCAACAATCCTCTTTACAAATGTTTTTTAAATCGTCATTATTGTCACTTGTTAGTTTCTTAGTTATTGAACAGGATCAATGTCACCTGAACTTTAAGGGTTTTTTTTTTTCTTTTTTTCTTTTCTTTTTCAGAAAAATCAATTGGGTTAAAACATTATTGTGAAGCTTTTTTTTCGACAATCACACAAGTCTGTCGTGATACGCTAAAAACAGTTTCACAAAAGCTCAGTGTTTCCTGGAAGAGAACACATTTTAAAAGTCGACAATCGCCTTTACCAAAATTAAACGAACTGCTCAATTGGTTTTGGAATTGAAACATTAAGTGTTAACCTAGTGATAAACACGAATGACCTTATAACCTTTTCTTTTGTTTATGACTAAGCTCAGCTGCATATTCGTTTTTTGAAGCAATGTTGGCCGAATATAAATTATATTTTTGTCATGAAACTTTTCGGTTAGCTTCACCACTTCTCCCAATAATACCAAACACTAGAAACAAAAAATCAAGCAATCCAAAAACTTGTTATTTACTTTCCAAAGGTTACAGCGACAGTAATGGTGGCGTCGACTCGTTCAGAGTTTAATATTACTCTAAACTAACACACATCCTAAATATCTTTTCATGGCAGGTCTTTTCAAATTTGAACGCGATTTCTATTGCATTGTAGAAAGCAATGCAGACCAAACTCTATCAGTCACTGTAGTTCGAACTGGATACGGAACCGCAGCTTCAACAATAAGTAAGTAAATAAAAAAGAGTGGTTTATCTGAACTTGTCATTGAATTATTGCAGATCAGATAATTTCGTTTGACTGTATTTTAACATAATATTCTATGCGATAGGGGCTTGCTTTTAGGGCAATTTTGTTGCCAATCATGATTTGAAAATTACATTAATGAATGAATGTGTTCATGTTTGTTTTCTAGACGTTAATGTAAACAACATCAATGCAGCTGGTACTGACTATACATTACCGGCCCCGTCTGAAGTCACAATGGCACTCAATACGAATACTGCAATGTATGATGTAGTCATAGTTGGCGACACGGATGTTGAAGAAACCGAATGCTTTGAAATAACCCTTGCAACTCCGACAACAGGAAGCCTTGCACCTTGCCTCATTACGACAACTATTTGCATCAAAGATGATGATACAAATAGTAAGTTACGTTTTGTTTTTATATCATGTAAAAATTAAAATACCCGCACCTATGAATAACTTTACATATTTATATTGTATAAAAACTATGTTTCGGTTTTTTTAATCGTCATTATTGTGACTTGTTAGTTTCTTAGTTATCCAACAGGATCAATGTCACCTGAACGCCAAGTGGTTTTTTTTTTTTTAATCAATCGGGTTAAAACATATTGTGAAGCTCTTTTTTCCCGACAATCACGCAAGTCGACCATAATTCGCTAATTACAGGGCTTATATTAGTGAAGTGTTTCCTAGAAGAGAACACATTTTAAAAGTCGTCAATCTTTAAAGGGCAGGTCTATTGCAAAAACAAGATTATCTCTATTCGAAGAGAATAATTATTACATTACAAGTTGACACTTGTTTGGCCGATGACGTAGGTAAATGAAGCGGACACTATATCACGCTCTCATCATACAATCACAATCACTTTGACAAGTTTGACATTAGCAACAATGAGTTGTACTATCATTTACCATAACAATGCTGCATAACAATATGCAGACTATTGTTCTCATTTTGCAAACAAAGGTCACACAGTATTGTTACTATGCGTTTGCTTTGTAATATTTCATCCAACTGAAACTATAATAACTACATGAGTTTGTGGAATTAACACGGTATATGCTAGTTTCAGATGAAATTCTAAGCTCAAATTATATATTTATTTTTAGGCCTAATATTTCTCATGATATTGATATACATATGAATTGTAATATCACAATTTACTAATATATAAAAAAAAGAAGCGGCTGATTTTATCCATATGTTTAAAAACCATTACATTTGTAATACTTAATTTGGAGGGTTCTTTTCTGTTAATAACAACAGTATACGTTCTGTCCATTAAGAGCGTTTTAGTCCCTTTTCTCAAAGCGGGCACATCTCATTTCATGAGGTCGCCTTTTTTCTAGGCCAAATCTGTCTCGTTCGAAGGAACTCGCCGCTTAAGTTGGTTTTTGCGGAATATCAATTTTAAACGTATTATTTTCTCAAAAAAGGAGTCATTTTAATTGTCCTCATAATATTAGCTTGCCAATGATATGAAGTTGTTTTGCAATAGCCCTGCCCTTTAACAAGAATTAAACGAACTACTCATTTGTTAGGGATAAACACGAATGATCTTATTAGTCAGGACAAATTTTAACTTTTTCTTTTCTTTATGACTGAGCTCAGCTTAAAAATAACCCTTGTAACTTCGTCAACAGGGAGCCTTACATCTATCCTCATTACGACAACTATTTGCATCAAAGATGATGATACAAAAAGTATAGAGCTAAATAATAATTATATACACTAGAATCGTGTCATGCTTCTTTGATTTTACAAATCTTTTTCTATATCCAATAACCCAGTTGCACACTCAATTTCAGAAAGCTGGTTTGTCAAGCAAAGGTTATGCGTCAGAATGACACTGTTGGGTTTTTAACCGGACTTTCTTATACCAAATACCAGGAACAAACAGCATTTAAACGGAAAGTTTTTTATTCAATCTCACAAACTTCTCGACACTTTGTCCCAAATTATAGGGCATTTGTTTTGTTCTGATTATAATACATTGATATGTAATCTTGATTGTTTAATATCTTCTCCTTCTCATTGCAGGTGTTTTCAAATTTGAACGAGAATTCTATTGTGTTCTAGAAAGCGCCACATCCGTAGCAGTCAATGTAATCCGAACTGGATTTGGAACGGATGAATCTATGATAAGTAAGTGCATACAATAGGAACATATTGATTTTAAGAGATCATTATTTTGGATGCCTTTGTCGCCGAGGAGCATGGTTGGAAAATGACTATGATTAATTCATTATTCGTTGACTTTTTTCTAGCCCTTGATAAAAAGGACATCACAACATCTAGCTCTGACTATAGAGTTCCAACCTCCGTTACCCTTGGAAGTGGTATGAACATGGCCACGTTAACCGTAGATATAGACGATGACATGATTGAAGAAGAAACCGAATGTTTTGAAATAGATCTTTCGGCTGCTTCAGTTGGGAGCCCTGCAGATTGCCAAATTACAACAACTATTTGCATCAAAGATAATGATGCAACGGGTGATACAACGAGTAAGTGGTGTTTTCTTTTTTATTTACCATTTAAGAATGAAAATCCAAGATGATTCATTTTCTAATCCAGCTTGAATGAAACCTCGAAACTGCAAATAGCTTATCATAGATATACTTTTTCAAATGTCATTTTTACAACTGGTTACTTTCGCATTGTTTTTTATAATGAACTTTGTCTTTGGATTATTTGTTTATTAATTAATTAATTTTAATTAATTTATTCTCATGACTCATGTAAGTAAAATGGTAATGTTTTGAAAAATTGTTAAAACTGAGATCAACTTGAAAGCAGAACTATTATCATTCAACATAATACATTTTAAAGCATTATACGTTTCAAAGGGCTTATACCGTTGAATTTTTACATCTTGAATTACAGGTACGTTTGCGTTTAAGAAAGTTGTGCATCACGTGACCGAATCTGGTGGCTCTGTAACCATCACTGTTTTGCGTGCCGGAGCTAATGTGGCTGATACTGCTGGATCTGTTGGTAAGAAAATAACAAAGGAAATATACACCATAGTGGGCCCAAATGGTGTCATTTCCAGTTGCACAGCTCATTAATTAACAAATAAAGCTAAAATTTGACCTCAAGTTGACAATCATATTCAAAGACCATTAGACCAAAGACCGATATTGTACAATCGTATTGGGTCAAAGACATGACAATTGCCATGTTGAGATCATCGGGACTGCACCGTCAATTCTCGCGATTCACAATACAATGCGCCTCCAACGGTTGCTCTTGCTAGTCCAAACTTTGACCTCCAGGGTCGACATCGCCTTCATAGCCACCATTGGGTTTTTACGCGAGTGTGATAATAATAATGCTGAAAACAGTTCCACAAAGGATTCCGTGTGATCAATTGATCGGAAATGGATCTACTACAATTATTGTAAACTACTGTTTAGTGTACATACGCGTGTGCCATAATTATATTGACATTTAAACACACATTGACATGTTCCTGTGTTGTATTCGTATTACGCGGGCTTTTGATGTCGACATTTTCCCATGATGCACTGCGTATTTCGTCCATTCCCCATCGACCGCTGGAGGCGCATCGTATTGTGAATCGACCGAATTGATTCCTTTCATTCCATTGGCACATTCTTTAACATAATTGCAGATATAAGCACCGTAGATAAAAATGACAACACATTCTTGACAGCTGAAGATGGTACAGATTTTGTTGGTTTTGAAAGTGAAACTGTCGACTTCCCTGCCGGTGCTCGGATTGCACATCACACCATTAATCTCGCTGATGGCGTAGACGTTGACAAACAAGAATACTTTGAAGTCTGTATGTCGAACCCAATGTTTGGAAACATTGATCCACCAGAGTGCGCCATTATTTACATTGAAGACGACGATTGTAAGCAAATATTGTGTTGATTCACTCTTTAAGTTACCCCGCCTTAAATTAATCATTTTCACGTCACAAGTTGAGTTTTCCTAAGACATACGATAACCTTATTTAGTTTTTAGTTTTATGCTACAAATTTTTTATTTATAAATGTAAATTCCAAAATGTCTCTCCCTCGTTTAGTGGTCTTAAATCCTTTATCATTATCAAACGTAAGATTGAGTATCAAATTGCTCTGAAAAAAGGGAGACTATCTCAACACTTCCGTAAATGGAGTGTTGATTTTTGATTTCACTTTTGGTTGTAAATGTACTATTTATAAATCACCTTTTACATGCTCTTCCTGTACATGTAATTTAAGTATGCCCACTTTTGTGGTGGCAGGTAAATCTTGTATGTTCGCATGGTTCAATCTGATGTTTGGTCACAGAGCTTTTGTGTATGTTTGATGTCAATTTGTGATTTGATTGATGTTTAGTGATTTATGTATACTTGTTCTAATTTTTTCCAAAAAACCCCCCCAAAAAACACCTTATTTAGTTTAGTTGTTCCTAAAAAGTGACCTTCGCGTGAGGTATTTGGTTGTCAATGGGCTATTCCAGTTTAAATCCATACACCCCCTATGGAAGACATGCACTTTATCTTCCACACAGGGAGTGTCAATTTCAAATGGGGCTGCCTGAATGGGTGATTCCATTTGAAATCTACACCCCCTGTTTGGCTGAATAAAGACGATGGAATATTATATATTCTTAAATCACTTGTATTCTAATGATATCTACGACGATTGAGGTATTGCAGAGCAATAGGATGGTGTTCATGAGAATTTTACATTGTTGTTTTCTAATTGTCTCTAATAGTAATTTAGTAGAATAACTAATCTTTTAAAGTCCGAGTTTGCATTTTAAATTACTTCATCACCAATACCTACCATTCACAGCTGTGTTTGGATTCGATAAACCCGTCTACTACGTAAAAGAAGACTCTTCTGTTATGGTTAATATTGTTCGTCTTGGCTGCCTTAATGTAAAGGGCAATGTTGGTATGTATAGTTTGTTGATGCTAAAGTCATACTTTTACTTTCTGTGGCTATAAACAATAAAGGGTTACACCATGTCATATTAAATGACTACTCTCAAACATTTAAAGAGTCTTCAGTAACTGAAGCAGACATGTTGTTGCGCAGCCTAAAAATATAGACTGTTTTTGATTTGTCATAAAACAAAATGTATGACGGCTAATATATACGTATTAATAATGGCTGAGGCGCACGTTTTTACTGCCTTGGACAAATTATATCGGTGTACTAGATTGAGCATTACCCTTTATTTCTTAATTTTTACATTGTCATTGCTTGTTGTATTTTTGTTTCATGTATTAAGAATATGTTGCGACTAAAACATTGTTTATTTTACTAATTCTCCTCCTGATGTTCTTCAGTTATCAGTACAAATGACGTAACTGCGTTTGCGGGTGCCGATTATAGATCCATAACCAACACACTTCTACCTTTCGAAGTCCAGCAAACAAATCATGCTTTCGATGTTGTGACGTCGTCCCCTGATTTTCGCGTCGAAGGAGAAGAACGTTTCGAATTGTGCCTAAGTAATCCTGTTCAAGGTGTTTTTGGACCACATGGACTGATTCGATGCGCGACCGTTGTCATAGAAGATTGCGATAGTAAGTGTGTACTATTTGTACACATATTATTTTTGATCGTGGAAATCTTTTTTCTTCAGACTTACATCTTTATTATAATTTTGTTGATTTCATAAGAATGAATATTTGATCCTAAGGTTTTTTCTAAGATAAATATTACACAGAAACCAGGTTCTAACAAATTACATCGATATGTAATTGTATTTACGCTTGTCTCATAAGTCATATGATTCACTATTTTTCAATTTTGTAGCTGAAATCGCATTTGGGGACTCGACATACACAGTCAACGAGGGTGTTGGTGTTGTAACTGTTAAAGTTGTCCGCAGAGGAAATCTCAATACTATCAGCAGTGTCGGTAAGTCAAATACTAAATAGAATGCTTTAATCCTTAACGATGATGTCGTAATGAAAAAGGTATCGCAGTTACCACACGTTTATTTATAAACAATCATCTTGAGATAAATAATTTGATTAAGGATGGGCTCTGCGATGCGAGCTGATGCGATGCGAGCTCTATAACCCTTGGCAGATATTGCGTTAGCTCGAGCAGCGGCCCGTGGACTTGAACTATTAAAATACGGATGCAAATAATTTCGTAAATGGTCCACGTTCTCTGTTATTTCACCTAATGTTCCCCTGATAGTATTTTCTATGACAGAGAGGCATGTATATTTTCAAATATTCCGACCTCTGGAATTATATGCTCCACAAAGTCACCGCAAGTTAGTTTTCTATCAATGTAAGTTTTTATATGTCGAAGTAAAACATTTTGGCACATTGAAGCTAAAATGATGAAATATGGTGCAAAAGAGGAATATATTCGCGCGAAGCGCGAAAAATCGGCCCTTTTGGGGCTAAAATGGCCAAATATGAGGTTAATTTGGTCAGAAACACACATACAGGCGTCAACATTGGAGGGGGATGATTGTATGGACCATCCCCTGGCAAAATATTGGGGGGTTATCCCAATCGCCTATGCACCGGGTGTACAGTTGCGCCCGAGCTTTAACCTTGCTGGACTAACCTTGGCTTTTTCAAACTCAAGCCCAAAGACTGTACGCCTAGCTGATAATGGCTGACGGGGTCAGTCAAAAACTCTAGTCAAGATGATCAATATCAAATGCAAAACCCTATTTGATTATGTATAATTAAAGCTACACGATCTATTGCTGGTCGAAGCATCCAAAAATAGATTTCAATTATCAAAATCAATATATTATTGAAAAATAACACTATGATGTTTTGCAAAAGTTCATTCTACAATCATATACTTTGAAAACTTACTTGATTTATTGTTGTGAGTAAGTTATGTACGTTTTACAAAAGTGTAGTTGTTTCAGCCCTCTTTACAACATAACTCAAGACCCACATGACCTACAAGAGTATATCTGTGATATTTGAATTCTTCTACACATTCGCTATGAAATGATCAATTGATGCAATTTTACCAAAGCTCACTACCATTCGCAAGATGCTGTGAACTACCAAATCGCAACAGTTTAAAATAGTTGCTAACCTTAATTATACATTTAAGGATAATTTTGGGTCTCCTGAAAGTACTGTTTATAAAAATTACCTGAACATATTCTGAATTCCATACTCAAAACCTTATGACACTGTCCCTACACCAACTACAGATGTTGTGTCGTCAGATGTCAATGCCAAAGCTGGTGCCACTAAAGACTACGACACAGTCCTTCATACCGTAGTATTTGGTGCAGGGGAAACGACGGCTGCTTTTGATATCACTGTTAATGATGACGACGTAGTAGAGCATTTGGAGACGTTTCATTTAGAACTACAAAATATCAACAATAGTCTTATCGGTGAGCCGAGGATTGCAGAGGTCTTTATTGAAGACAACGATGGTGAGTGTGATTGCATTTTAGACGTGTCTTGCATGTAAACATGCCCGGTAAACATGACATTGTGTCTTCTATAAATTGGGAGATGTCTTGCATATTCTTGTGACGTAACCTTGGCGTTTCGCTGCCGGGTATTTTGTAAATTTTGTAACGTATCGAAACGAGTGGAGATGGGTGTAAAAGAATGAAAAAGTTTACTTCGAGGACTGTGAATTTGTAATAATTTGCGATAAAATTTGTATTATATCGCGAATTTAAAAAAGAAAGATCAAAATTATTTGATATCAGAAGGACATTCCTCGTATTCAGAATGCAATTTGGTGTGTCTGATGTGCTCTCAGGTCACTAAAAATACTGTTCAAACGTTTCCTAAAGGTTTCATATACAAATCAGGAAATATTTTTATAGATTGTGTTGTGTAGAATACGTTTGACTTCCAACACAAGGTTGCCAAATAAAAAGGGAAAGCATAAGATACTTCTGGTCACTGTCAATGTCTTGGCCTGCGGTATACTGGTTGAAGATTAATCAGGTAAAGTAGGTAATGGGGATACGCATCCTGCAAAAGAACAAATAAACGCAATGGGGAACGATTGCTCGCTACAAGAGGAAACTGAGTATACCGTAAACGTTCGCCTAATGGCGCACCTGGGTTCCTTTGCCTTGGAGTAAATTTCATGTACAAATAGAGAGCTCCCTCCTCTAAAAATCCCAACAAGAATTAAGGGTATGTGCCCTTATTTGCTGGTGGGATTTTTATGGGAGGGCACTTTTAGTTTGTGTCTAAAATTCCAGTTATGTCAGGGGACCCCATAGCGCCATTAGGCGAACGTTTACGGTATTTAATAAGATAGATTGAACAGTTTAACCAATCCAAAGTGTTACAATTAAACATGACAACAAATAAACACGAATCCCGACCGGCACACAACCCAACTTGAAAAAAAAGCAAGGGAATGTGCCGGCATGGGAATCGAACCCACGACCTTCCGATCTCTAGACGGACGCCTTATCCATTAGGCTACCAGCTCCCACTAAACGGTGGTTAAAGCTGGGTCTAATGTTATAGCAGTCATGGTATACAATACACACACACAAGTAATACGCAAGTACGCATGTGCAGGATCATTATTGATGCTTAAGGGATCTGAAATGAGCGTTTATTGCGTTTCGACAGTATTTTTTATGGGACATGAGAGCACCTCAGACCTATCGAATTGCATTCTGAATACGAAGCATGTCTTTCTGATATCAAATAATTATCATTTTTTGAAAATCACAATATAATACAATTTTTATGACAAATTATAAAAATTTGATATTTTTCAAATTTTTGATATATAACAGTCCTCGAAGTAAATTATATAAATCTAATGATATATTCTTAAAGTGTATGTAGCAGGGGAAAAGCCGACGGTCAATTGAAAATTTTGACCTTTCATATTGAAGATATGGATTTTTCCCCAAAAGACCTATTTTTTTTGGTGTTTTTGGAAAAAAATCCATATCTTCAATACGAAAGGTCAAAATTTTCAATTGATCGTCGGCTTTTCATCCCACCTACATACACTTTAAGTATAAATCATCAGATTTATAAAGTTTACTTCGAGTACTGTTAAATATCAAAATATCAATTTTAATGATTTGCCATAAAATGTGTATTAAATTGCGAATTTCAAAAATCAAAATTATTTGATATCAGAATGACATTCTTCGTATTCAGAATGCGATTCGATATGTCTGATGTGCTCTAATGTCCCAAAATAAATACTGTCCAAACGTTCATACCCCAGCCCTTTTAAGGGATCTAAAATGAGCGTTTATTGCGTTTCGACAGTATTTTTGTGGGACATGAGAGCACCTCAGACCTATCGAATTGCATTCTGAATACGAAGCATGTCTTTCTGATATCAAATAATTTTCATTTTTGAAAATCACAATATAATAAATTTTATGACAAATTATAAAAATTTGATATTTTTCAAATTTTGATATATAACACTAACAGTCCTCGAAGTAAATTATATAAATCTAATGACATATTCTTAAAGTGTATGTACCAGGAGGAAAAGCCGACGGTCAATTGAAAATTTTGACCTTTCATATTGAAGATATGGATTTTTTCCCAAAAGACCTAATTTTTTTTTGGTGTTTTGGGAAAAAAATCCATATCTTCAATACGAAAGGTCAAAATTTTCAATTGATCGTCGGCTTTTCATCCCACCTACATACACTTTAAGTACAAATCATCAGATTTATAAAGTTAACTTCAAGTACTGTTAAAAATCAAAAATATCAATTTTTAATGATTTGCCATAAAATGTGTATTAAATTGCGAATTTCAAAAAATCAAAATTATTTGATATACATACATACATATACATACATACAATATTTCTATAGCGCTTTTTCACAGTTCAAAGCGCTGCACAGAACAAATAAAAACAAATGAAATTACAACAATTCAAAAAGGTGGGTTTTAAGATGCCTTTTAAAGATCTGCAGTGACGGGGCCTCTCTGATGGAAGTGGGCAGTGAATTCCAGTGGCGAGGACCGTACACTGAGAACCCACGGTCACCTGCAGATCTTTTGGTCCTGGGAATAGCAAGTCTGGTAGCGTCCTTGGATGAGCGAAGATTACGTTTGCTGGAATGGGTGTTGTACATAGAAATTAGCTCAGACAAGTAGGGTAGGGGCACTGTTATTAATACACTGATACATGAGAACAAGGATTTTGAAGTTAACTCGCTGCTTGACTGGGAGCCAGTGAAGACGGGTGAGGTAAGGTGATATATGATCGCGTCTACGAATACCGAAAATCAAGCGAGCAGCTTTGTTTTGAATGCGTTGAATTTTCGCGAGTTGGGCTTCGGTGATACCAGCATGCAGCGAGTTACCATAATCGAGGCGGGAGCTCACAAGGGCTCGAACAACATGATGACAGTTTTCTTCATTGAGGTACCGCCTTATACGAGAAATATTTCGGAGTTGAAAATTAAGAGTACGGCATAACCCATTTACATGATCTGACATAGACATAGTACTGTCAAAAATAATACCAAGATTACGGACCTTATTAATAGATTTAACGGTAGTTGTACTTACTTTAAGACTAAGAGCATGAATAGATTTAAGGTTATGAGGTGAGCCTACAACAAAGAACTCTGTTTTCTCCATGTTTAACTTCAACTTAGCATGAGTCATCCAGCACTGAATATCAAGGATGCAGTTCTGAAGCCGATTTATAGCATCAATTTGATCCATGGGTTGTTTAGGGTTAAAAGCAGTGTATAACTGAGTATCATCGGCGTAAATATGGTAAAAAAGTTTGTGCTTACGAATGATCATGCCAAGAGGTAAAGTATAAATTGAAAACGACAATGGTCCCATGACAGATCCTTGAGCCAGCCCACAGTCAAGGGAGACAGCAGCAGAAAAAGTGTCGTCGATGTTGACACGACTGTGTCTGTTAGACATGTATGATTGAAACCACTTTAGGGGTGGTCCAGAGACACCCATAGTACGAAGTCTGTGAATGAGGGTGGCATGATCGATGGTGTCAAAAGCTGCGGTGAGGTCTAACATGACCAGCAGCACAACGTTACCCTCATCCAGCTCATGCATAAAATCATTTTTAACTTTGAGCAAAGCAGTTTCTGTGCTGTGCTCTTGCCTGTAGGCTGACTGAAGGGGCTCACTGAGTTTGTTTGATGACAAATAATCTTTATATCTAGCAGCAACAATGTTCTCAATTACTTTGGATATGAATTGGATGTTAGAAATAGGCCTATAATTTTTCAACACATTTGGATCAAGAGACGGTTTTTTAAGATTTGTTGTGACAATAGCATTCTTGAGAGTAGTTGGAAAATTACCGGTGCACATAGAGACATTTACAATTTTGGTGATAATGGGCACAACAAGAGACAGGTTCTGTTTCAAGAGCCATGTGGGAAGCGGATCAATAGAACAGGTCTTGTTAGGAAGTTTGACCAAGACCTTTTCAACTTCCTCCAGAGACGTAGGTTCGAAAACATTCAACCTGTGCCCTGCTTGCTCATCACCTTCAATCTTGTAATCAATGTCATAATTGGGCATAACAACAGCATCTAAGTCCCTACGGATCTTGTCCGTTTTACTCTTGAAAAGTTGGAAAACTGTTCACTCATGATATCTGAAGAGCTGTAGACAGGCAATTGTTTGTTTGAATTGTTGAGCAAAGTATTGATGGTACGAAACAGATCTTTGTCATCCCCACTGGCTATTTTGGTTTTGAAAAACTCAGTTTTAGCACTCGTGATCATGTCGTTCACCAAGTGCAATTGATCAAGATAACATGTGCGATCGTGTTCTGACTGAGACTTTCTCCATTTTCTTTCGAGCCTTCTGCGAACTCGCCTAGCACAAGCATTGTCTTCATTAAACCATGGTAGCCGAGTGCGGATGGACAAAGATCTTGTTTTGAGAGGAGCATGATGGTCAAGTAATTTGGTACAAACGACAGAAAAGTGGTTGACCAATTCATCCGCTGATGACAAGGAGTCAGGAATTTCAGAGAGCTGACATTTAAGGTCTTGAGTAAAAGATGTAGGATCAAAACCCCGGAAGTCCCGTTTGGTTTTGGTTACCTTCTTGGGAGGAGGTTTGTTATATGCCAGAATGAACTCAATAAAAAGTGATCAGATATCAGTGACTTCTTAACACTGTGGGTAACAACAATGTTGTCATCAGGCCTGGATATCAGAAGATCAAGGGTATTACCACTTATATGGGTTGGAACGGTGATGTGTTGTTGAAAACCATTTATGGATATGGTGTCATGAAAATGACGAACATCTGGTAATTCAGGTTTATTAACGTGGACATTGAAGTCCCCTACTATAATCAATTTGTTTGGCGTAAAAGAAACCTCGTCCATTAAATTATCAAATTCCTGTAGGAAATCTGATATAGGATATTTGTTAACCTTTGAAGGTTTGGGTCTATACACACATATAAATGTTAAACCAGAATCAGAGTCAGTAATACACATATGTTCAATTATTTTCAGGTTACAGGTTGTCGGAGTTACAGTTAAGTTCAGGGTTGATTTAAACAGAGCACCAACTCCACCTCCACCCCGAATAGATCTTGGGACGTTAATGAAGTTGTACCCAGGTGGTGTAAATTCACCGATTTTGGTTGTGTCATATTCATCCAGCCAAGTCTCTTGCAGAAACAAAATGTCTACATCATGTTCGATAACGTAGTCACACACATACACTGTTTTGTTTCCTATTGAGCGGGCATTCCATGATCGGATGTCTAAATACTGGCCATGTCGTGGAAGTTTCACCAGCTGGTTATGGGTTGTGACCGGCATCAGTTTTTCGGGTCTAGCAAAAATGTTAGTTATGGCAGGGATGGAACATTCGACAGGAGAGGGGTCCAGCAGGGGATGGGCGGCAGACGGGTAGTGTTCTATGGGTCTCGATCGCACTCCTCCACGTCGCCCTCCGTGAGTGGTAGGAACATTGCTTATGTCTAGTTCAATAAGTCGAGACCAGACGTCAGGGGACAGATGGGTCGTCTTGTTGTAACATTTGCCGATCTCCAGAAGTCTGTCACGGCTGTAAGTGACAAGTGCAGGGAATGGGGACCTATGTTCATTTGTATCAGGGCCTGGATTGGACCTAATGTCTCCAGCTATTAACAATAGTTCCTGAAATGATGACGAAGAGTTCCTGTAGTAAGGAATCCTTGTTTTTAGGTATTTATTGCTAGTTATCATCAAACGAGGTACATGGTGTTGTTGTGTACTACCATTTTGTAGCATTGTAACATTGGTGTGGTAATCAGTGAAGCATGGGCCTAGCAGTGCCAAAAGTGTCACACAGTAGAGAACCAACATGATGAAAACCACACTAGCAGATAGGTAAAAGTCAATAATCTATTTAAATGTCCATTTAGAAAATATTGATTTGTAACAGGCATGCAAGACTGAGCATGTAGCTTGTTGAGGTCTACCTGTTATAGACAAGTACAGACTGCAGAATTCCTAGTCCAAAAGGCAGTGTTTCACAGAACAAAATTTGGCCCCAAACTGTGGCAAAGTAAAAGATCTTTCAGGGCTAAAATAACCAAAAAGATGCTTACTATACTAATGCTGTATCACACACTCAAGATGACACCGATGCGTGGTTTGGTTGTTGGTAAAAATACAGCAACAGTTGGAGCTATGAGGCGGCCTGACACAGGCGCTCTCATTTCACACATACATTATCAGAATGACATTCTTCGTATTCAGAATGCAATTCGATATGTCTGATGTGCTCTAATGTCCCACAATAAATACTGTCCAAACGTTCATACCCCAGCCCTTAATCGTTTCCCTAGTATAATTATAAGTAAAGTAGGTAATGGGGATACGCATCCTGCACAAGAACAAATAAACGCAATGGGGAACGATTGCTCGCTACAAGAGGAAACTGAATATATTTAATAAGAAAGAATGAACAGTTTAACCAACCAAAAGTGTTACAATTAAACATGACAACAAATAAACACGAATCCCGACCGGCACACAACCCAACTTGAAAAAAAAAGCAAGGGAGTGTGCCGGCATGTTAATCAGGTACTAGCTATTTATTCGCTTGTATCCTGCATGTTGTTATTAATAAGTTACCGTATTCCCGATTCCATGCTCGCTCTCGCAGGTTTTCCCCTGGATCTCCGGTTTCCTGCTGCTTTCAAAAAATTCGGTGATTAGTTGTTTGGTTATCAAAAACTTTCTTCACCCAATGGAATTTGGGGAGCTGCACAGATAATTGGTGGATGTTACAATCTATAAGTGCGGATAGGTCTGCGCCAGGTTCGGCTGCAACTGGCCTAGATGATGCGATCTGATTGTGATGATGATTCACCATGGCACCGACATTACAGCGCTTTGAATCCTTCAAGATCTAGCTGGAAAAAGGCGCTATATAAATCCGAAATTTATTTATTTATATATTTAAAAAGAAGAATGATGAAAAAACATAATATGAAACTGACACTTTGAACAAACTCTTATTGTTTGTTTATTTTAGTAAGCTACAGCTTGGACGCTACTGAGTACCATGTATCCGAACCCGATGGCAAAGTAATATTAACGGTAACCAAGGCTGGTAATCTGGACCAAGAAACTTCAATTGGTAGGTATATAATCGGGAAATTGTGGTAACCATCTCCTGGCGACTGCAAAACATAACGGTACCTCTGCAGTCTATGTAGTATCGCAGTGGCAGGGGTAGCCGGTTTTTCGGAACTTTTAAATGAAAGGACAAGAACTTGATATCATCGACGAGGGTTGTTGTTCCACGTTATTGATTCCCCTCAGCTCTGGGGCGTACGGTCAAGGAGATGAGTTTACAGGCCCGAGGTGGGGGGGATGTACCGCTCGAGCTTCCGAACCCATACCCATTTCTAAGGGTAATTTTACCGGAAATATGGACCCATATCTAAGGATTTTCAGGAAATAAGAACCCATATCTAAGGATGTAGGCTTGAAAATAGTAAAAGCAACATTTTTCCCGCATGTTTTGCACACATAGCACGGAAAATCTAAAAGGAAGACCCATGTCTAAGGATATTTCTTCAAATCTATTTGATGGAAAGCCTACCCATTGGAGCGGCACGTCCCTGTATGCCTTTACTATATGAGCACCCCGTATGCCTTTACTATGAAGAGTGATTGAGGCCAATTGATGGAATATCGAACCAGTTACCCCATCAAGAGTCTGATAAGTGTATTTATCTAGACAGGTTAAATAGTCTACAATTCAAAGATACAAAGTAATAAGTAAAATAAATGGTTAACGACAAAGAAACATGTTTTTGTTGACAGATATTTTCACTAGAGATATATCAACATCTTCATCTGAGCCTAACCAGGACTACGTGCCACTTCTAGAAGAACTTTCACACAATGTTATTTTTGCTCCGGGTGAAACCTCTAGGACAGTGACCATCGATATTGTGGATGATGCCCTCTATGAATTACCTGAGAAGTTTGCTGTGATACTGACGAGTGACATAGCCGCTCAACTCAGTGCACCAAGTAGTGCTGTGGTGACTATCAATAGTGATGACGGTGAGTGACTTCCAATCCAGAGTTTTTCGGAACTAGAGATAGATATACCCGGCTAGACCCGTGACGTCACGCAGACGTCACGGGTCTATTAGATCTGTCGATGAAATCCCGGGGATGAAATGCACTTTTTTGCCTAGATCTATACTGTTTCGTATATTTATCAGCGTTTCCAAACCTTTTGAAACCATCCTGAGGCATTCCATGCGCTACAATGTCAAAATTATGGCTACATCATAGATATCTGGGGCATCTCAGAGCATTACCCGGTCTACGCATAGGTGTTCCATCAAAGCTTTCGTCGTGTGCTGCCACCTAGCGGTGGTTCCGGGAACGTTGCGTCCAGTATCTTACATTTGACTTCGCATGCCAATTAGATTGAAGAATTCACAATAATAATTAATATTATTGAAATAGCATAATTATTAAATATTTTAATCACTTAAAAATATTAGCCAATGTTCTCGGTTATTGTTAAAAATGCCGAGATCATATAGGTGCGATATAATTAAATAATGAAAAATAAGACACTATAAAAAAAGGCTTGCTTTTTATTGTGTCTAAAAAATCCATGTAACGCATGTTGGGTGTAATTAACGTATTGCCCATTAAATATACTAAGTAGTAGTAAGGTTCATATTATCATCGTACTCTTACCATTTAATACCCGAAGATGATTTAACATTTGAAATATTTAATTCATGCCATTTTCGTTTTCAATATTTCAGTCACATGTACAGATGGATATACAGGCACATGTTGTGAAGAAGGTACACATTCTGTTATAAACTTACTTTATTAAACATAACAATAGAAATCAACGGGAAATATGAATACCATATAAATCCAGTGAAGAGCGAGTAAATTAAGAACATGACAAAACGACTTTGCAATGCAAAAAGTAGATAACGTCGCGCTCTACAGTTATTAGGGAGCTTTCGATTCAACGGATGGTTCACGGCGCGTCGGTTGTTAGACTCTTCGCGTAGAACTGGGACGACAACGCATTACAAAGTCGACGACGACAACTTTTAGTGTTTTACCGTCGCAGAACCACTCGCTTGGTCGTGGTTACGTCACAAAGGGGAAATGGCCTTGTAAAACCAGTGTGCGCATTTGCATTTCCCCTTTCTTGAGCTGGTTGCTATGCGCGAGCTTGTGCAAAGGGGACGAAGGGGACAATGTTCCCGGATGTCCGACCGAGTCAATCCTTCGTGGAAATCGAAAACTCTCTATTGTAATACAAAGGGACGGTATATGATGATATTATTGAGATTCGATATTTTGCGAAAATGCTAAGGTTAATATCTATGTTATTTGGTAATATGTTTGTCTGCGTTTCTCTCCATAACACTTATCCTAAATTGATATAAAGAGCAAAGGCAAATCTGGAATTGGGAAAATCATTTTCAATTTAAAAACCATAATTGATCTATTATTGTAGGGCCTGTCCATATCAAATTTGACATTGCATGTTTTACTGCAAAACAAATATGCAGTTTATTGAGAGTGCAATAAAATGCAAGTGTTTATTCATATATACTTTAATTACTTAATAGATATTAATGAGTGCGAGTTACAACCACCAGTCTGCATTGGTAACAATATCATATGTTTCAATAGCGTTGGGACCTACAAATGTGCTTGTACGGATCCAGAATATATCCTTGAAGGCAACATGTGTATTCGTAAGTTAACATTAACCTGCTCCACAAGATGCAACATCATAATTAAAATAAATGCCTTGAGAAAAACAAATTGAAGTTCGTGGCATGTTGTAGGTGCAGTGATTTCTTCATTTTGTGTTCCCATGTGAGTATTAAAAAGGTTACACCTGAATGAGGTTTCCTGAATGGAATGATTCTCTAATTTCTATTATAGGAAAGAGCAACATATCGTGTTTATAAAGAGCTTTCATTCTGGTACAAAAGATTTTAGGCTCACTTCCCGGTTGAAGATATTAAACCTTCAATAATTATAGTTGTAATAATATAATTATAGCTGATTAAGTCGTATACAGACTCCGAGTATTGTACGTAAAATATTGTATGTAACTATTTCCAGTAATGTTTAAGTTCTAACGAATGTTTCATGAAATCGATAATATGTTACATATATAATATATTATCGATTTTACGTCATCAAACATTCGTTAGAACTTACACATTACTGGAAATGGAATGGCAATTGATTAAATAACGTAGATATGTTACATACAATATTTTACGTACAATAAAAAGTCTGAATACTGCTTTATGCTCATAGCGGATTTTGAAGAAAAAAAACACCCTGTCTCCGCTATTAAGTTAATTATGGATCAGATGCAGTGGATAAAATTGATAGTTAAGATCATGGTTATGGTAACGCCTAAACTACTCGCACAATCTGCCCGGGGTTTAGATTCATTCAAAGTTTAATGGTTAATGAAGAAAACGTATGTAGTCCTACTAATACTTTTTGCTTCATGATAGGTGAAACGAAAACCATTATTGGACGAATCTATGCGTATGAATTAAATGGTGAATCGTTACAATTCGTCAGAGACATGTATAACTGTGACAGTGAAGAATTTCAACGCCTGGCGGATATTATTGAGACTCAGGTTAGTAAGAAGTTATATTTATAATATAGTTGCAACTAAAATAAAATACTATTACAAGGCGGGGTGGTAATTACTAAAACGATTTTGTATCAGATTTATCGTTTGCGCTCATTTTATTGATAAAAATGTTAATCCACCACAAAATTCTAGGTCGGGGGGGGTTACAAATGTATATCTTCAATACGAAATGTCAAAATTGGCAATATGTATACAATTCAAGCACCTATCATTGCTATCCGATCTCTTAAGGGCGACCATCAAACTCAAAGTCGCCCATAAGGATTGGGGGTGGGGTGAAGCCCACCATGGTTTCTTACTATAAGCTACTATATAAAATGCATGATTATCTTACATTGTTAAGGAATGTGGACTGCAAACTTGGTACTAGTAGTTGTATTTAAAATAGTGAGTTTGTTTCATATTTAGCAGTCAATTGTGTCTATACTTTTGTATAAATAGCAAAAATGTCATATTTCACGTTGGAAATTTTGTACTTATTTTGGTATCACTGCATAGAAGAGACCCATATATTATACATTGCGATGGTATCTGATAGTAAGTGCAGGGCGGGGAGGGTCTTGATTTGCCCATGTCTCCCTATTGTTCGCCCCTCCAGGGCCGGATTTACCTTTTTGGAGGCCCTTGGCCAGGCCAAAAATTTGAGGCCCCCAAACTCATCGTGAGGAAGGCATGTGCACTCAAGCAGCCAAGTTTTGGTTTACAAATAGGGGGCCTAAATAAGATCGGTTTTATTCATACTGCAGTTACTGTCCATTTTCCTATGCAAAATAAACAGTGCTCTCACCATTGACGTGTGACCTCTACAAACAGTGTATGTTAGAGGTATAGGACATTGCCTAGTTAACGTCACTGTGTAAAAACCAATATTTTTTGTACTCTCTGAAATTCTAGAAAATAGAATATAACATATATAACATGTCCTAAGTTTCTAGCTAATTTAGATGCTTGGAAATATTTGCACTTTTGTGTTTAAGTAAGGAAGGGCACGTCATGGCCTGCAAAATTCCCTGTGTAAAGTGTAAATCGAATGCAACTTTAGTGACTATCACTCATTTTGTGGACCGCTCTCTTCCGAAGGGCATTAAAACTAAACCACTTGACGGATATTTTTTGTACTTAACGTCAATCAAGAATAATGTATACATTACATGTAGGCTAAAAACTGAGTAGGTGGCACATCTTCAAATGGTCGTACCTCCCTGATATGTAAATGACAGATAAAAGCAAAAACAACTCCAAAATCTGTCCATAACATCGGTCAGTGGAGAGAGCCACGGGATTTCAATTGGGTGATTATTGAAACCACATGTTTCTCATTTGTGTGATACAATCACAATTACTTTGACAAGGGCTAAAAAACCTTATGAATCTTTCACAAGGTCATATCGTAAAATTATGTTCATCAAAATGAACCAAAGATACACACAGGATTACCTTAATACTCTACGCTAAACACATCAGTAACAAGCAGTTGCCCAACTGACACACAGCAAAATGCACTGACATGAAACAGCTTCCTAGACCACATGTCACTGCACAGTAATTGGCACCCAGCAAAAGAGATCTGTGAGATTGCGTACAAAATCCTTGTACATATGATAACTTCCAAAATGGTGCTGCTTTCACCATTCACATGCACTTTCATTATGAAACAGGTCTTGTTACACACTATTCCACTTACATTTTGAGAATTATAATCTGTGCAAGGATTTTGTACGCAATCTCACATATTTCTAGATTTCTTGTACTGGGTGCCTATTACTGCGCTGGAAGCTGTTTAATGTCAGTGCATTTTGCTGTTGTGTCTGCTTGGGCAACTGCTTGGTTACTGACATGTGTTTAGAGTAGAGTATTGAAGTAATCCTGTGTGTAATTTTGGTTCATTTTGATGGAAAGGATTTTGAGGTATGACCTTGTGAAAAATTATAAGTTTCTTTTTGAGCCTAGTTTATTGTATTTTATATTTATTTATTTTCTATATGTGATATCATGGTCAATTTCCCGCATTTAAATTTGTGTAGATTGCTAATACATTGGCAAGCATCGACGATGAGGTTAAGGTATCCGTATCAAGATTATTTCCCACGGAAGACGGAGGCGTCGGGGTAGTGTTTGAAACGAGTGTAGCTGCCGCTTCAAGCGCAGACCGGTCGGATGTTGACACCCTCATCGCAGCAAGTATAACTCCAGATGGGTATTTGGGAACCAGTGGTTTGTCAGTTACCAGATCCTTAGGTAATAAACGCAAGCAACCGAGAACTGGTGGCCCAGGTACACCAAATCGTCGATGATTTTTGTGTTGACATAATCATCATCATCATCATCATCATCATCATCATCATCATCATCATCATCATCATCATCATCATTATCATTATCATCATCATCATCGTCATCGTCATCATCATCATTATCATTATCGTCATCATTCATCATCGTCATCATCCCCGCTACCACCAGCGTCCACCACCACCACCTCCACCATCATTCACCACCACCACTACTACTACTACTACCACCACCACCACAACCACAACCACCACCACCACCAATAACCACTTCCACCACCACCACCACCATCATCATTATATTTTTGCTTTATCACAAGGACAATACGCACGAACTATCGATGGCATATTTTACGCGAGCAACGGAGAGGAGTTCGACCCGAGTTTGCTGGACACAAATAGTCCCGAGTTTCTTCAATTTGCCAGTGAAGTTGAACCACCAGTACGTGTGAAAATCATTTGTATCATTCAAAACCGGCAAAATTTCAGAAAAGTCAGCAACAGTCTTCCCCAAAACACCGATGTGGTTTTGATTTTCTCATTAGGTTTTGTAACCTTGGCAGTTCATTAAAGGGTGTGATTTTAGAAAACCACTATAAACGCACATAATTTGAAACGTTTGATCAACCCCCTTAAGGATGGTCCGGTTGAGGATGTTTGTGGTCATTTTGAAGAGCGTCTTACAAAACAATATAGCCCATGGCGCCTAGTTTTAGCGGGAGTATTTCTGCTAACGGAGATACCGTAAAATTCGATAGTTAGCATATGTGCTTACTATCGAGCGCTTTTAAAACATGCAAACATGAAGTGCCCGTATCCAGAAGAGTGTAAAGGGTTTTGGGCAAATCATCGATACACATGGTTATATACGAACAAGTAAATCTGCAAATTTGTGTCTCAACCCCATTAGCTCAGTTGTTAAAGCACCGGACTTTGGTACAATTTCATGTTTTCAAAAACGCTCGATCGTAAGCACATATGCTAACTATCGAGTTTTTATGGTAGGCCTCTGGCAAAACAAGAAGTCATAAAATAATGTTGTAGTTTAAAAGGCAGAAGTGCCTGCTATTATGTTTATGTCATACACAAAGAACATTTCCATGTTTTTTCATAAGTTTCATATTTCAATTTGACTAGGTTACTTGTAAAATAAGATTTCACACTTACTCGAAAGGTATAAAATGTGATACGAATTGAGAAGTGTATTACGGTTATATAGTTATCATGATTATGGTTAAATTTGATATCGTTTATTTTAAGAGTGTAATAGGAGCTAATAGGAATAAAGGACATCGAATTGTAATCATAAGTTTGATTGTAATAGAAGAATGAATTAAGTTCAAAAGTATGAATGTCATTATGTTCTTATCCGCTCTTATTTCGTTACAGTTGACGGCAATATTGGATACTCTCGAAGGATTCCAAAGCGTTCGAGTAACTGGAGTTTCTCAGATCGGAGACCTGATCGGCGTAGAATACGAAGTCACGGTAGCAAGTACATCACCAGCCACAGTTAACGACGTCAATGAGGTCTTCGCGCGTTTGGCTGGATTTTTAGGAAACACAGGTCTGATGCCTTTGTCGATTGGTGGTAAGAACTAAGACGTATCTGGCTACAGAAAAGTTATAGCAATAAGATTCCCTTAAGAATCGTGAACAAAAAACTGAACATCATGCTGAAAGTGTAGAATTTGGCACAAATAAGAAGGTGAACATTAAGGGCATGAAGCCATTTGAACATCATCCTAATCAGATATTTCCATTGTTTTTGTAACATGTATTGTACACGTAGTCTAGAAGAGATGGTGGATGTAATTATGTGTATGCCATGCGCAGAGAATATTTTTCATATTTTTTCACAAGTCATATTTCAATTTGACTAGGTTTCTTGTAAAATAAGATTTTACTCGAAATGGGACACAAATTGAGGCAAATTTATTACGATTTATGGTTAAATTTGACATCGTGTGAGAATTTATTTTAATAGTGTAACAGGAATAAAGGAAATATAGAAATAGAAAAATGAGTTAAGTTTCAAAAGTATGAATGTTACATGTATTTATCATTAACTTAATTGATGTGTTTCTCTCCTTAGATTCTTGCCCAAGCAACTTGTGCACTAATGGAGGCGTCTGTACTGTGCAAGCCGATTACACATTTAACTGCATGTAAGTTTGCAAGGAAAGCACGGTGATGTGTTTTCCGTGGAATTCAAAAATCTGTTTCTCACTTACCAAAGCGCTGAGCATGGGTGAAAAAAACTTTTTTAAACCCAAAAACCTCCATTTTCAGAGGAAAATCCTTAAAATTAGTATTTTTACCATTTCATCAATATTTGTGACCGTCCACCACAAATCAGCCGTAAAGTCGGCCCGGTCAATTTTGTATTATTTTGTGTTTAGAAAATATATACCATAAGCTTTAAAATGGTATATCATTTGACTTCAAACGATATCCAGAAGCGGGGTTATAGTTAGTTGAACTTTGCTTCTTCAATAAAATAGTACCTTATATCGGTTCTACATGTATCTCTTTTTCCACATTGCTGGTAATAAATATCAAACAGTAATAGTTGGCGGTCATTTCAAATCATCCCCAAGTCAACGAGGTACAGGAATGTCCTCTCATTGTTATTGTTGGTTATACATACCGAGACAAAATACAATGCTTTGTAACCCACCACTTGAATAGGATTTAGCCAAAGCAAACGAAGATTAGAGCTATTTAAGAGTTCTATAGACATAGGTAGAAGCTCATTATCCTCTTCAACAAAAGGATTATTGATTGGTTTAACAGGTGTTTGAATGGCACTAGCAAAATGAGGCACCAACTTGAGGTACCTATGAATACGACCTTCATGCACATTTTACACTGTAATTCAGAATACAATTTGCCGACTTTACGGATGGTTTGTGGTGGACGGTCACATTTGGTAGGCTATTGGTATCTTTTTGGTGTCAAATTAAAGCCATGTAACTGTACATGACAATCAATTTGTAATCATTTTCATATGAATTTGGGTAAAAATCACGTGTCTTTAACCTTTTTTGTTAATTTTTGGTTTTCCAATATAATATTTTGAATTCTTTAATGTGGCCTCAAACATAAAGCTGTATGGTTGGGCTAAGAGACAATATTCAAATGTCTTCTTTTCATTGAAATAGTGATTGTATAGGTGATGAAATGGAATTTTTACAAAAAAACCAACAACAACAAAACAAAACATTTTAATTGAAAAATACATTGTTTTAAATTTTACCAATTTATCAGTATTTGTTAAGTTACTGATGTCTTGTTGGTGTCTTTTTAAAGCCATGTAACTTGTTATGACAGTCAATTGTAATATTTTTCATATGAAGTACTTTTACTGTTGAAAAAGGGCAAAAATTTGGCAAAAATTTTGTTTTTCACCATTTGTTTTTTCAAATGCTTTGAAATCTGTAATGTGACTTAAAACATACTTCTATTATGATTAACCTCCGAGACAATATTCTTTTGATTATGAGCATAGCATGACTTTTTTCATGAAAGTAGATGCAAGAGGGTGAGAAATAATTAATGTACAGAATAAATACATCAATAGCTTACCAAAATACAGATAAAATGGTCAAAATGCTAATTTTGAGGAATTGTCTTTTAAAATGGCGGTTTTTGCCAGCGCTTTGGTGAGTAAGAAATGGATTTTTAACCTCTATGGAAAATTGTCAATAAGATATACCCTGTCATAATTCTGGAACAAGACGTGTGATTAAATCGATGCTGGGCCGCTCACTTCATAGCAAATGTATAACTGCCAAGATCATACTTTAATTGACGCACCTTTGGCTATAAGAGAACCTGTATATTAGTACAATATTGGAAAGCAGTCTTGGAACACTTTTGATTAGTGTTTTCCCCCGTACAATAAGATCTTATGCGGTGAAAAATGTATTCTCTGTTTTCATAGCTATAATCATGACGTTATACATTTACTGTTTGCAGATGTGATGCTGGTGTAATTGGAAGTCAATGTCAACTAATCAACGCTACTATCAACACTGAAAACGGTATATATGTAATCCTTATAGATTTTCTACTTTTTGGCGGACAGAAAGGAAGGAAGGAAGGAAGAAAGGAAGAAGATGAAGAGAAGCTGAATAAAGAACACCCCTGCATTATTATCAATGTATAAAATCAACCATAATTGCAATATAATTAAATCCGCAGTGCCAAAATGTACTGCTGATATTGGGCTGTGACCACTCGTTTCAAAATAAAGAACATAATAAGTAATTAATAATTAATAATTAAAGGTTACCTCGAAAATTATTAAACAGTAATTAGAATTTAATGTTAAGGGCTCAATCGGTGTTCTACAAACGACGATAATGGCCAATTGTTTAAAGTATTCCTAAAACAGCTTGGGTCACTTTCGCGTCTTTGTGTAGCAAAAGTGACTGAATTGAGTTGAATCATGAACCATCTGGTCGAAGATAATGTTAAAGAATGGGGCATTCGAAGCGGTATTTAAATTTATAGGCCCTAAGTTTGAAATAAATATCAAGTTTGAAATCAATATACCCTGCACAGATTTATTCCCTGCAACTTAATAACTCCTATCTGATTGGCTAGGAATCGATCGCTAGATCGCTCAGTGTTGAAGTACAAACTCAAAATGTATAGAGATGTATTCAATTCAATATTGTATTATTGACGCAGATAAAGAAAGTTACATAGTGTCTCGAACTCGATAGCTCTCGATATAGTGCATTGTATTATAGACTTGTGATTTAATATTCTATAGAGCGCGTGGATCTGAGCTTTATATAATTTTAATTCTCAAACAGTTAAAAATCGTAATGTATAAAATGCACTCAGTAAACTATATGCGTATAACGACAACAGCAATCGCCGCTTAGCGTATTGAATTTCCAGTTAGTGTATTGAAAACAAAACCTGGGTTTTACCTGACAAATCGAATTTTCTTGTAATGGCAACATCATATGGGGTACTGAGCATGCGCAAATCGTAAAAACATGTAATATAGAAACTCTGTGGTATCTCATATCGTGTAAATGGTATGCTTAGCCTGAGTCGCTCGGCCTATCTCGAACAATCGCCATGCGTAGCTTTGGAAAAACGAGAGGATTCGCCGTACTATCACGGCAATTTTTGACAGGAAGATGCAGGGATGATGACGCTGTGCCCTGTATATTAAACCATATTATATTTCTTTCTATGACGTAGGTATAACAACAAAAGGTTGGATTGGAATCGGATTTGGGATTGGTTTGCTTGCTTTATCTACTATTTTATGTGCTCTCTGCTGTATGCATTTCCGTTTGTCAAGAGTCAGAATAAAAAGTAGCATACCTTACGTAATAGGGGAACCTACCATACCGTCTTACGTAGCAGTGGACGCTGATCCCATTCAACTTAATCTTCTTCCGCCACTGGACAATTTCGCCCAGCCAACAGGGCAGCTTACCCCAGCTTTCCCATCATTATTGGTAAGTTTAACCAATGTTCAATCTTAAACAGCTGTTGAATGGAACAGCAAAGCCTCGAACAACAAAGCCTCGTTGAACGGAACAGTTCATATTTCACCTCATGAAAATATTCTTACCAATGTACTCATAAGTCATATACATTCAATATTTGTATAATAAGATTAATATAAACAACAAGATCTCAGGAGTCTACCACTGCAACGGAGACAACCGGTCTAAAAGAGACATGGAGCCGAGACTCATCTTCAAATTTGGCACCCTTCAACCTAATGGACTTATTATGAACTTTAACAGTTATAATTTTCTTTAGCACACCCTTTACTATTTCGCGCGGTTTTCACGTTATTTTATTTGCCCGCCACAATTTCATTGTTTCCCTCATTTCGTCTTTTGCGCTTTTCGGCACACGCTTGCGCGACGCTTTGTTATTATACTTACGTAGACATACATGACGTACACGCTTACATGCTTGCATGCATGTGACTTATAACGCGCTCGCGTTTTAATCATGTTTAAATGTGTCCATCGCCTCACAACACTCCCGGACAACACCATCATGTCACCTGATGAAGGGCGAGGCCCGAAACGTTGTGTATTATACCTCATGTACTACAGGGCAGTACGTTAACTCAAAATCTATGCATCCAATTTTAAAACTGAAATAGCAAAAAGAAGTAGTAGTTGCAAATTTGGATACCTCATTTTTCTGGATAGCTCATAATTTGGGGGATGCCTTAAATGAAAAAAGATGCATAATCAAAAGGATACCCAAGTCAGTGTACTAGTACATTCTCTTAAATCGCGGTGACCAATGAAGAACAGCGCCCTGTACTATTAGATTATTTTCAAAACTTTACATGTAACCATAACACCCTGTATATAATATACGACGTTATTATATAATTGCACATTATTTTTTTCATGTTTTCTATGATTGACAGAATATGGCGAATAGTCCGATTGACGATGTCTATTTCCACAGAAGGCTGTGATATCGTGACCACCTTATCGAATTCGATGCCATACCGTGGAAAATAATTCTTCCATACGGTTGTGATTTCCGCGCATTGACGATTACCAGTTTACTTCAAAAACCGTCGCTAAAAGATATAACCCGTGCAGAGCCTGCCTTTTCTTTTCACTTAGTCTCCACAGCAGCCAGTTTGGTTCCGCTCCTGCACACAAGCAGTCTGCCAATGATAACGAATGAGACTGAGTTCTTTCTTTTCTCATGACGTCATCCAGCACGACCTCAAAGAAGGCTTTCAATTTGTAATTAAATCGGCTGCTTGAACAATTGAACGGACGTAAGCTTACCTTTATAACTTCATGGCTACATGTTTCATCCAAATTTGCAAACAAACAGTTTCTCAAATAAAATACCGCTTGTGCGTGGTAAAATTGTTCACATTGTGATAATGATATTGTCGTGCTGCACAACAAGCTACAACAATACCGCTCTCGATACTGCTCGCACAGTTGATTATTCAGCCGGGAGGTCAACCAAGACTCAATTCTCGGACGCATCTCCCTGGTTCTGTTTATAGACTTTACATAGTCGCCCTCTGAGCCAATCAGAAACGGCGTTATACGTCGTCATTGGCGCTATGTGGAGGAAACGTAACCAAACTGGCTGCGGAGGAGACTACTTTTCACTGAACAAAAAACCCATAACGTCGCCCTCTATAGTCATAATAATACAAAGGGGCGGTTTATAGTAATTTGGGATACGTCAATATGCAGGAATCAGGACGATATCGTCTGTTCTTTGAATTAAATTTTAAATCTTAAACAATTACGTCATATTTGGAATGAGATGATTCTTAGATCATATCTAATTACTGTAATTGTCTTAAACAAAGTGTTAAATAGATAACAAGGACAACACAGACTACACGACGGGAACAAACAAAATGTTTAACTGAAGAAGAAAATGAAATATAAATTTGAAAAAATTAATCCTTATCTTACTCAATTTTAAAATGTAACCAAATAAAAGGAATCAGAATTACTAATGATTTTATAGCAAATATAGTAAAAACAATAGTAAACATTTTTGTAATAATATTATTTTAGGTTAGCTGACAATGGGATTGGAGTGACATTCCGTATTTAAATACCAAATGTTTTGTATAAAGTACTTGGGGAAACATGGACATGTTCATCTATACCAGATGGAAGAAACTTCAAATAATAGTTTGTAATAGTTAATAATGGAGGAAATAAGTTCAATTATTGCTTATTTGCTGCTCCTGCTCTGTTATGTCCATTTATCTACATTATTGTAAAACTGCTTGTAAAAAGATCTTGCTTAAATTGATTAAATATTGAGTAATAGTTGGTGGTTATGAAGTCAGTCTACTAATCTAAAGAGCCACATTAGTAAAATAGGACTCTTGAGACGTCTAAAAACATTTCTTGACGTTCGCACTCTTAATGTTTTATATAGTTTGGTTTGGTCGCTTCAATGAAGATGTACGTAAAATATGTGTTTTACAAAAGCGATGTGCTAGAATAATATTGCGTGCCAACTACCTTACGTCTTGTGATATAATGTTTCCTATATTAGGATGGGAATCACTTCCAAATCGGGCAATGTATTTAAAATCACTGTTAATGTCTTAACGATATATCACCCGGGATATCACCACAGTACCTTATCAACAGGTTTTCTTATGTGCATGAAAAGCATAATGTGAACACCAGACAAGCTGCGTCCAATTTATTGGCTCTACCGCCTTGCACAAATGGTTATGACACTGGGTACTTTAAATCATCTTTTTCATACAGTGGGGTAAAGGTTTGGAATAAACTGAGTAATGATGTAAGAAGTTCAATAAATGTGCAGACTTTCAAGCAAAGATTCAAGTCTTAAAAATTTGAGCATGTACTTGTTAATGATGTATTTCTATTTTACTTTGAAAATTGTTTATATTTCTGTATTTTAATTTTTTTAATAGTTGTATATTTTATATAAATTGCATGTTGAAAGTTGTTGCATTTTAATGTTATGTAAATGTATTGCAGGGCCCCATGTAAGACCAGCTATTGGCTGAATTGGGCTACCCTGGATAAATATGATTAAAATAAATAAATAAATAAATAATTTTATTTTGAATACATGAAACCATGCGCTTGTTTATATGATTGCTACATATACCGACAGAAAGACCCGGCCACACACAAACGGAAATAAACATCTCAAAAAAAGTAACTACCCCCCCCCCCCTTATATAATGGCCATTATTAAAAAACGGAATGTTGTATTACAAATCTGTAAAATGCGTTGGAATCAGAATTTATTTCTGCGCATTTTGACACCTCATTTGATACGATAGCTCAGAAAACAAAAACACCGGTCAATTTATTTGAAAGTTGCACTTACAAAACAATACAAAAATACTCAGATGCCATTACACAAAATTTCCTTCCATTATAAATCAATAGATTTTACTGCAACTTTCAAATCTTGGGTTTGTTACGAGTCGTACTTGACTCAAGGCCAAAATCACCTTTTACTCGAACTCACACGAATGCACAACACAAATACACTGTTTATTTAAGCTAACAAAATCTAAGTCTTTAATTGAGAACAGAGTGTGATTGGTACATATAATAACAATATCGCATATACAATAAAATCACACAATGACAGTTTTACTCTATGACTACTTAACCAGCTGTCTTCTTGTTGGTGATCCTAGAGTTCTTGCAATGTTCTGGACGACTGATGTAATATATCCTTATTCGCTTGTCCTGCGAAGTCCAGTGTACACTTGCGCTTATAAATCCTTGCGTATAAAATCCTCATACGAAAATGATGATGCTTTCTCCAATCTCTTTTGCGCTGTTATCTCCACAACTCCTTGCGCTGCTTTCTCCTCAAATATCTCTCCTTGCGCTGCTTTCTCCAAAAATGGTGTTTCTTTCACCAATCACTCTTTTTCCAGGGAACCGGTTTCTTTAACACAGCTCCACTGTTTCTTGACAGATGCGTGGCCTTCACAAACCCAGCAAACTCCAGCAATTTGACAGAAGAACTTTTAATCCTTTGATGAGGAAGAGCACTTTTGTGTGCTCGCTGTCTTCTTCGTTGCTGTATTAAAATTAGCTCAATTATTGGCTATATAAACTGGTTAAAATGTACTTCTTTTTTTGAAGCACGAAGACCATCACACACATGTGGAGTTTTCAATCTCCCATGGCATTCTGTAAAGTCCCAACCAAAAGCCTCCAGCTTTTTATAGCAGTACTCATGCCAAAAAACCCATCATCTATTAATAAACCATTACTTCAATCACATTTTCACAACATTGCTGCAATCTTGGGATTTCCCAAGATTAATTATACACATTCACATTACATCACTTCCTGGGGGGTTTTCCTGATGGTACAACAATGAACTGGGGCTTTCCAAGTTCCAAACATAGATCTGACTTTGTTTACAATAATTTGGGGAATTCCAAAATACAAGGGGTTTCCCATCTCATGAAATACTTTCAGCTTGTAAACAAAGTTAAATAATTAAATTAAATCAAATTACTCAGGGCACATCACACCCTCCCCCTTAAAAGAAGAAAGTTCGAATGTAATAAAAACTTTCTTAAATATTTTCTTCCTTTACATCAACTTTAACCTATTATCAACTTTGAGTGTTTAACTCATCATACACAGTGACTACTTGTCACACACAACTTCCCTTTTAAAGGAAATCTTTGTTTGTCAGTTTTTTTATGCAATTCTGGACAGGGCATCAGCCATTACATTGTCTTTTCCCTTAATATGTTTGATGTCCAGATTGTACTCTTGCAAGGTCAAACTCCACCTCACCAGTCTTTGGTTTTTGTTCTTCATCCTGTTGATGAAGGTGAGGGGAATGTGATCTGTGAAAACAAGCACAGGGTATACTGTGGTACCCAAATACACATCAAAATGTAGCAATGCTAATAGCAATGCTAGACACTCCTTCTCAATTGTGGAGTAATTTCTCTGGTGCTTGTTGAATTTCCTTGAAAAGTAACAAATGGGGTGATCTATTTGATCTTCACCCTCTTGCATCACAACACCTCCACAGCCTATGTCACTGGCATCAACAGTCAACTTGAACTGCTTCTGAAAATCAGGTGCAGTAAGCACTGGTGAACTCATGAGTATTGACTTGACTTTGTGAAAAGCATTTTCACACTGTTCTGACCAAATGAATTTTGCATCTTTCTTCAACAAATCAGTCAAAGGACTTGCTATCTCTGAAAAGTTTGGACAGAACTTTCTATAATAGCCAACCATTCCTAGAAATCTCATGAGTGCCTTCTTGTTTACAGGTGTGGGGTATTGCTCAATTGCTTCAACTTTGGCTTTGATAGGTTTTACCTGACCTTGACCTACAACATATCCCAAGTATGTGACTGTGGCATGGCAAAACTCACTTTTTACCAGGTTGACTGTCAATTGTACTTCTGACAGCTTCTTAAACAATTGATGGAGTTGTTCCATGTGTTGTTCCCAAGTTTGACTGTAAACTATCAAATCATCTACATACGCTTCACATCCCTCTATGTCTGCCACAATTTGGTTCACCATTCTCTGAAATGTTGCTGGGGCATTTTCAACCCGAATGGCATAACTTTGTATTGGTAAAGACCAAATGGTGTACAAAAAGCAGAAATCTCTTTGGCACGGTCTGTGAGTGGAACCTGCCAGTACCCTTTCAAAAGATCAAATTTGCTAACAAATTTTGCATTCCCAATTTTGTCTATGCAATCATCAATTCTTGGAATTGGGTACGAGTCTGTCTTTGAATGAACATTTGCAGCTCTCATGTCTGCGACCAATCGGTATGAACCATCAGGCTTGGGAACAAGTATACACGGTGAACTCCATTCACTACTACTTGGTTCTATGATATCATTGTTTAGCATGTAATTGATCTCATTTTTGAGATGTTCCATTTTCAATGGATTGACTCTATAAGGATGCTGCTTGATTGGTTTTGTATCACCAACATCTACATCATGAAATGCAGCATTTGTTCTACTTGGCGTATCAGGAAATATATTGTCAAATTTGTGAATCAAATTTGCAATTTAACCTTGTTGATCTTGAGAAAGATGACTTAACTTTGAGTCCAAATTAGTGAGCACATCAGAATTGTTCAACTTTACATTATACTCCTTGTGCTCCAGCTCTTTATCCTGGTCAAATGTGACATCAGAATTGTCATCTTTACTCTTGTCTACATTGGCGATTTTGTCTACATCGGCATGTTTGTCTACATTATCAGCATGTTTTACTGTACACACAGGTTTTGGAATGCCACTGTCACTTCTTTCAACATACTCTTTGAGCATATTTATGTGGCATAACTGCCTGCTCTTGCGTCTACCAGGAGTCTTGATAATATAATCTACTTCACCCACTTTTGACTCTACCTCACATGGGCCATGATATCTGGCTTGTAATGGGTGTCCTGGAATTGGAAACAGTACTAGAACTTTGTCACCTGGTTTGAACACTCTCTCTTTGGCATGTTTATCATACCATTGTTTCATTTTGGCCTGACCCTGTTTCAAGTTTTCTTTGGCAATATCAGTTACTCTGTTAAGCCTATGCTTAAAATTGGAGACATAATCCAACAAATTGATATCTGATTTCTCATTGAGCCACTTTTCTTTCAACAACTTTAAGGGCCCGCGCACTGTGTGTCCAAACACTAACTCAAAAGGACTAAATCCTAAAGTTTCCTGAACAGCTTCCCTAGCAGCAAACAACAACAAGTGTACTCCCTCATCCCAGTCCCTCTGAAATTCCAAACAGTATGTCCTGATCATGTTTTTCAATGTTTGGTGGAACCTTTCTAGTGCACCTTGTGATTCTGGATGGTAAGCACTTGAGGTATACTGTTCTATACCTAATTGATACATGACCTGCTGAAATACTCCAGAAGTAAAGTTTGATCCTTGGTCTGACTGTATGGACTTGGGGAGCCCCACAAATGTGAAGAACTTGGTTAAAGCTTTCACTATTGTCACTGCTTTAATATTTCTCAAGGGTATGGCTTCAGGAAAGCGTGTTGACGCGCACATAATTGTCAGAAGGTATTGATTACCTGACTTAGTCTTTGGTAGGGGGGGCCTACACAATCAATAATAACCCTACTAAATGGTTCATCAAAGGCTGGAATTGGCTTTAATGGAGCAGGAGGTATTTTCTGATTTGGCTTCCCTACTACTTGGCATATGTGACATGTTTTGCAATATTCAGAAACATCTTTTCTGAGAGTGGGCCACCAGAAATGTCTCAGAATTCTTTCATGAGTTTTCTTAACACCCAAATGCCCTGCCATGGGACTATCATGTGCTATGTTAATAACTTCAGTGTGGTAGACTTTTGGTACCACAATTTGGTGCACTACCTTCCACTCTTCATCGGCAGGTACATCAGGGGGCGCCATTTTCTCATTAGCACACCATCTTGTTTGTAAAACAGACAGAATTTTGTTCTGCTTCTTCTAGGGTCAATGCCCTTTGATTGATCTCTTTGAGTTCTGGGTCATTTTGTTGCTCCAGAATCAGCTTGTCATGACTTAATGGGTCTTTCATGGTTTCCCCAATTTGTTCATGCTCAGAGGCTGCGTTCTCTTTAGGGGTATTTTTATCCCCAGGAGAAGGAAGTTTATCTTCTTTCTCATTCAACTTTGACACAAATGTGTCTTCCAAATTGTATCCTAAGTCATCAATTTGGTTGTCCTCAATTGTTTCTAATGAGGCTCTCTTACTCATTGCCCGTGTCACTGCACATGCAGGAAATATCTCCTCTTCCTCACTATTATCATCCTGTAAACAGGGCTTATCTGTGACTATTGGGTCAGGAAAAACCTTCCCCCCTGCCAAATCATTTCCTAGCAACATGGACACTCCCTTGACTGGCAATTCATGTCTAACTCCTATGGTTACAGGACCAGAAACCAAGTCAGATGTCAAGTTAATTGTGTGGAGAGGTACACTAAGTATTTCCATCCCAATACCCTGGATCAAAGCATTACCTGCTGAACTATCCTCATTAAAGGGCAAAGTTCCTTCCAGAATCATAGACCGTGCACAACACGTATCTCGCACAATCTTAATGGGCTTTGGACTACCATTATCACCAAGTGATACCACTCCCTCTAACACAAATGGTTCAAATTCTTCACACACCTTGTCTGTCTCACTTCCCTTTTGTGGGAATTCTTGTTTCTTGATTTGACTGACTTGTTTCTTTGACACAAGTGACACTGCACATCCTACAGTATTACTAGCAGTTTGCTGTTTTTGTGCGTCTTGTCTGCCTTTTAAGAAATAACACTGGGTCATCGTATGCCCTGGTCTCTTACAATGAGTACAAGTTACTTTGGCTTTAAATTCAGTCCCAAATTTTGCTCTGTTACCTGAACTCCCTGGGGTCCCTCTACCACCAGCACTATGCTGTGAATTAGACTGAGGTTTCACTTCTTGTGTACCACCCTGATTTGCTCTAGGTTGATTATGGCTGAACCTGTTTGAATAACTTCTGTTATGACTAAATCTACTCGCATTCAATTTGTGAGTTAAACCATAGTCGTCCGCCATTGTCGCCGCTTCGTTTAGCGTCTTAATTTTGCTAGCGCTTTCATCCAAATGGGTTTTAATGTCAACGTGGACACATTTCTTGAACTCTTCTATAAGAACTAATTGCTTAAGTTGGCCGAAATCATCTTTGACTTCTTTTGACCCAAGCCACCTGTCAAACATTTGTTCTTTTACTCTAGCAAATTCTACATGGGTTTGATCTGCTTGCTTTCTTGAATCTCTGAACTTTTGTCTGTATGCTTCAGGCACCAGTTCATAGGCCTTAAGGACTGCCTGTTTAACTTCTTCATAATTATTACACTTCTCTATTGGTAGAGCTGAGTAAGTCTCCCTGGCCTTCCCCACAAAACTACTTTGTAACAGTAGGGTCCAATGCTCTGGAGGCCATTTCAAATTTGTAGCTACCTTTTCAAAATGTTGAAAGTACTCGTCAACTTCTTTCTCTTTGAATTTAGGCACAAGCTTTACATACTTTGTAACATCAAACCCTGACTTTGAGGAGAAACTTGATGAATATTTGTCAGCTAGCTTTGCCAACTTCTCTTGTTCAAACTTGTACTTTTCCTCAATTTCTCTTTCTTTCAAATGTGCTTCCAAATTGAGCTTTGCTTGCCTGTCCTTTTCTTCCATTTCTAGTTTTGCTAATTTTTCCTTTTCTTCCATTTCTAGTTTTTGTTTTTCAAGTTCCAATTTTGCTACCTTTTCCTTTTCTTCTGTTTCTAATTTTTGGTGCTCAAGCGCCATCTTTTCTTGGCGTGCTTTGTCTTCCATTGCTAGTTTTTGTTTTTCAATGTCTAGCCGTTCTTGTTTTTCTTTATTTTCATTCTCTAACTTGATCATTTCCAGTTTTTCTTTTTGGTCCATTTCTATTTTCTTTTGGTCCATTTCCATTTTCTTTTGGTCCATTTCCATTTTCCTCAATTCTAATTGAATTTCCAACTCTTTCAACTTAAATGCTGAATCCCCACCAATTTCTACTTCAAGTTTCTCTTCCAAATAGGATTCATCAAAATATCTTCCCCGACCAAAACATCAATCAAGGCAATTTTGATTATTTGCTTTCTTGTAGCTTGCTTAACTTTCAAGTCATAATGTTTGGCAAATGCTAATAAATCAGGCTTCTTCAACTTATCAAATTTCTCCCAATCTATAGTTTCAAGAAACTCTTCTGCTTTGAACTCTGCCATACTGTACTTTCACTTTCAAGACTCAGTATAATAATGTCAACTTTTTTACAGTGTATTTTCCCGGACGCGAGCCCCCAATTTTTGTTACGAGTCGTACTTGACTCAAGGCCAAAATCACCTTTTACTCGAACTCACACGAATGCACAACACAGCTCCACTGTTTCTTGGTAGATGCGTGGCCTTCACAAACCCAGCAAACTCCAGCAATTTGACAGAAGAACTTTTAATCCTTTGATGAGGAAGAGCACTTTTGTGTGCTCGCTGTCTTCTTCGTTGCTGTATTAAAATTAGCTCAATTATTGGCTATATAAACTGGTTAAAATGTACTTCTTTTTTGAAGCACGAAGACCATCACACACATGTGGAGTTTTCAATCTCCCATGGCATTCTGTAAAGTCCCAACCAAAAGCCTCCAGCTTTTTATAGCAGTACTCATGCCAAAAAAACCATCATCTATTAATAAACGATTACTTCAATCACATTTTCACAACATTGCTGCAATCTTGGGATTTCCCAAGATTAATTATACACATTCACATTACATCACTTCCTGGGGGGTTTTCCTGATGGTACAACAATGAACTGGGGCTTTCCAAGTTCCAAACATAGATCTGACTTTGTTTACAATAATTTGGGGAATTCCAAAATACAAGGGGTTTCCCATCTCATGAAATACTTTCAGCTTGTAAACAAAGTTAAATAATTAAATTAAATCAAATTACTCAGGGCACATCACAGGTTACATTGATAATATTGAGACAATTGCTACAAATGAGGTGTCAAAATGCGCAGAAATAAATTCTGCTTCCAGCGCATTTTACAGATTTCTAATACAATTGCCCGTTTTTGAATAATGGCCATTATTTAAGGGGGGTTAGTTACTTTATTTGAGATGTTTAGTTCAAACCTACCGCCCAGAGGAGCAGGCTTACGGGGTACTGAAATTTATGGTTGTAGGCTTTATTCTTTGGAAACTTGTAAACATTTGCTGATTAAGTTCTCATATAATAATAATCTTAGATGTATAAAAGACATACCGTAAAAACCCGTCTACAAGCATATACTTAAGAAACGCCCTCAATAAAATGAGTTGCTTTTGCATTTGGAGTTTGAGCAACTAGGCCTATATACTGGCACTGCACTGCATTTTGTAGTTTTTGGACGACATGATAAAACACGGACCTATTTCTAAGGATTTGCTGTAATAAAGAAAATAAAGAAAAAATACTAAACAGGAAAAAAAAGACAAAGAAAACACAAAGAAAAGAAACAATAAAAGAAAAACAATTATAGAAAAAATTAAATATGAAAAGAGAGAACGCGAAAAGAGTCTCAATAGAAGAATGTAAGAAAATATAAATACAACACCATAATATAAATGAAAAGTTCGAAAAATATTTGGTTTATAAAATTCATGTGACCGTGATGAGGCTCGAACTCACCATCTTTCGATCTATAGTCTAAAGCGCTCGTGTACCAAAGTCTTATGCCTTACCAAGTGACCTATGCTCGTGAGATGCGAAATGAAGATAAAATAATACATTGTATACCTGCTTGTGTCGGTAATTGATTTGCTCAAATTCCATAATGGTATGATATTGTGGAGGGCGTCAGCATGAATTTCGCTATCATCACAGTCGCTTCTATATGCTTGTAGACGGGTTTTTACGGTATAACGTTATGGTCTTACTTAATCATTGTCTTTCTAAGACGCTTTACTAAAAGCCAAACAGTACCTTACGTAGCAAATTAGCTTTGTCCCACGTTGGTTCAATTGTCATCAGTCTAGTTAGGTAAAATAGGTTGCCTATTAAGGGGGTACCCCTCGATAAATTTGTGTCTATTTTTGCATTTTTCTCAAAAACTAATTACACAGTGGGAACAAAAGTTATGTATTTTATAGGGGCAAGGAATCCAATCACTACACTGGAATTTCAGTGACCCACCCAAGACAAGCGGTTTGTTATTTATGATAAGAAATAAGGTACCGCTAGGATGTACCTCATTTCCGGTCATATATACTGAACCGCTTGTCTTGAGTCACTGGCATTTCAGTGTAGTAATTGGATTCCTTGTCCCAATAATATACATAACTTTTGTTACCAGTGCGTTATTATTTTTGAGAAAAATGCAAAAATAGTCACAAATTTACCACAGGGGTGTAGTACCCCCTTAATTTAGGCTGTTGCTTTGATATCATAACGCAAAATGTTCAATGTATAGGTACACTATTATTACTCTGTGGATATGTAATGTTACAATAATTTTACAGGGCTTTAAGCCGGGGCTTCAAGTACCATTATGCAGAAAGCAGCGTTATTGTTTGTGTATTCTTGTAGAAAAATATATAATAATCGGTTTTAAAGTAAAATGTAATACACAGGGTGTGTCTATGAAAGAATTTTATCGTCGGAAACATAATTGTTTGGGTATGTTAACGCCACAACTAAATATAATTAAATAACTGGTGTGATTGAGCAATAAATCAGCTATCACATACTTTTTGAATTTTGAAAATTGACCACCCCGTTCTTGAAATGTAAAAATTGACGAAACTCCCTCATTTTCAAACTTTTCCACGGATTAGAAATATCAATCGATGATCTGTATTCGGAGCGCTAATCACTGCGCATGGTCAGCGCATGAGGTGTCTGTTGTCATTGGTAAATAGTTGACTCTGTCGAACAGACTGAAAATGAGGTAGTTTCGTAAAATTCTGCTATTTCAATTTTCAAAATTCAAAAAATATGTGTTAACTGATATATTCCTCAACTACATCGGTTATTTAGTTGTGATTGGTTTATGCGTTAAAATACCCAAAAATTCAGTTATCAACGAAACAGTTCTTTCAGGGACACCTTATACCTATTTGCTTTATGATTGTGAATCTTTAATTACTTTATAATGTGATACCTATTCTTTTTTTGTGTGATATCTTGTAAAAATAAAAAACACAGAAACTTTAAAAAAAATTCAATGTCTTAATAATAATTTTGCGTGTTATGCAATTTTTCAAAAAACATTGCATAACACGCGTTCTAGATGATGATTCAGTAAGCAAAATCCCGGCCCAAAAAGGCTATAATTGGCCGCGAGCTTAGAAAAAACATAGCCAATAGGCCGAATTCAAAGCTATAAAGAAATATTAAAATGACGAAGCTGACCAAAATTTAAAACGGCAGTTATATAGCAGAGCTTATCAGCAACATGAAGGAAAAAGAAACAAAAATGTAAAACATGGCGGTATTAAAAAAACAGTACGCTAGAAATTACCTTTTGTCTTATATAAACCCGCCGTAATTGCTATCCTCAGTCAAAATATTAATTAATCATAAAAAAAATCATTAAACATAAAGAAAGAAATAGAGGTATTAATTATTTTCATTATACCGTATGCCTTAAATGCTATCTTCAGAAGACAGCAAGCAAAGCAATATATAAAGCTTATATAGCAGAGATTATCAGGAACATGAAGGAAAAAAAAGAAACAAAAATGCAAAACATAACTGGTATTTAAAACAAACAAACAATGATAATTCAGTACGCAAGATAGTACCTTTTTTCTTAAATAAACCCGCCGTACTTGCTATCTGCAGTAGATAGTCAAAATAATAATCATAAAAAAATCATTAAATAAACAAAAAAGGTATTAATTATTTTCTTTGTATGCCCTAAATTCTATCTTCAGAAGATAGCAAGCAAAGCAAAAAACATGCAAAATAATAATGTTCCAAAAACTATTGCCTAACACGCGTTCTAGATGATGATTTATTACGCAAAATCCCGAGCAAAACGGCTATAATTGGCCGTGCGCTTAAAAAAAAGCCAATAGGCCGAATGCAAAGCTATAAAAAATGTTAAATTGATGACGAAGCTGACCAAAATTTAAGATGGCACTTATATAGCAAAGATTATCAGGAACATGAAGGAAAAATATAAGACTGAAACAAAAATGCAACACATGGCTGGTAATAAAAACAGCAACAACAACAAAACAATGATGATTCAGCACGCAAGAAATTACCTTTTGTCTTATATAAACTAGCCGTAATTGCTATTTTCAGTAGATAGTCAAAATGATAATCATAAAAATATCATTAAACATAAAGAAAAAATAGAGCTATTAATTATTTTCTTTGTAGGCCCTAAATGCTATCTTCAGAAGATAGCAAGCAAAGCAATAAACATGCAAAATAATAATGTTCCAAAAAACATTGCCTATCACCCTAGATGATGATTTAGTACGTAAAATCCCGAGCAAAACGGCTAAAATTGGCCGTGCGCTTAGAAAAAAATAGCCAATAGGCCGAATTCAAAGCTATAAAGAAATGTTAAAATGATGAAGCTGGCCAAAATCTAAGTCTGCACAAGTTTATATAGCAGAGATTATCAGGAACATGAAGGAAAAAAGAAACAAAAATGCAAAACATGGCTGGTATTTAAAAAACCAAACAAAAAAAAACAATGAAAATTCAGTACGCAAGATATTACCTTTTGTCTGATATAAACCTGCCGTACTTGCAGTCAAGTTAGCTCAATCGATAAGGCGTTCGACTATGGTGCGAAAGGTTGCGAGTTCGAACCCTGGTGGTGCCTAGTATGCTCTCGTGGAAAAATTGAGTTAGCTTAAAATTCCCTTGGACAAGGAACTCACTGCTAATTTGTCTCGTTGTAACCCGTACGAAACTCGGGGAGCTGATCCTGGTTGCGATGGTTATTTGTGGAATGTCTAGGGTGTGCGCTCTTGAAGCAGCAAAGTCCCTGAATTGTTGTTTAATGGTTTATGGAATGATGTGGGGCCATAGTGGTCAGCGACAACCTGTAAAGTGTGCTGAGGCTTGTGGATCAACGTCTAGGCGTTGTGCCTGTGCGTAGCGCACTATAAATCACTGCGCTTTTTATCTTCAGTAGATAGTCAAAATGATAATCATAAAAATATCATTAAACATAAAGAAAAAATAGAGCTATTAATTATTTTCTTTGTAGGCCCTAAATGCTATCTTCAGAAGATAGCAAGCAAAGCAAAAAACATGCAAAATAATAATGTTCCAAACACTATTGCCTAACATGCGTTCTAGATGGTGATTCAAATTCGCAAATTCCCGAGCAAAACGGCTATTACAATCATTGTAATCTGGAACGGTATTCCTTCAACATTTATATTTTAGTTTTCATGTAATATCCATATGAAACATTTGCAATTCCTACCCGTTGACAAGTTTGGACTTAAATCGTCTCAGGCTAGTGGTAATACATATTCATTGGCGATGACGAATTACACTGAAAGGTTTGCGACAGGTGACATATATATTTGCCAAAACATCACAGATTTCAACGTGTCCATATAAAGCGACAGGGTCAACATTGCTGTTCAAATACTTGGCTAATGTCCCTAATAATTTTATTTCACAGAAAGTTCCTTCTTTAACTGTTTGCATAATATGCATGCTGTTTCGTTTAATCTTTCCATCATCTGAAATTTCCTAAATTGGCTTTTTGCCGCGAATTTAGGTTGTGATATGGCTTGAAAAATTTAATTTGATCTTTAACTTGAAAAATGAAATATGGGAATCTCCTCTTATGTAATCAAGTTTGTTCAACAAGAAATTCAGTTATTCAGGTACTTATGGATTTGGAAATCCTCAGCTTTTTCAGAATGTTCATTGTATTGCACAATATGGAAAACCCTATAGGGGAAAGTGGGGTAATCCCGGGCGCCTTTCGTTAAGGCTACACAGGTTCAAGATTAAATAAAGTTCATCAGTGAAAATCACATCAATGCAAAGTAGGAGTAATGTTCTAACTAGCAACCAGTTTTTAATAACTCAATATCTCTAGTTAATAAGTTATAATTAAAAAACAAAATGGAAAAAAATGATGGGGTAATGCCGGACACGGGGTAATCCCGGACACATGATTGTTGCTAAGAGGGAAAGTGGAGTAGGATGATAATCCCCTGAATGTATTAGGTACTTCTGTTACCTCAAGTATACATCTATGGAGGCTGTTGTTGTTGTCTATATTTTCGAAATAACAAGTGTCTGGCATTACCCCATATGTATAGACCTTTTCCCCTCTATCCCACAATGCACTATTCCAGGGGGGTATGACGTAGTTCATCAACCTCATAGATCGTGTGCATCCGATGGTCTTTGCCAGGCCGTTGCAATTATTTTGTCTTAATATGGGCATACTGATTCCATATATGCGGATTATCGTAAAGGCCATCGATGTTACTAATTATGCAATTATTGAATACACGAGTGATGCAGTTACGGAGCGATGCAGAACATCTGTGTAAGAGATTTTGTGTTCGTTTTATTTTCAACTCCGAAAAAAAGTGAAACGGACGCCGGTAAAATATCACTGCGTGTCCGTCATCAGTTTTTCACCATTAGGTCTATAAAATGTATGCAAAGTTAGGTTTCAATAACAGGAAACTTTTTGGGTGAATACACCATGTCCATAAGGCATAGAAATGTTGTTTTTGCCCCGAAAGGTATTAGTGACCGTGGCGCCATTATCATCATTATCGGGGATTCCTTTTTTGTGATGAAGGCACCAGTCGAAATGTCCGTATTCCAGAATGTGATGAACATAACTCTGTACTCCCCCGGGGAGATGATGTATTTTGCGACACTCATACCCCCCTGGAATAGTGCATGATGGGAAAGAGGGAAAAAGGTCTATAGAGACGCATGTTTGTCCGGGATTACCCCTCACGGTCCCGATTTATTTTTTCAGTGCTTGTTCTACTTATCCATTTTTAAGATACCAAAATTCATACATCCAGCTAACAATCAAGTATCAAACACAATTTTCATCCATACTTTATCTGTGTTTCTTGTCGCATTAACTGTCACCCAGCTAATAAATCACTTTTCAGATAAAAAGTCAAAAATGACAATTTCTGTTTTTTCGTAATTTTCACAAAGAAAGGCGAGACCCAAAGCGCTGGTAGTAGTACACGTGAGGTACACCTTGAGGTAGCTAATACCCTAAGCTAGTATAATAGTGCCACCCTTCTCCGTTTAGCTGCAATCGACGTGTCCGGGATTCCCCACAGTCCGGCATTACCCCACTTTCCCCTAGCTATAATAAGGTGGGTGTGACAGAATATAGGCTTTTCTTGGAACGGGGCTATCCAGTTTTACTATTTTGGTGTAACAGAGAGCAGGAAGAGATATTCGTTGCATTTTATCAAGAAAGTTGTAGTAGGCTTTCTAATGTGTGTGTGCCTTCAAAGTAAGGTACCTGTAAGCCAATCAAATATGCTTATTATAATCCAACAAAAACGAAGACGATTTCAAGTACACAAGGTGCTCATTCCTTTCCACAAAGGGAATGTATTCTTCTGTCAGCTTGCTAAAGTCTGGCTATATGAAACACACATGTCAATGAAAGCAGAACAGGTGGATCAAACTGTAACCTGAATGAAGAAAGTAGGTGATTGGTGAAAGCAGCACCATTTCGGAATTTGTCTTCTGTGCAAAGATTTGTACGCAAAGGATATAAATTCAAGTTAATAGTAAACTTCGCTGAAAACTGGTCTTCGCTGGACAAGTTTGAATCAGGATATACATCAGTCATCCAGAATATTGAGCGCAACAGGATTTTGTGGTCAGCAACAAGAAGATGACTGATGGATATATATTTGGCAGCCATCTGGGTATTTTGAGATGATATTACTTATCCATCAGTCTTCTTTCCAAGCACTGGACACTAGACACAGATTTTCTAGACACCCAGGGGTCCTTAGGGAGCGATCGTTATTTATGGCAGGGGGGGAATGGGTAAATTTAGGGGGAACACGAAATTTTTTGTGATCTTGAGGGGGAACCTGAAATTTTTAGTTGAACCAGGAGGGGGGATTGTTATATTTTAAATGGAGAAAATTGGGAAAACAAGGGGGAACGCGAAAATTTTGAGCGGACGCGAGGGGGGAACGCGGAATTTTTGTCGATATTTTTGCCAAAACACCCATCCCCCCCCCTGCCGTAAATAACGATCGGTCCCTTAATACAGGTCAGGGATGGTCTTTTCTTCCTTGGCCTACTCGAGGAAAAGAATAAATCACCTGCAACAAGACATATAATGCAAACTTTCCAAGCTCTGTACCTCTCTGTAACAATAACGTATTGAAAATACATGCCATATACGACGTAATTGAGAACACAGTAAAAAGAGGAGATTTCTGAACAGCAAAGGACTGACTGTCTTTGCAGATGACCCATCCACTTAGGCTAAGTCTTCTTTGTTGGTTTATGTAGTCCAATATTGTAATGGTCAATATGTAACGACTGGTAATATTACCCATTCACCACGCGTAAATAGACGCACACGACAAAGGCCAACGCGCGTAAACACTCGCGCGCATTGCGCAGCAACCCCCTTGATGACTACGCGAGTTTCCCCAAACAAAAGCCATCACTTTGCGTTTGCTTACCTTATGGTATCAATACTAAGTATTATTCTCCGAGATATTTTAAGATTAATTAGTCTATATAGAAGATGGATAAAAGGATTACAGCTCCAACTTCAAATTGTCGTGTATGTAGAAGATTACATATTCCTGTGAGGAACTTGTCTGCGGCATGCGGGTTCTGTAAAGACCAGTGTGTCATAGCAGGTACAATTCATTGGGAATGTGAGGTAAGTTACATTTTGATTGTGGAAACCTTAGAAATGTGATCACCAAAACGAATGAATGCCAAACCATAAAGGGCATACATGGCATAGGACAACAAATATATGCTTGGCATATTGGTGGGGGTTTTTTGTGTGTGTGTGGGGGGGGTGTGGATGGTGATGATGGGGGTGTGCCGGAGGGTGTTGGTCACTCGTGTGTGGTGTGGGGGTTAGGGTTGTTAGTGTTTACATTGCATACAATTGAAATTCTAACTTAGACCTGTTTGCATTGCAAAATTTTTTTCAGAAATATGACGATGAAGAGCCAACATCTATAGGGCTCACAGAAGACAAAGAGCCAACATCTATTGCGCTCTTAGAAGATGAAGAGCCAAAATCAATAGCGCTCTTTCCAACATTCCCGGTGTATTCCACCTCAACTGAGTTGGTTATTGGAGATGATCAGGATCCAGTCTACCGCGAGCTCTATGCGGAGAAACACTGGTCAGAAGTTCCTGTGGAAACTCAGTGCAAGTACTACGCTGATAAGCTAGCCGATTTTAGACGCAAGACAGGACAGAAACAACGTGGTCCTGTATTTGACAAGTGGGATATCATTGAGCATGTAAGATGCAATTCCGTGCGTATCAGCAAGCGAGAGCATGAAGTTGTCCGGGCTTCATATATATGTGTACCCTGAATCCCCCTGGATGATACAAGATGATCTCCAAGGGTAAGTTTGGTCATCCATCTCAATACACCTTATATCTCACAATTGTTTTTGTACAAAGTAAGTACTTGGTGAAGTCCGTCTTTTAAACTTAATCCTTTTGAAAATCGCACCATATAATTATGAAGCGTGCACTTATCAATGCAATACTTTTTTATATTAGAGGACTCGAACATCATTGAGCATTTGGGGATTTTTGCATCAAAACTTAATTTTTCGCACAGGAACCCATCACAATTATACTGGAAGACCAGACAATTCAAATTTACCATGCTTGTTCAGCAAACTACTTCAGAATCTGTATAGCTCTTTTATTGTAGTCCTAATATAAAGATTATTCTTGTCCTATCTTCTTCAATAGCACGGAAGCAATGAGGCTTGGCTTGATGCCAACAAAACCTGCACCAGAAATATCCTCTCCATCTGGTATACAACAAAGTGCATTATCATGTGGGGCAACATCGTCATCTTCCTGGTGGAAGAGACTGAAACGCCGTTTCAAGAAGAACCCCAAACCAGTACCAGTAATTCAGTATCGAAGTTACGTAATGTTGCTATGTCAACGGGATCACGCTCTTGAGTAATGAACCACGATCGAAACGATCACCACACAAAGTATATGGCACTCGAAGGCATACCAAAATAGCGTGATCCGGTAACCAAGAGAATTACGTAACCACTTTGATGCTGAATTCACAAAGATCTGGCAGTGTGTGATCTAGACGAGGAGGCCTTGAAAGAGGTACGAGTACACTTATTATTATTTTTCGTTATCTAAATTCAAATTTATTGTATGCCATTTTTGTTAACTCTTTTTCCACTAGTCGTGTCACACAAAACTATCTACATTAGTGCTACATTCATGACAATTATGTGACGTCTTATTTAAAATTTCCAGAAATTCTTGATAGAACTAAAGCGAAGGAAGTCATTCCCGACGGTCCTCACGTACAGGATACCTTTCCTCAAGGCATTCCGACCTAAAACGGAGCCAGAGAACAAGGTGAGCTGGAAATCTTTCTGTAATAATCAGTTTTGACAGTTATGATTTCAAATAAAACAGCATTTTGGCTTCCTCATATCACAAATGAACATCTTGATCGACAAAGAAATGAAAACCAAACACGTAGACACAAAACTGTCGAAATGTAAAATTATTGAACAATTTGTTGGTTTATTGGATGTGAAACAAATCAAACAAAATTGTGTTTTTTCTTCCATAAATAAGTTGCACAAAACTTTTAATAAATAACGTAACGTTAACAGTATATTGTATCCTATACGAGAAATAAATAAATAAGTAAATAAATTATGTTTATTTTCTTGGAATATTTGCAGTATTCGCCCATGGAGATACCGGATGAAGTGTTTGAAAGATACTTCCGCGGTGGGAACCCATGGGACTATGGTGGCTCACCTCTGCCATTCTGGGCACCGCCTAAAGTTTAACAACTCCTGAAGGCAGCAACACTCATTCTCCAAGAGAAGGATATAATTACTTCCTTCAATCAACGAAGATAATAATTCAGATCATGAATGTTTGATTTAATGTTAGATACTATTATGGAAGTATTGTGATCTTTCATGGACAAATTAACAACTTGGAACAATGAAAGTGAAACAAAAATAATATAAAGAAGCGACGCGCGCGCAGCGCAGGCATCAATCGGGAGGGTCTTTTATTTGGTTACTTTTCCTTGGGAAGGGTACACGGGGATATAAGTTGTTCAAGCAGACCACAACCACAATACTTCAAATGCTTATTAATATATCATGGAATGGATGCAATATTTTTTTAATGAATATTTAATTGAAATGAATAGTATAGTCATTTTAAAATGGATCGACATCTTTAATTCGTTTTGTTCAGGGTAATCTCTTTGATAACTTTCCTTTATTTGCTTGCCAAATTCATAAGAAATGCTTTTTGTCTACCTACCGATTTTGGACTAAACAAAATAATTACTGAAATCAACATGCACGTTTGTATTTATCAATCTCAATATATCGACAAAGGCAAGAATAATGAAATAATGAAATAAAATAGTGCAATATTTGTGAATTATTATCACACTTTTGTCGTCATTGACTTTTTTGTTGAGTGAAACGTTTTATTCATAATAATTAGTGAGGAGATAAATGCAATGGATTAGGCAGTCATCACACGGATGCACAGTGTAGTTTTCCCACTTCTTGTAAATCCAATGAAAGATTATATCGATTTGTAGAGTCCAAATAAAATTTAGTGTATTCCAAATTTTGGTTTCTATGATATTTTGAAGTTTTGCTTGGTAATCAACGTGATTCAATGGGGATGGTCCGTCCGACAAGCAAGCTTATCCAATAATGATGATTCAGTATAGGCAAGAAATTACCTTTTTGTCTTATTAACCCGCCGTAATTGCTATCTGAATTAATATTAAAATTAAAAGAACAAACAAACAAAATAAAAAACAATGCTGATTCATGACGCAAGAAATCACCCTTTGTCTTATATAGGCCGGCCGTAATTGCTATCTTCGGTAGATAGTCAAAATGATAATCATTAATAAAAATCATTAAACATAAAAAATAGAGGTATTAATTATTTTCTTTGTAGGCCCTAAATGCTATCTACAGAAGATAGCAAGCAAAGCAAAAAACATGCAAAATAATAATGTTCCAAAAAACATATGCCTAACACGCGTTCTAGATGGTGATGATTCAGTACGCAAAATGTGATGATTCAGTACGCAAAATCCCGGTGCAAAACGGTTATAATTGGCCGCGCGCTTTTAGAAAAAAAATAGCCAATAGGCCGAATGCAAAGCTATAAAGAAATGTTACAATGAAGGAGCTGCCCCAAATTTTCAACGGCACTTATATAGCAAAGATTATCAAGAACATGAAGGAAAAAAATAAGAAACAAAAATGCAAAACATGGTTGATATTTAAAAAAACAAAGCAAAAAATTACCTTTTTGTCTTATATAAACCCGCTGTAATTGCTATCTTCAGTAGATAGTCAAAATAATAATCATTACAAAATCATAAAACATAAAGAAAAAAATGTTTTAATTTTTTCCTTTGTAGGCTCTAAATGCTATCTTCAGAAGATAGCAAGCAAGGCAAAACAACATGCAAAATAATAATGTTCCAAAGAACATCGCCTAACACGAGTTAAGTTCTAGATGATGATTCAGTACGCAAAATCTCGGAGCAAAACGGCTATAATTGGCCGCGCACTTAGAAACAAAATAGCCAATAGGCCGAATGCAAAGCTATAGGCCTAAAGAAATGTTAAAATGAAGAAGCTGTCCAAAGTTTAAAACGACACTTATATAGCAGAGATTATCAGGAACATGAAGGAAACAAATAAGAAACAAAAATGCAAAACATGGTTGTATTTAACAAAAAATTAAACAAAAAACAAAAAACAAAACAAAAAACAATTTATATAGCAGAGATTATCAGAAACATGAAGGGAAAAAATAAGAAACAAAAAATGCAAAACATAGCTGGTATAAAAAAAAAAGATGATTCAGTACGCAAGAAATTACATTTTGTCATATATAAGCCCACCGTAATTGCTATCTTCAGTAGATAGTCAAAATAATAATCATAAAAAACATCATTAAACATAACGTCGTAATCAATTTCACTATATTTATATACACCTCTCTTCCTAAATTGTTCACTAATATACTATTAGGTGATTCTTGATTCGCCGTTCAAAGGCAATAAATGGGTAATTTTTTTGGAATTTGGATCAATAAAACAAAGCGTTCGTTCAATGTCGTTTTTTTATGCGCATCATATGCCGTGTAAATATTGCAAATGGGACCTAGTCTTACTGATTTCCTTTTATTTTGATTTATTCTAAAATATTTATTACTACGGTTAATCAGAGGCGTAGCCAGCTCTTTTTCAGAGGGGGGGGGGGGCAAGACAAATTTTAAGGTGGGCACCTTTTGGCGACAAAATCAGTTAATGTTACAAATGCGCCATATTTTTAAAATATAAATTTTGCCATATTGAAGCTAAACTGGTGAAATATGGTACAGAATGGGAATAAATTCGCGCGAAGCGCGCAAAAATTGGTACTTTTTAGGTTAAAATGGCAAAATATAATGTAAATTTGGTCAGAAACACAAAAAAGTCTTATGTCGGGGCGGTCACCATCCCACAGGGGGGCAAGACTTTTCACAGGGGGCAGCTGGGGCAGCTGCCCCCCTTGGCTACGCCACTGCGGTTAATTATTAAATATTAATCACTCTTTTGTTTCTTCCACTTTTAACCAATACAAGTAGATGATAAAACAACAGTAAATGTAATAAACGTAATGTAAGCTTTCCAAACAATGGAGGACCGTCCCTGTAAGAACTACGTTTTAATTTATATAGACTACACCAAAAACAGTAAGCATAATGTAAGCTTTCCAAGCACTGGGCTTGCCCTCAAGAATAACGTTTTGATTATAAATTACACAAACAACAATAACCGTAATGTAATATTTCCCAGCACTGGACACTAGACACAGATTTTCTAGACACCCAGGCCAGGGGTCCTTAATACAGGTCAGGGATGTTTTTTTCTTCCTTGGCCTACTCGAGGAAAAGAATAAATCACCTGCAACAAGACATATAATGCAAAGTTTCCAAGCTCTGTACCTCTCTGTAACAATAACGTATTGAAAATACATGCCATATACGTAATTGAGAACACAGAAAAAAGAGGAGATTTCTGAACAGCAAAGGACTGACTGTCTTTGCAGATGACCCATCCATTTAGGCTAAGTCTTCTTTGTTGGTTTATGTAGTCCAATATTGTAATGGTCAATATGTAACGACTGGTAATTACCCATTGACCACGCGTAAATAGACGCACACGACAAAGGCCAACGCGCGTAAACACTCGCGCGCATTGCGCAGCAACCCCATGATGACTACGCGAGTTTCCCCAAACAAAAGCCATCACTTTGCGTTTGCTTACCTTATGGTATCAATACCAAGTATTATTCTCTGAGATATTTTAAGATTAATTGGTCTATATAGAAGATGGATAAAAGGATTACAGCCCCAACTTCAAATTGTCGTGTATGTAGAAGATTACATATTCCTGTGAGGAACTTGTCTGCGGCATGCGGGTTCTGTAAAGACCAGTCTGTCAAAGCAGGTACAATTCATTGGGAATGTGAGGTAAGTTACATTTTGATTGTGGAAACCTAAAGGGCATAGTACAACAAATATAGGCCTATGCTTGGCATATTGGTGGGTTTTTTGTGTGTGGGGGTGTGTGTGGATGGTGATGATGGGGGTGTGCCGGAGGGGTGTTGGTCACCCGTACTCATGTGTGGTGTGGGGATTAGGGTTGTTAGTGTTTACATTGCATACAATTGAAATTCTAACTTTGACCTGTTTGCATTGCAAAATTCTTTTCAGAAATATGACGATGAAGAGCCAACATCTATAATAGGGCTCACAGAAGACAAAGAGCCAACATCTATTGCGCTCTTAGAAGATGAAGAGCCAAAATCAATAGCGCTCTTTCCAACATTCCCGGTGTATTCCACCTCAACTGAGTTGGTTATTGGAGATGATCAGGATCCAGTCTACCGCGAGCTCTATGCGGAGAAACACTGGTCAGAAGTTCCTGTGGAAACTCAGTGCAAGTACTACGCTGATAAGCTAGCCGATTTTAGACGCAAGACAAGGCAGAAACAACGTGGTCCTGTTTTTGACAAGTGGGATATCATTGAGCATGTAAGATGCAATTCCGTGCGTATCAGCAAGCGAGAGCATGAAGTTGTCCGGGCTTCATATATATGTGTACCCTGAATCCCCCTGGATGATACAAGATGATCTCCAAGGGTAAGTTTGGTCATCCATCTCAATACACCTTATATCTCACAATTGTTTTTGTACAAAGTACCCAGCAAACACAAAAACGTTTTTAAAACGTTTTAAATAAGTTATATTATGGCTTTTGGTTAGGTAAAAACGTTTTAATAACATTAAAATGTCGGGTTATATAAAGGTCATGATAACGTTTTAAAACGTTTTGTATGTAAACACACAACAACAATATTTTTGAATGTTTTCAAAAAATGTTATTGTAAACTATTTTTTCAAACATTTTTGCCAAATATTGTGTCAATACTTAAATAACATTATGTTAAAATATTTGAACCCAGGAAACACAGAAATGTTCTTAAAATGTTTTTTTCAAAACCTTTTAATAACATTTAAATGTCGGGTTATATAAAGGTTATGGAAACGTTTTTAGAACGTTATTTAAAATATTTTGGGCAAACATTTTTCGCAAAATATTTTTTCAACACCAAAATAACAGTCTGTTTAGAATGTTTTGCATCAAGTTTTCAAGAATGTTTTTGGAATGTTATTAAAACGTTTTTATACGCTTTATATAACCCGACATTTAAACGTTTTCTGTAAAACATTTTTGTTGGCTGAGCAGTAGATTATCAAAAAATGTTTTTTAAAGTTATAAAAATGTTTTATACTCTTAATATACCCTTTATATAACCCGACATTTAAACGTTTTCTGACAACCTTTTATAACCTTTTGCGAATGATGTCGAAAACGTTTTGTGTTTGCTGGGTAAGTACTTGGTGAAGTCCGTCTTTTAAACTTTATCCTTTTGAAAATCGCACCATATAATTATGAAGCGTGCACTTATCAATGTAATACTTTTTTTTATATAGGACTCGAATGGATTGTTGCACCAAAACTTAAGTTTTCTCAGAGGAACCCATCACAATTATACTGGAAGACCAGACAATTCCATTTTACAAATAACCATGCTTGTTCAGCAAACTACGTCAGAATCTGTATAGCCCTTTTATTGTAGTCCTAATATAAAGATTATTCTTGTCCTATCTTCTTCAATAGCACGGAAGCAATGAGGCTTGGCTTGATGCCAACAAAACCTGCACCAGAAATATCCTCTCCATCTGGTATACAACAAAGCGCATTATCATGTGGTGCAACATCGTCAACTTCCTGGTGGAAGAGACTGAAACGCCGTTTCAAGAAGAATCCCAAACCAGTACCAGTAATTCACAAAGATCTGGCAGTGTGTGATCTAGACGAGGAGGTCTTGAAAGAGGTACGAGTACACGTATTATTATTTTCCGTTATCTAAATTCAAATTTATTGTATGCCATTTTTGTTAACTCTTTTTCCACTAGTCGTGTCACACAAAACTATCCACATTAGTGCTACATTCATGACGATTATGTAACGTATTGTTTAAAATTTCCAGAAATTCTTGATAGAACTAAAGCGAAGGAAGTCATTCCCGACGGTCCTCACGTACAGGGTACCTTTCCTCAAGGCATTCCGACCTAAAACGGAGCCAGAGAACAAGGTGAGCGGGAGATCTTTCTGTAATAATCAGTTTTGACAGTTATGATTTCAAATAAAACAGCATTTTGGCTTCCTCATAGTCACAAATGAACATCTTGATCAACAAAGAAATGAAAACCAAACACGTAGACACAAAACTGTCGAAATGTAAAATTATTGAACAATTTGTTGGTTTATTGGATGTGAAACAAATCAAACAAAATTGTGTTTTTTCTTCCATAAATAAGTTGCACAAAACTGTTAATAAATAACGTTACGTTAACAGTATATTGTATCCTATACGAGAAATAAATAAATAAGTAAATAAATTATGTTTATTTTCTTCGAATATTTGCAGTATTCGCCTATGGAGATACCGGATGAAGTGTTTGAAAGATACTTCCGCGGAGAGAACCCATGGAACTATGGTGGCTCACCTCTGCCATTCTGGGCACCGCCTAAAGTTTAACAACTCCTGAAGGCAGCAACACTCATTCTCCAAGAGAAGGATATAATTACCTTCAATCAACGAAGATAATAATTCAGATCATGAATGTTTGATTTAATGTTAGATACTATTATGGACAGCAAAGTATTGTGATCTTCCATGGACAAATTAACAACTTGGAACAATGAAAGTGAAACAAAAATAATATAAAAAAGCGACGCGCGCGCAGCAGGCATTAATCGGGAGGGTCTTTTATTTGGTTTCTTTTCCTTGGGAAGGGTACACGGGGATATAAGTTGTTCAAGCAGACCACAATACTTCAAATGCTCATTAGGAAATGAATTTGGAGAAAACCTTCTGACAATAAAATACTATGCTGAGCCATCAGCCTGGGTGGCTCACGCTCCAGTAATTTCAGATGATTGAGCTCAGTAATACATCAAAAAATGCCTTCCAATTCATGAAAACAAATAGGTAATCAGCTTATCGGATTAAAAGCTAGAGGGAAGGTCTTGCTGCTCAGCGAGTGTTTGTAATTATCAGAAGGTTTTCTCCAAATTCATTCTCTAATGTTATTAATATATCATGGAATGGATGCAATATTTTTAAATGAATATTTAATTGAAATGAATAGTATAGTCATTTTAAAATGGATCGACATCTTTAATTCGTTTTGTTCAGGGTAATCTCTTTGATAACTTTCCTTTATTTGCTTGCCAAATTCATAAGAAATGCTTTTTGTCTTCCTACCGATTTTGGACTAAACAAAATAATTACTGAAATCAACATACACAAATTATTCATTGTTGCACATTTCCATGATTTTGACAATGTGTAAATGTTATTTTTCTAAGTTCAAATAGAATTATTTCAAAAACAATTCTAGATATTTACTCAATCAATATTAAATCATGTTCTTGCCACGTTTGTATATATCAATTTCAATATATCGCCAAAGGCAAGAATAATGAAATAATGAAATAAAATAGTGCAATATTTGTGAATTATTATTACAATTTTGTCGTCATTTTGTTGTTGAGTGAAACGTTTTGTTCATAATATTTAGTGAGGAGATAAATACAATGGACTACGCAGTCATCACACGGATAGTTTTCCCACTTTTTAAAAAAAATCCAAAGCAAGGTTTTCTCCGGGATCTCCGGTTTCCTCCTGTATCGCAAAAATCGGTGACTAGTTGTTTGGTTATCAAAAAAACTTCCTTCACCCAGTGGAATTTGGGGAGCTGCACAGATAATTGGTGGATGTTACAATCTAAATGCGGATAGGTGTGTGCCGTTCGGCAGCAACCTAGTTCATGCGATCTGATTGTGATGATTCACCATTGCAGCGAAATTACAGCGCTTTGAGTCCTCTAAGATATGAAGAAAGGCGCTTTATAAATCCAAAATTTATTTATTTATATTATTTATAAGATTATATCGATTTGTAGAGTCCAAATAAAATTTAGTGTATTTCAAATGATAGTTTCTATGGTATTTTGACGTTTTGCTTGATAGTCAATGTGATAAATGGGGATGATCCGACAAACAAGCGTGTCCAATAAATCTCAACTTTTCTCATTAAAAATTAAGAATTTGGTATAATGAACACCATGTGAAATAGTACTAGTAGCGTTGACAGACTTATGTTTGGTTATTTAGATTGCATTGGACAAATTGAATCTTAAGGCATGGGATCATTAAAGTAGCGTTCTCCGAAACGTTTTTCGATAAATTCATTAATTTCTCAAAAAGTAAAAATCTCAGTTTAATAAATAACGGTTAAAATGAAAGCCATTCTTGGGGGCCTAATTATCGTATCATTATAATAGGTCTGGCACCAATGCAAGCATTTGTTTCGGTGTCCCAAATTCATAGTAAAATATGCTGACGCTATTTTTTACAAATCGCCTAGAATTGCATATTTAGGTTTCAGCGATTGCTGAAAAAAGACGGGTATATTTCTGAAAAGCGTTTCCGCTTGGAATGTAGATGCCTATTGTGGAGCTTAATGTCCGTGATTTTAATTTATAAGCTCTTTCATTGACAATTTGCAACGTCTTTTGCACACCATGCGGGTCGCCTGCTTGAATCCCGATATTTTAAAAATTATGTTTTTTTTAAACCAAACAACCAGCAAAAAGAGTTCTCTAAACTGTCCTCTAACCGCAGATAACATTAGATCGACTGTGCTGTCGGTAGAATTTTAACGAGAACCAAAAGTGTTCACCAAAGTCCGGTAAATATGGACTATCGCGGAATATGGCGTTTTAGTAAAAAGTTGCATTTTTGCCAGTGCTTTTTCTGTTCTTGCTATGAAGAACATTATGAACTTACCTCAAACGTAGAACATAGTTGGCAAATATATTCCGGTTCGACTATGACTTATTCCAGATCATCGATCTTTGCTATTGGCAAACTTATGAGCATATTTGTATTTTGTAAAATGGCGAAAAATTGCAAAATTGGGTAACTCCACCAGCCATACTTTAACATCTAGTTAAAACGTGTCATAGGTTAGGTTGTCCTTTCCGATTTTGACAGAATGCCGTAACAAGCGTATTCAGATTCTTTCCTATATTGATTGATTTTAAACAATTGATTCGAACCAACGTCCTTGATCCTACTGTAAAGTGTTCAGAAGTTTTTGGATTTTGATCAATTGTACAACAGCTGTGCTCAGTCTGGCGTATAATAAGCGTCTCTTTGTTATTTACATTAGATAAATGAATGGGAAATAAAGAGAGTTTATTATCGTGAGTTCTATATATGTTTGTTGGTTTAGTTTATCACTATGCACAGCTCCAAGATATAGTATACAGTGGGTTTTATTTTTTAATTCATCCCATTATTTTGGCTTCAAATGGACATAAACCATTTTTTACAGTTATTACTGATATAATTTCTTCACTTTTGGTAAACCGAAATAATAAACTATAAAACCATTAACTTATGGAATATATTTCCTATAAGGCGCGTGAAAGTCGATACCGAGTTTATCGTTCCCCGCCCGCGTAACTTTTTGGAAACCAAAAATACCCGCGTCAAATTTTCAAAAATGCCAAAATAATTCATTATTTCCAAAGTATCAGTGTTTTCAAAAATTTTAGCAATAATATTGGAAACATATATTTTATTTGTAAAACATATATTCATAACTTGGAAACAAAACCAGGCTCTTTTCTAACTTTCCTAGTCCTTACCCATATAAAAACATGTTTATAAATCACATGTAGGCCCTATGAGTTTGGCTTTAAATCAACACGCATTTTAGGTCAATAATGAAATCTGATGAAATAGTGAAAAATGAAAAAGTCACCTCACCAACCGGGAAAAAGGGACGATAAACTCGGAATTGACTTTCATGGGCCTAATCTATACTGTCATGTTGGTGCAAAGTAAAGCATTGAGATTGTTCATCAGGTGGTAAAAGTTGTTCCTGAGAGAATCTTAAGTCCCGTTGCCTTCAAATTTCAAGCCGTAACAGTATTAGAAATGTTGAATGATACCAGGCAGCTGTTAATTGCCTAACCCACCCCTCCCCCATAAACCCCGGGCCATAAACACAACGCATGCCCCTCACATCCACACACCTCGCTCTGCTTTCACTTTGCAATGAACTCCCCATTAAGAACTCAGGAAATCATTTTGTATTCTTACATGTCAAAACTAAGCATAAGCATGCCATATCTTGCTATTCGGGGGAGCACTTCAATTATATGAGATCTACTAATGAGGCCTACTAATTTCAAAAGACTATTCGGCAACATCATCAGGGATAAATATAATAAAGGTTGTAAATGAAACAATAAAAGCGTCTGAATCAGGATGACGATAAATCCAATGGGAAAAAAGTGTGTGTGGGGGGGGGGGAGGGTGGTGGATGACAAACCATGTGTTCTGGGTGATAGCGAAAGGGGGGGGGTCTTAATTTAAGGGTTATTCAGTGATCCCAGCGAAAGTATAAAATGGTAAAACAGATTTAAATTGTATATATAAAATACCTAAAAGTGAAGGATAAATCATTAAAATTGTCATTAGATATTTTAAAACGTTTTGGCGAGAACCGATGAAAAGCAGCAGTATTGATACAGTTGAAGCCCCGCCCCGTTCAAATGCATGTAGCTAATTTCTCTACTAAATAGAGAAATTACAGATTCATGTAAAAAATAACTTATTTTATCTTTAATACAGGGCTTAAGGTCCTTCAAATTAAAATCTTAGTTTACTGTTCAAGATTTTCAAAAGGCACGAGGTAACTTTCAATTATTAATTATTAATTACTTATTATTTTCTTTATTTTGAAATGAGTGGTTACAGCCCAATATGAACAGCACATTTTGGCACTGCGGATTTAACTATTTTGCAATTATGGTTGATATTATGCATTGATGATAATGTATAGTTAGGATGATCAAAGTTTAAAGAAACTAGCAAATAAATGTTATTAAAATGTCATTTAACAGAGAAAATGTCAAATAAAAAGAAAATAATTAAATATTTTGAATTTCTCAATTTAGGATGCGGGAGGGAAACAGTAAACTCAAAATCAATTTTGAAGGGCCTAATGTTTGCCCATCGAAACTAACAAAGATGCTGGGCAAGGTGCTAAAATCTAAATTTTGCTGATTCATGGATTTCTACATTCTCCGGATGAAATCACTGAACAGGTTTTTTACAGCCCTACATATAGGCCTACTACGCATCAGTCACCTTCATCATATAGATCCTAGAAAATAACGCCACTGAGCTCCCCGGACAAGACAAATTTCAGTACCATTTAAATTGAGAGGTACTTGCCCACTGAAGCATGATTAATAGCTGCTAGTATTGCATAATATTATAAAGCGTTTTCTATCGAATAAAAATAGTCTGATCAGTACTAAAAGCGCAGAGTGATTTAAAAATATTACTATAGTCTGGTCAGTACTAAAAGCGCAGAGTGATTTTATTTATTGCATTTTTAATTAAAAGAACCACTTTTTAGGTAAGTTACACAGCTGAAGTTGTGATAGTATTGAGATACAACAATATCATGGTATAAACAAGAATATGATCCTTTGGTAAAAATTTCTATTGTCTCTACCCTTAAGCATAGTAATTGCTATCTTCAGTAGATAGTCAAAATAATAATCATAAAAAAATCATTTAACATAATACAAAAAGATAGAGATATTAATAATTTCCTTTGAAGGTCCTAAATGCTATCTTCAGAAGATAGCAAGCAAAGCAAAAAACATGCAAGATAATAATGTTGCAAAAACAATTAATTGCCTAACATGCGTTCTAGATGATGATTCAGTACGCAAAATCCCGTCAAAGCGGCTTTAATTGACCGCGCGCTTAGAAAAATAGCCAATAGTCCGAATGCAAAGCTAGGCCTATATATAAAAAAATGTTAAAATGACGAAGCTAACTAAAGTTTAAAACGACACTTATGAGATTATCAGGAACATGAAGGAAACAAAAAAGAAACAAAAATGCAAAACATGGCTGGTATTTTGACCTCTCTATGATGTAGGCCTACATTTCTTGAGTTAGGCTATTGGGGGGGAGGTCAAATGTCAAAATTATTATCTTTTCTTTGGAGGGAAGTCCCAAATTATTATAATTTTTTCCACAAAAATGGACTCTGATTACCAGAGGTCTATATAACAAAAGTTATGTATATTATAGGGGCAAGGAATCCGGTTACAACACTGGAATTTCAGTGACTCAAGACAAGCGGTACGTTATTTATGATAAGAAAAGAGGTACCGCTAGAATGCAGGCCTACCTCATTTCTTAACATATATAATGAACCACTTGTCTTGAATCACTGAAATTTCAGTGAAGTAATGGGATTCCTTGCCCCTATAATATACATAACTTTTGGGGTTTTGAAAAATGCAAAATTAGTCACAAAATTTATCAGGGGTGTAGTACCTCAATGGTATTAATATAATATAACATAATTTATCCGCACGCTATAATACGCGCATTCTTTCAAACCTTCCCCAATGCCTTTTTGAATAATTTGTTTTGGCTGCGTGTGTGTGCAGTGGCGGCGCCACGGGGGGCATGAGGGGGAAAATGACCCCAGTCAGAACTCTTGCACCCCCTGTTACCCCCAGTAAAAACCCAAAATTACGAACATTTCACCTTTTTGCGGTAATTTTGCGCAAAATTGGTTGATTTTGCCCCCCTGAAATTCTCTTTGCCCCCTCAACGGCCCCCCCCCCGGAAAAAATTACAGTGGCGCCGCCGCCACTGTGTGTCTTGTGGGTGGGGGTGTGTGTGCAAAATACCGGTAACATTTTTAAACATTCCCAAGATCAGAATAGTCCCTTTAATCCCAACAGCTCCCAATACCGGGTTTCGATATGCAAACAATGTTAGGGCCTAATTAAATTCATTCCTGTATAAAATATTTTCTCAACTTCCCCCCCCCCCCCAGATATCTGAGGAATGAATCTGAGGGGTTCAGGTCCGGGATTTTCTTCTATTGTAACCTGCTACCTTAAAATGGGGTAACTTCGGTCAGCGGGGTAACTTTGGTCGGTCAAATATATTTTTTTAAATGGTCATATTTTCGTACAGCAATATTGTTTTTAGTCATATTTGGTGTCAATTTGTTAAGAAATATGTTTGGAAGAAATAATAGTCGCTCATGTGTAATTTCCTTGAAATTTACGAAAAAAGCGGGATTTTTGACCAAAAATCTGCATTTTTTACATTATTTTCAGAAAAAATAAAAATCGATATTTGTGAGCAAGGATGTGTGTTTGATTAATTTTGGAAGGTGTCAAATGTCACAAAAAACAACAACTTGCCCATATTCAGCGAAGATCAATTTTTTTGATTTTTTTTCCTTCATGGAATGTAATAGGGCCCCTACTGTGACCAAAGTTGCCCCAAAGGCGGGGTAACTTTGGTCAGGTCATTTTGAACCCCTAGGGCACCCTTACAAGATTATTAAAAATCTTTTTCAACTTCAAGGTGTAGAAGGAACCCTAATGTCACAAAAAAGAGTTAATTAGAAATATAATTGGTTTTGTTTGGAAGCAGTGGTTTAAAAACTCTGAAAAGTGCCCAAAGTTACCCCATTTTACGGTACCCGATGACTCCCTTTTTTTGAAGTCATAGGCCTAACCTTTTTTTTTAGGTGCGGCTACCCAAAGACGTGCATATTTTCTCACATTAATGTAGTGTGCACGTTAAAGAACGTCACAGGCTATTCGAAAAGAGCAGGGGATTGTCCCGGTACTGTTGAATGTACTTCAAAATACACTAATCTACTCTAGGTTCCAGAGTAAAAATAAGTACAGCTTGTATGTATACGCAGTGCGATAATACTCATACATATGAGGGAGGCACTTATAAGGAAGTAGTATTATACTAGTAGACTCTCTTTTTCTTTATTGTATCTTCAAAATGCCACTAAAAAACTTTCAAATGATTCTCTTATTTCAACAAAAATCAAAAACATGTTATAAGTCAATGGTCAATAGGACCTACTAGAACCATTAAGGGTGGTGCAATAAGTATGTGTACCCCGGGGTGGGGGGGCAAAGATTTCATTTGGCAGGCCAAAAAGGGGGGCAAGCATTTTTGGCAGGTCAAAAGGGGGGCAAGCAATTTTTGGCACAGATATTTTGGGTAGGGGCCTACCATTTTATATTACGCCCTAAAAAGGCGTAGGAAAGCGTTAGGAACACGTTCAAATATGCAAAATTTCCTGCTCGCTGCGCTCGCATTATACCGTATGATAAGACAATTTAAGGTTTTAAATTCGGGTTCCCCAAAATCTTGCATGTGTAAGGGTGGGGGGGCAAAGATTTTTTGGCACGTCAAAAGGGGGGCAAAGGTTTTTGGCACGTCGAAATGGGGGGCCAAAGATTTTTGGCACGGCCAAAGGGGGGAGAAGCGATTTTTGGCAGACCATTTTGCGAATTCACCACCCCGGGGTACACATAATTATTGCACCACCCCTTAGGGCCCCTATAGGCCTAAACATGATAAAGCGTGTATGTACATGTATTACCAGATGTGTGAGTGTATATGGTCATTTGTTAATTTTTTGTCCCACTCTTTGCCGTCCACAATTTTTTTTAACCCTGAAAAATTTCTTCCCCAGGCTCCCCCGTCCTGACTAGTAACACTACTACACCGCGGGGTAGATCACGTCCCATTATGATTTCTCAAACCAGGGAAGTGCAAACAAACTCAGATATTATGATCAGTTAAAACTTTATTTGGCATAGGGTAAATACGCCTATTCTCGGTCACTTAAGAAACAACCCGCTCTATTTCTTGTGTAAATTATTATAAAAGTTAGCTATATGGGACCGTGTATTCCCCACAACATCCGGTTTAACATACCCTGCATGACATCTTCCATTGAACTTGTATTGGAAGTACAAGGTCAAAAGGTCAAAGTTGACGACAACGCCTATTCTCGGTCACTAAACTCCTATTCTCGGTCACCGTATAGTTTTTCTGCCTCCGCAGGAGGTAGTATGCTTTGAAATTTACACCTAAAATGCCGCACATTGCGCGGCATGTAGGCCGATTGTACAAATTTATATTCTGACAAGTACTCTAATTTCCGCCCAATATCGAGAGCCCAATATATATCCCCCACCTCTTTGCGCCATACATAAATTCGCCTATCGCCATTTCCGATTGTTCAAAAGGTAATCACGCTTCCTCAGCATGTGCAATAAATTAGCATTAAAATTAATCTTATTCTATAGGGATTCTAGAAACACATAGCACGTGGCGCCAATGGTGCGGGTCTATCAAGCTCATGAATTATGCATTAGAATTTTTTTAAACTCATATATTGTATAATTGAAGACCGAATTAAAAAGACTAGCTTGCGTATGCCGTCCTGTCAACCAGACCAAAAATGCCATACTGCGCAGGTCAGCAACCAATCACAGCGCGCCTTTGTCCTGACGTCAGACGCAAACTAGTATTTTTTTAATTCGGTATTTAATTATGGATTGTAGGCTCATCACATCTATCGTAGAAATCAAGTCGGACAACCGTTATGCTGTGTGTGGCAATGGGAATACACATTAAACAAGGTTTAATTTCATGATTAGGCCGTATAAAATTAATGTTTTGGTTCTCGTCCAGAGGATTTTCATGAATTGATGAGGGAGGGAGGTGTGTTTTTTTTTTTTTTTTTTTTTTTTTTTTTTTTCAATGTAAAATTAGCATTGTCAGTAGTTTTCGGTCTTCTCCAACAGTGCTCGAGGAAACGATGAGGCCCTTTTTTTTTTTTTTTTTTCAAATGTGAGATTCTGAGGGATAAACCCCCTAGAGTACCACAAAAAGACTTGGAAGTGATGCTTGTTCTCTAATAAACTTATTTATATGTATGAAGATTTCATAAATCATTCCAAAGTCTAAAAAAATTGAAAAATCTAAAAAAAAAAAAAAATCTGACAAATCCCAGAAATTGAGGAGGGAGTGGACGAGAACCAAAATATTAATTTTACACGGCCTTACATGAAACCTGATTATCAATGGAAAAACTTTGGCTGGAGAAGTTGAAGCTGACGTTCATGGCGACACTTTGGATGTGATAATTTGACATCATGGATTGTTTTGTGCAAAATTGGAGGTATTTTTGCGGCGAGTCAGCAGACCGACTGACATGCAGGCTAGCATGCTAGGCTCGACTAGGCCGCAATCGTGTCTACATCATAATAATGGTTCATACCCGCTGGACAGCAGGAAGAATGTTTATAACTTACATTTCAATACAATCATGTTACTTTTATCTTGAACTTGGAAGAAACTGATTTCAATAACAATTTCAATATTGCAAACTCATGATCATCAGTGACTGTGACCATAGGCCTACACTAAATTAGGGGTTCATTCATATATTTTCATGACTAAACGGTTGTTTATGCCCGAGGGGCCGCTTGCGGCCCGAGGGCATAAACAACCGTTTAGTCATGAAAATATATGAATGAACCCCGTTCATACATACCAGAACATTTTGTGATTCTTATTTCATCAAAATAATAACAAAAAATAACAAGTAACATCATTAAAAACCATGAATTTCCTTCATTTTCCCTACCCCGCGATCGCACATCCGGGCCACCGGGCATAAACGCTGTTTATGCCCGGCTCTCGACCAATCACGCGCGCCGTTATATAGCGTGTATGTATGAACAGTGAGATCCGTGCCGGTTTATGACTAGAAAGTAGAATGGATTATTTATTTCTGTTCATCTTGATATCATCATTTAAATGGTAAGTTCATGAGTTTGACCTCAATGTCAAATCTACATTGTATGTCGCACAATTATGTGTTGTGCATGACTGAGTGCATGATGCTAGCATATGACTAGTCTAGGGCTAGGCCGGGGCTAGCAAACTGATTTCAATAACAATTTCAATATTGCAAACTCATGACCATATACCATCAGTGACCATACATGACACTAAACAGTGAGATCCGTGCCGGTTTATGACTAGAAAGTAGAATGGATTATTTATGTCTGTTCATCTTGATATCAACATTTAAATGGTAAGTTCATGAGTTTGACCTCAATTAAAATACAAAACAGAACCCGTGTCAAATCTACATTGTATGTCGCACAGTTATGTGTAGTACATGACTGAGTGCATGATGCTAGCATGACTAGTCTAGGGCTAGGCCCGGGGATAGTCCTTTACTAGCCCTTGGCAGTTGGCAGTATCTGGAAAACACTCCTCCGACACAGCGCTAGTCCAAATCTAAAAAACACTCTGCCAGTCCGAAACTGAAAACCACTGCGCTAGTCCGAATTTGCAAAACATGGCGCTATTCCGAATCTGAATTTAGGAAACACTGCGCTAGTCCGATATTTGGACTAGCGCCGTAATCTCAGATTCGGACCAGCGCTGTGATTTTCAGATTCGGACTACCGCTTTGGTTTTCTGCAGTTTCGGACTGACGAAGTGTTTTCCAGACTCGGACTAGCGCAGTGTATTTCGGACTAGGGGTGTGTCGGACTGTTAAAGTGTTTTTAGATTCGGACTAGCGGTGTGTCGGACTGTTGCAGTGGTGTTCAAATTTGCCAAATGCATCCATGGGTTTTATATCTTATTTTGTAGCCTATCTGAAAATTTTACTTTGCATAATTCTTGCATATATAATTAGACAATTAAAACCAAAAATAAAAGAAAGTTGTTGCCAACGACTTGGTTTCGCTCCATTTTGACAGGCCATATTTTGGTAACCGAATATCCGATTAAAATAAAATTTTCAGTCTTGTATTAGGAGAAAATGTACTCGCATATTTTAATCAGACAAAATCTATATCCAATAGCGGTACCTTAAAAAGATTAAAGCTAGCATTATAAGTATCTCCTTAACTAATAACAAAAGGTGTCCACTGGTATCTTGGAGGCATTGTCTTTTTTAAAGACATTTCTTGTTCTATACCTATTCTCGGTCATTCTCTTTGGAAGCCTGGTTGATCGGTATGATGCGGTTTTGATAACTTAAACGCATAATAAAAATACGTGTGCAGTATTCTCAGATATATTGACAAGGACCGATCCTTTCAAAACGGTTTATTGGCAAAATTTTTTGTACCATCCGATCGGGGTCCGATGCGGTCATATTTTGTGGGAGCGCACAGCGGAATGCGGTGGCATGCCCGACGCGTCGTAGCTTTTTTGTCGGCAGCTACCGCCGGCCGGCGCACCTGTAGGCTAACTTGACGCGTATGATGGTTAAATTAATGAAAGAGAATAATGACAGAACCAGTCCGAACCAGGTAATATGATGTAGGCCTAGCTTTAAAAAGATTGAAGGACTAACCTAGATATATTATTCAATTTGACGATCCTAAATGTCTTTTCTAAAAAAAGAGCGGTATCGCGGTAGTCGGGTGATCGATTCGCAGCGCTTTATTAATTATTATAGGCACAATCATGGTGACCCAAGTCTGCATGCGCGCAGGGCTGTCAACTTCTCGGCCGACTAAAAAATTGTTTAAGTAGGTGGTTGTGGGCCTATAATAACCTAGAAACATTTTTTTAAACCAAATGTATCTTTTCTCCCCCTTAAACTACTAAAACAAAGTTGCTATTGCAATACCGGATACCGCGCCGTCCAATGCCACATGTTAATATTCATTTTTTTTTCACTTTATTCTTTGGACGATCCGTATAATTTTACCTTGGTGTGATGCGTGAGAGTTGACATTGCTTAGGGGCTGTGTATAATTATGAGCCTTGTGGGAGAGTAAGGGGGGGTGGCAAGCCAGAAATAATTAATTCAAGACAAGCGACTCCCGATCACGGGTGATTTGTATGTCCCCTACCGTACCCCTTAATATGGTCACATTTTACGATGTTAATGAATATTAACATTTTCGTACATTTTATGTCTATCTATTACCTGACAACTAATGGTTTAATTGCTTTTAAAATAATACCAGAAAGTTAGAACTATCAATTTGCTACATATTGATACCAAAATGAATTCATTTTCATCAGCAAAACTTGAGTTTTGGTGATTTGTATGTTCTCTACACCCCTTAATATTGTCATATTTTATGCTGTTAGACATGGAATATCACCATTTTCGTACATTTTATGTCTATCTACCTGACAACTAACGGTTTAATTGCTTTTAAAATATTACTGGAAAGTTAGAACTATCAATTAGCTACATATTGTTACCAAAATGAATTAATTTTCATCAATAAAACTTGAGTTTTGGTGATTTGAATGTCCCCTACCCCTTAATATTGTCATATTTTACGCTGCTACACATGAAAAAATTTATATTGTTTAACATTTTATGTCTATCCAGCAAAGAACTAATGGTTATTTTGCTTCAAAAGATTGCAACAACCAAATAGCTATATATTGATGCCAAAATGAATAAATTATAATGAATAAACGTCCAGTTATATTGGTTTGTACGTCCCCTACCCCTTAATATTGTCATATTTTACGCTGTTACACATTGGGAAATTAACATTTTCTCACATTTTATGTCTATCTGATGGTTTTTCTGTTAAAAAATAATACTGGAAAGTTAGAACAATAAATTAGCTACATGTTGATACCAAAATGAATTCATTATTATGAGTAAAGGTTGAGTTATGGTGGTTTTTATTTCCACTAACCCTTAATAATACCATATTTGACATGGTTATACATGGAAAATTAACCTTTTCTTACATTTTATGTCTATCTACCTGACAATTAATGTTGGCTTTGCTTTAAAATAATACTAAAACGTTTGAACAATCAATTAGCTACATTTTAATTCCAAAATGAATTCATTATCATGAGTTGAAGTTGAGTTATGATGGTTTATATTTCCCTACCCCTTAATATTGTTACACACGCTGCTACATGTAGAAAAGTAACTATTTTGTACATTTTCAGACTATTTTCCTGAAAAGCAGTGGTTAATCTTACCCCGCACATATAAATATTCAAAATATTACATGAATGGTAACTTACCAAACAAATTTTGTTAATAGAACTTATATACATGTAGTTCAGCCGAGTGACATATCAAGACACGTGAAACACCCCAACCCCGAACCCTATACACACCCCACATGCACCTACCCCACATACCAACACACCCCTACCCCAAACCCACACAACACAAACCAACATGCAAACAAACATGCACATAATTTATATACACATATTTATGAACCAGAACATCAATGTTTGCCTAGATATGCTTGATATTAAAAACAAAATTAAAAAATGGAAACTTAATATTGAAAATAGAAATTGGCACAATAGTAAAATTTGAAGCATGTGTCACAAAAACACCCACCCTACACATTGTTGTGAAAAATCTGATTTTCTATTAGTGTATGGACTGGCTACTTCCAATCATGATCTAATGAATCCTATGTTTGCTTTCAAATAATACTAGGAAGTTAGAACAATCAATTAGCTACATATTCATACCAAAATAAATTCATTATTATGGGTAAAAGTTGAGTTATGGGAATTTATATCTCCCTACCCCTTAATTTTGTCCTATTTTCGTGATTTTATGTGATTATACGTCCATATATAAAATGACCTGTAAAAAAATGTGATACCACAATTTGAAACCACTACCTACCTAGCCGTAGGGGTGAACGAACTCCTTATTTTAGGGCCCCCGTGTGATCTTGCTCTTGGACTAAACCATTTTAAGAATATCACAATAGCGCTAAAAATCGCTCTAGGAGCATTCAAAAATAGCATAATTGCGCTAACAACGCGCTATAGAGCCTAAACCATTTACAGAATAGCACAATAGCGCTAATAGCACGCTGCCTAAACCATTTTAAGAATAGCACAATATCACTAATAACACACTATAAGGCCTAAACCATTTTAAGAATAGCACAATGGCGCTATCAGCATCCCTCCAAGTGTAGGCCCTACTAGAATTAAAAATAACATAATAACGCGCTATAGGCCCCAAGACCCTCAAACCATTTCCCGAGCACAATAGCACTAATAGCACGCTATAAGGCCTAAACCATAGAACTAATAGCACGCTATAACTTAGGCCTAAACCATTTTAAGAATAGCACAAAAATAGCATAGGCCTAATTGCGCTAATAACATTTAAGGCCATTTTTAATGTCCCTAATGGTTTTATTCTAAGTCCTCAAAAAATAACACTGTCGAGGCACAAATACCGTAAACGTTCGCCTAATGGCGGTATGGAGTTCATGGAAATGAGAGAGCGCCATCCCTGTAAAAGCCAACTATTATCACTGATCATTAAGGGTACGTGTAGTTAAAGGATGACACCTATCGACACATACAATTATGAGCAAGATCGAACAAACTTGTTTATGATAATGCGGTAATCATTCACCTGATACGTTGTGGCCCAGTGAGCAGAGCATTAGACTATAGTGCGCGGATAAAGAGAACTTGTGGAGAAGATTGATGGTTCGAATCTCATGCAGTAATTTCTGACAGATTATGATGTCTGTCAATGGTTTTTTTTTCTGATTTGAGGAAATTTTATTCTCTATTTTCTTGATTTTATCTTTAACATTGTTTATATGATTTTATTTTTTCATCTTGTATGTGTCTTTTTTCATGATTCTTTGTTTTTTCGTTTCATTTTAGAGTAACTCAGTCCATTCAATCAAATGTTGTAATGAACCTATTTGATTGTATAGGCATTTGTTATGTGTGTGAGACGAACTGTCGTGTGCGACAAGTCTTTCAATTCACGCGAGTGTCCTTGCCTATGCATCAGTGGTCATAAGAGGTATATCATTTTATTCGAAAGGGGGGGTCCCAAATATACGGGGGTCATAAATTCTTGGAAAGAATAATAGCAGGGGGTCATAAAATGTTTTATGACCAAAATGTAGGGAGTCACACGATGACCACAGAAAGTGTGTTATTTTATTCAAAAAGACTGATTTCAATACAATTATGGGGTTTGGGATCATAAATTTTTTTTGGCCGAAATAGGGGGTGCGCAATTTTATTGACGCAGACTTTTTGTAAATTTGGGACCCCCCCCCCTTCCAAAAAAAAATGATAGCCCTCTAAGAGGATTCAAAATATAACCTCTGCCCCAATAATCCCTAGCTATATTTGTTTGAAACTGTTCCACGGAGGATGTATCATAATAGGCTCAGTCTTCAAATGATATAAATAAAATTTGAATGAGTGAACGAACAAAATCATACAACGACCATCTGAATAGAGGCTGTGCATATGACGTATCATCCCGTAAATCTAGTGGCGGACTACTCAAATGCATTCAATAAAAGCAAGATTGCATCTACCGCGACAGTTCGTCTCACACACATAACAAAATGCACTACGATCAAATAGGTTGATGACAACATTTGATTGAATGGACTGCACTGCGCCATGATTACGGGGAAGAAACCGGTTCAAATCTTTTGTTTGGAGCCAATCGATAAACGCAAGGCCTCTATAGCTATCATTGAATATACTGGCTAGGATTCCACAACACAATGAGAACATGTTATAATGCGCTTTGGAAGGCACACAATACCCCAATGGCTTTCCATATTATGTGCACTCAACAACTATTCAGTATCGAAGCCCGGTATCGAAGTTACGTAATGTTACTATGTCAACGGGATCACGCGCTTAAGTAATGAACCACGATCGAAACAATCAGTACACAAAAAAGGCATCATACCAAAATAGCGTGATCGTAATGATCGCCATATAAACAGTGCTTGGTTCCGATACCATTACGGAGTTACGTAACTACTCCGTGGTCTGATAGTTATATGATCAATGGTCTGATCTACTTGGGTTCGATCCTTTTAAGAAAAGAAAAAATAGCTGATCATTTATAATGCATAAATGAATAAAGTAATGTACAGTTACACAATTTGAAACATTGAGGCCGTTCTATTTTTCGAAGGTCATTTAACTGTTAAATGTAGTGGAATATATCACGCATTGATAGGTAGCAGGTTGAGCAAATTTTGTCAGCGGTTTTTGTTGCCTTTTGTTCGCAGTGCCTATTTATCTAAAAAAAATAAGAAAATCAAAATTAAATTAAAAAAATTCACAATATTCTTTCGTAAAATGTGGACAAAATCCAAAAACATTTCTTGACCCTTCTTCACATAAAAGTGGGGGCAGAAATCAAGATTCGAACAAGTACCATTCACCAATCAAGGCGCACCCTCTACCGACTGAGCTAACGGGTCAGACAATAGAAGGGTGTAATTTTGAACTGAAGAATATTAAAAAATATGAAGAAATTACAATGTTTTAAAAAGATTTACCAAAATGAGTTAGGAATAACGTATGAATCGATTTACAAATTAAGTCCAATGACACTTTGAGAAAGAATACCTGAAGAAACCCCAAAACATTTGCTGCTCTAGCAACTAACCTAGTGACCTAAAGTATTGGGTCATGTCACGATATTTTTTGTGAGGCATTATGTCCAGGTTGCTCAATTTAACATACACGTATCCTTAATGCTGTTGAGATTTTACAAGGATGGCGCTCTCACATTTCTAAGAATCCAAAAGCGCCATTAGGCGAACGTTTACGGTAGCATACCCATGAAAATAGCGGTGCTATTTGTGCTAATAATATGTGTATAATGTATATAATTAACAAAATTGCGCTAATAGCACGTGTAGGCCCAAGGAGGGTGTATGCTATCTGCGCAATTGTCAGTTATAGCGCCTTTCTCGGTCCAGGGCAGGAGCCATTTTTGCAGACATAAAAATGAATAATGACATTGTTGACCCAATTTTTCCGACCGAGAATACGACAGGATAGGAGGGGGTATAAGGAAGGAGTAGGTGGGGGACGGGGGTTCGGGCGAGCGCTGGCGGTCACAAATAATTTCTCATCGCTCATTTGTATTCGACAAATGGCTATAATCAAGCCTTTTCAAACTGTTGAACACATGACCGGGAATGGGAATGCCAACGGAATTCGTATGCCTATTCTCGGACACCCCTGTTTCTATGGGAATTTACATAAATACAACACCAATCATTTGCTTTGGCGTTATTTACGATGCAGGTGGATCAACTTGTTAAAATTACAGCTTTAAAACATGGTAAAATGCATGGTAAAATTTCGCATCACTGATTATATTACAATATCACCATTTTAAACCTCTTAAATGACGTTATTATATTTTTTTAATGCCGATATTTCAGGTCACCTTACAATTTAAAAATCTATTATTTGAGGTGAACTGTGCTGCCGTGACCTTGAAAAGTCACCAAAACCTGCAGCACCTGTACGGCTAAATGGTTTATAGTCGCCAAGTTCGGACTGAGACACGGCTAAAATTAAAGCAACGATCGTCAACGGTAAAAACTGACCGAGAATAGGCGTGTGACCGAGAATAGGCGTATTGACCCTAATAAAAGCTAATAACTGGCTAATAAATAAGTTAGTCATGGGCGCTTCTGCATAAATTATGGGAAATGACTATCACATACCGCTCATCCCTGCAGTAAACAAGTTAAAATGGCGACCTGGCAACACGAAGTTACGGACAAATAACGAGACAAATTCTTTGCAGGAACGCCAGTATATGGCCTAAAAGAGATGATTAGCACGATGCTTAAGGTAAATTCAATGATTTTTGAAAGTCCTTTTGTGTTTAGAGTGTCTCTGTTACAAAAAAGTTACATAAATTGATGTTCGTTGCAGTGGTTGAGTAAGCTTAAAATTTAAGAATACACTCTCGTACTGGTATGACTGCACTGACGGTAGTTCAGTCTTTATCATAAACATAATGACATCTACAAATACGGACCTAGGTATGACGAGTTACAGTTACTGGAACTAACTCTACTGGTCACACTTAGTTGTCATTAGTCGGGATTATGCACTTTCAGTTTCTCACGCGTTTGAACGGGAATTGGATTGCGTACTTTTTCGATGTCTAGTGAGCAAATTTCATCAATATTTTGAGAAAATGATGTCAAATTTTCTATTCTATATTGTTTGGTAATAATGTCTTTTGCCAATAGTATGTTTGTTTAAAGTTGTAATTTTGTGTTTTTGATCGCAAAGATCGGATATTTTCGCTCCCGATTCAATTCTGAACCCTTCGCAAGGGTGCCGATTTCGCAGAACTTTGACGATAATTTTGCCTTTTGGACACTAAAATGCATTCGATCCTTAATTTTGTTTCAACCGAGTCTTAAATTAGCAAGCACAATAAGGTTGGTACCACTTTCATATACATTGATAAAATTTTAAAGATTTTTTTTCAATTTTCTAACCGTCGCAAATCGTTAAGTGTGTATTTCCCATTGACATCCAAAATGGGAAATACGAGTCTGATGGACATAGGAACGGCGTCCATGAGACTCAGCGAGTCTAGTTGTCATGGTTGTAGTAGCGAGATGGCCGAGCGGTCTAAGGCGCTGAGCCGTCGGCCGGGCCACGTCGGTCGGGGCCCGGCCCGGGACAATACGATCTGCGTGGGTTCGAGCCTTGGGCTTGCCTTTGGTGAGAATTCATTAACCTATCCCAAAATGTTCCTATAATAAGGTCGGGAATCCTGCAATTATGTTCAGTTACTGCGAGGTTAGTGTATCAGAGATATTTTCTCTGAAAGTGTGAAGCAGCTCTGCTTCGAAGCATCGAAGCAGTATAGAATATAATTGTAGAATTCCTTCTCGCCCCCATACACTACGTAGCACATGCAGATATATGTAGTGTATGAACGGTGTCTCGTGGTTCGGAAAGTCACGTAAAGCTGGTGATCCCGTGTACAGGAAGAGTCAAATCCTGTTCACGTTAAGTGTCAGCTCTAGCTATTCGAAAAGAGAAGGGGGACCATCCCCGGTTCTGATATCTGTATAATCACCTCCTCTAAGTTCCAGAGGACTTCCAGTTTAGCTCAAATGAGCTGCTATAGGAAGTACTAGAAAGGAAAGGAAAGGAAAGTAGATACAAATTTCGAACGTTTGAAGACTTGTTCTCAAGTTGTAGGTACTCAATGTACTCCCGTAGACGTAGTAGGCGTAGCCAGGCATAGGTGCCTCCAGGGTTTTATTTTGGCAAGTTTGCATTAGTATATCTGGTAAAATACTCACTTTAAAAACCTGTGTCACTGACAGATGTATGTCATCTGTGATTGCTAAACCTATTCATGTTATTCTATGCATCAGCTTTTGTCCAAAAAAAATATTTAAAAAGACGATTTTTGAGCGATTTTTATGAGCAGCGAAAAGTCCACTCCACGACTATGTACATAATGTGAATGGTGATGAATGCACGCTAAATCACGGCGGCACATACACATTTATTAGCTCCTTGGAACTAGGTCACACTCTGCACTGCTGTCACTCATGCACTTAATGCACTATCACTAGTATCAGTATCATGACTATAGCTTGATTGATACACATTTTGAGGGCGAGATGGCCGAGCGGTTAAGGCATGAACATTGTGCTGTCGGCCGGGAGATACGATCGAGGAGAGTTCGAGCCTTGGGCTTGCCTTAGGTGAAAATTCTCCTCCCTCCCAAAAAGTTCCTATATGGTAGGGAATCCTTCAATTAAGTTCAGTTTCATCGCAGAATTTAATTATAGAATTTCTTCTCGCCCCCATACACTGCTTAGCACGTACGTTGTACGTGCAGATATAAGTAGTGTGTGTGCGATGTCTGTGGTTCGGAAGTCACATAAAGCCGTTGGTCCTGTGTTCAGGTCGAGGATTCATCCCTGTCACGTTAAAGTGTCAGAGCTATTCGAAAAGAGAAGGGGGATCACCCCGGTTCTGATATCTGCATTCAGTCCTAGGTTCTTGGATAAAGTTGGCGTTTAATAATACAGCTTAGTCTGGTTATGCCGACTCAACCAAGAAGAAGAAGAAGTACAGTCACAGTGTGTGACATTATATAAAAGTGATTGGCTGTGGTATAGTGTCAGGATTTAGTTCTTCCTATAAATCTGTACATTTATTTCTGACATTAATGCAGTGTGCACGTTAAACATGTTAAAGAACGTCACAGACACAGGCTATTCGAAAAGAGCAGGGGATCATCCCGGTACTGTTGAATGTACTTCAAAAACACACTCATCAACTCTGTTGGAAATTACTTTGTTTAAAAAGCCTTAATGTATGATTTTAAAATAATATGAAATTCAAGGTTATAATTTTTTTCAAACCTGATTTTTTAGCATATTTGTACAATGTTTACACATGTCCCAACTTCCACCTAAATGGAATCAGCCAAATTTGTTGTGTTTGTAAGTGAACAGAGCAAAGTTCAACATTAAGTCATAATTCATAAAATTATGACTACAGTTTTTGTCAGAGCAGAATGGCACTTGTTTACATTTTGAGAGCGTGCAGAGCGTAACACAGAAGTGGGGTTCTGATTGGCTGAATCAATCGTACTGACAATCATAGCAACAGACCTATAAACTGATTGGCCGATTGTGTGTCAAATCGTTGGTCGGCACAGATCAGCGCCCTTGAAGTGAACACAAAGCTACGCATATCGCTCATTCTACAAAATCCGGTGCCAATAGCCTTTTTTCCATTCTTTGGACCACAAACACTTTGTCGAGCATCTAGGGCATCAAATATGTTGTTTTTCTGGTAGAACTCAACGAGATCTACGGACATATATAGTTTTCCATACTTTAAATGCTTTCTTCAGCCTGATTAACCCTTGCAAAGGCTCAAAAATCGCTAAAAATGCGTTTCCACTGCTCAAGTGTCACATCTAACCCTGAATATTTGCTTTGAATAAATGCGATTTCTTTACATATTTGTTGTTTTTAATTAGGTAACGATCATCATATTGTTTATCAACATTATTTTTAGTGATTAAAACGCCTTTGTGTAATTCTAAAATAAATTACACTTTCCACCAAAACGCTGTGAGCTACGTTACCCCTTTTTAACACACGTTATTGGAAAGAAGTAAAACAGAGGTATCAATGTAATTTGCGGTTTTTGAAAGGAAACACTCATAGTTTTTAAAAATCACAGTAAAAATCGTGATGCTGTAGCATTTTTGGCATAGAAATGTTGTAAACATTGAAATTTCGACCGACCATGTTAAGATTGGTGAGCTACGTTACCAGGATTCTATAGTATGCACTTGTATTACATGTATTTCCTAATAATATGTGAAAGCTACCAGTGGTCGAACCCCATTTAGGCCAAATAAAAAAATAAACATGTTTCACGTCCCCTCCCGCTTCCTTTTTTGAGGTTTTCTCAAATAAATTTTTATTTTTTGAAATTCAGTTATAACTTTAAAAAAAATATGTCTAGGAAGTTGGGATGCTTTCTATAGCCTTGTTAAGATACAAGAAACATTTTAGGGAGGTTTTGTGATCATTAGAGGGGGTGTAACTCTCAGAACAACAAATAAAAAAGGGCCTCCTCCTTTTTCCAGGCATTATTTATGTACGGATTGTACGCTAAAACAGCTCTAAGTATGGGTATTTACACCAATTTTGCGATAAAAAATAGAAAATAAAAAGCCCCCTCTTCCTCCTTTTTTTCAAAAACCCGGACGTGAAACATGTTTTATTTTTTACTTAGCCTTATATTAGAATTAACCGACATAACGTTCTAACGTTCACAAATCACATTAAAAACATTAAAAACCTGTGAGCTACGTTACACACTCATTTACGCATCTTCAAAACTTCTATGAAATGGTGAAATCTGTTTTACATTTCACTCAAGTGATCTTTAGTTTGCTTTTTATGACCTTGGATTGAGTACAATGTAAAACCAGCCCATTTTGTAGTCGGTAACGTAGCTCACATTACATTGAGTTTTAGTGTTAAAAAACATCATGACTTCCTGAAAGAAAATTATGCAAGTGGCGTTGGCAATTTTTTACATCTGAAAGTAGCAGGCCCGTACGCAGGATTTTTTTTGAGGGGGTGCTGATTTTGAAAAAGTGGACTTTTTTCCAAAGGGGGCGATTTTGTGAAAAGTGGACTTTTCCCGCAAATTTGGACCTTTTTGACAAAAAACGTAAAAACCTGATTTTTTTTTACTGCCACGCCGCAAATTCTTAAATTTTGGGACTTTTTGTATACTTTTGCAAATTTGGGGAGGTGCGGTCGCACCCCCCGCACCCCCCCTGCGTACGGGCCTGGAAAGTAGTGATACATACACTCTTAAAAAACACAAAAAGCAGGTCTTTTTGAACAACTTTTATTTTTTCAATTTTTGTAGTGGATTGGCACCGGATTTTGTAGAATGAGCGATATGTCGCTCGCTCGCCTCAATCTGAGCAAGGGACTGCCGTTCTTCTCTGAAACCCAGTGTAGTTTATGTCCTCCTATAATTATAAATAGAACTGCATGTTAAATGGCCAAAATAACCAGTAACCCAGACCAGGGTTCCCGTTAAGGTTTTAAAAATGTGCGTCCGTAATGACGCAAGTTTGCTGACGAGGTTGCAAAACTTGCGTCCAGACAGATTTTAAAGCGCCCATCTGAAATTCACGATTATGACGATACACACGTACCCCGCCCGGGTCTACACCTCATCAAATGTTGATTGTTAAAAAAATTAAAGTGCATTTTCGCCGTGATATTCCTTCTCCATTCGCTATGATAATTTTTCTCATTTCTGTGTCAGTTTTGGTCCGAAACGTGGTCAAAAACAGGTGCAAAAACATGAGCAAAGTCTGTCAATCTTGAGCAATTTTCGTTCGTACTTTCACTTCCACATTTCTTATTGACGTGTTGTTGATGCTACAAAAACTAAAACGCGCGCTGCCACAAATAATACGAAAAAGGGTATCATTTGGATTTTTTCTTTAAAATTGCTTTTATTCATCGTAACAATAATACTAATCAGTCCCAGAACAACGCCAAATATGGATTAAAAGACCTTTGACCTTGGATGTACAACAGCATGTTATGATCTAATGGGAAACTGTGCACATCAACAAACACCATTTCTATCAAAAAGGCAACACCGATATAATTTGAAACCACATAAATTACTAGAGTTGGTTCTTCTCTTGGATTTGGACCAAGCTTTAGAATATCGACTGTTGCGTTTTGAAATAAAACAAACCAGAAATTTATCACCCATTGTAAAAGATATGGCACATGTACCGAATACATGTACATACATTGGCTGACCTTGTGGATTTCCTGGCCCAGCCATGCTAACCACATAAGGAGATTATACGATTAACCTAGTGCAGCTATTGTCATAGCAGGGTATTATTATGTAATACTCCTGATCCATATTTGGCATTCTCTTGGACTGCTAATAAAGGAAACCTAGGTTATTTATGAGAAAATAAACTTAAAATATTAAAAATTGAATATTGTCAGGTTGTGATAAATAATTAAATAAACATTAACCGCACATTAGCGGCACATGTTCATCATGATCAGTCCGAGTCCAGCATGCTTGCTTGTAAACAAATCAATCGGGACTTCCCCAGGCCATCAAACAGCGATCGTTCGGAAAGCATGCAAAAAGTGCACAATTTCCTGACGTTGCATTTACAAATATTGCATTATTTACTTCAATTCTCAGCGTCTTCAGCAGATGGTGATGCTGTGATGATATCTTGTCTACAATCGAGATATTCCTCACTGATGACATCATATGATTGACAGAATGACGTCATAGGGTGTTATGATACAAATGCAAAATTAGGTAGCAGTTACTTCAAAATGTGGAGCAAACTGCTATGCGATACAGCCAAATTCGAACCCTGATACCTGGTATGGCCTCAATCTATAAAGAAAATACACCTATTTTTATGCAAAATTGAATTAGAAACACACTTTTTATTTTCCTCTTTGTTTTTACAGAAACAAGCAAGCTGAAACTAACAGAGTAAACTTTTTGGCTCCATCCAAAAATGGCTACATCAGACTCATTACTAACCCAACAAAGTCCACGTAACCATGGTAACCGGGCACCATATCCTATCCCATACAAGAATATCAACCCGCTTCTCACACCAGCATCGGAATTAAGGAGTGTGTCAACACAACCCAGGCCACCTGCTCATGAGTGGGCCCTGGGAGTTAGAGGCAGGGTTGATCGAGATGTGGCCGAAGGATTGCGTGCTTCTGCGGAGGATATCACAGACTTAGTTGAAGAGTTGTGCGGAGTGTTTATAACAGCTTTACAGAAAAACAGGTGAGTTAATGATTGAAAGGGAGACACTCAAGTATGGGTGTGTCCATGCCTCAAATTTTAATTTGTTGGGGCACCCATTTTCAAGGCCACTGGACAAAGACAAAAATGGGCACCAAATCCAACAAGTGATGAAGAATGCCTTGATCAGTTATTAAAGGTCTGGGACACCAAGGCCAAAACTGAAAAAGGGCAGGCAATGGCCTCGGTGGCCTCCCTGGGTGTGTCTGAATTGTAGCATGATGCCCATTTTGTGAGATTATCACCCTACCAGTATTTGGTGTTAAAACACATTCCAGCTACGGTGACAGCTCGGGACGTCAACGATGGACAAATTCCATTTACTTTCAGCCAAGGTTTGTGTGTGTGAATGCGATGGAGCAAATTAATCAGCAATCAATACAGCCTTAAATTGCTAGGAATTGAACAGGGCACCTGTCTCATCAAATTAATCTATTATCCATTCCAGCTCCAGTGACACCTCATTAATTTCCTTTGGATGCATTGAAATAGTTATAGCATTTTACTTTAAAAATCATTATAACAGGTCTGTACACATTTTGGAGGCCTAATCCTACCCAGGACAATATGCATGAGATGTCACTGGAATTGGAACAGATAACACTTCTTCAGAAGTGACAGAGGTGTCATTAATATAATTATTATAATATGGAGAGCTCTAGTTGTTTGGTTAAAGTGCTAAGGTTTGGGCAACTTTATTCCGCTTTCGATGATGCAAAAAGCCTTTTGGATCAGACCTCTAAGTTGTTAAGGATTAATGGAGAAGCAATTGTATTATTTTTAATGAAAACAGTTTCAAAAAATATTTTAATTATGGAAACATTTTGATACTCCATATGGATAATATGGCATTGGAGTCATTTAAATTAAGCCTCGGCATCTATATATTTAAATGTCATGGCTTGTTGTCCCACAGCTCTGAAATAAACTTGCAGATGATGACAGGGAATTGTAATTGGTGTGGCACCATGAAACCAGACCAAATTCATTGTATTTTTTCCATCTTATGATAAAACACTGAAATCACTTTGTCTCTCTTATTTGTTCATTTTTGTACAGAGTATCAGACTGGTGTTATGTTAAGGATGTGTTGGCTTTACTTCGTCCCTATGCCAAATATCTCAAGAATAACCAACAGGTAATAATTGGGCTATTCTATAAATAATGGGTACTCCCCCTAAAGAAAATAAAGAAAACGTGTGAGTTACAAAAGCAAAACAAATCAAAACAAAAACAGCAAAAACAATTGCGTTTTCACCAGTGGGAACTTTCCCAAGAATAACCAAACCCAAGAATAATCAAACAACATTTAGTAGTAAGAATTCCAAAAAAAGTCAGCTTCTTTCAAATTTCTAAATAAAGAAGACATGGGAAATAATTCCCAACACTTTAGGCGGCATTTTATCTGTTTTCTTTAGATAATTAGAGGCACTGGCAATTCCCAATTTTTTTAATGAAACCAGAAATACCAAATTTGTTTTTCAATCAAATTCTAGCCTGCAAGTCCCCAAGTTGTCTTCGTTCAAAATGACTTGTCTTATGCGTACCTTAAATTTCTGGAATAGCCCAAATCATGTGTGTAATGTGTCATGAGAGATGGATTACAATAACAGTACATGTATTTTGCAAAGACCTTTTGCATCGGCCAACCGCCTGTTCTGATCAATGCATAAAAAGAAGTAGGTCTATGCAGCTTGTTCGGCAAATGAGGTTCGATGTGATGATGACGTAATTCAATTGGCCAATCAGAATCCCACGTCCAGCAAAAGATTTAAACAAAATACTATACACCCAGTATCAGCATAGTTCTATCACACTTCCTAAGGTAGTATTGGGTAACTGCCTTTATGTTAATATGGAAGTGGGGTCCTTATTGGCCAATTGAATCATAGCATGAAACCTCATTCGCTAAATAATCTGTGTTGCATTGTGTGACCTAGTTCTTATCACATGATTGACATCTTGCGAACATTGACAAGTTGGAAACGTTAAGTTAATAAAAAATACCAGAAAAAGGTGACAAGTACAACAATAGAAAAACATAACAAAGCAACTTACTCAAAACTTTTTTTAAATGAATTGGCTCTCTATCTCTTCAGATAACCCACTATGTTGACAGGATCTATTACCATCTTCAGCAGCACAGTGACAAGTTAGAATCACTTAATGTTATGGATGCCATCATACAAGTCTTCCCAGAGGTAATGTATATATACCGTCAAAAGGTGAATTCTGTCCTCTTGATCACACAAAATAAAATTGGATTTTGGTTGAAGCAAAGCCGTCAAGAAGAAGCATGTTGAATTTGATTGCCACCTGTATTACATATACTGGCATATAGCACTTGTTTCAAAAATGTTTAAGCGTTATTATGTGAAATGTATAGATGCTTGTTATTGTTGTACGCATGTTTAAATGCTATCCTCTGAATTTCTTTTATGAAATGCTACTGTATTCGACCTTGAGCTTAACAATGTCATTTGCAGTAAGGCCCTTAATACCGTACTGACGCGAGTATAGTCCCACCCCGTTTTTGGTTGAACATTTTTCAAAATTGCGGGGTGGGACTATACTCGAATTTTAATTTTAAAAAAAATGCTAGGATCATTCATGGTTGATTTAAAAAAAAAAATTCTATTAATGATTTCAAAATGCATTGAATTTGTATGCACTTTGAAATCATTAATAGAGTATGACATGAGTACAAATTTATTCAAAACACATAGGCCTACAATATTTTTATTTTTTTTAAATCAACCATGAATGATCCTAGCATTTAGGTCATTTTTTTCTGAAATTTTTCGAAAATTTTGGGGTGGGACTTTACTCGAAGGTGGAACTATACTCGCGTCAGTAGGGTACTATGTTATGAAAGTCCAAATTTTCCATGTAAAAGAATATAATTATAGTAAAAGGAACCTGATATATTTTCGAATCTATTGAAACTCAGTGCTCAGATCATGTTTTCCTATGATTTAAGAGCCAGTCTCCCTTATTATGTACCCAAATCAGGGGTTGTGATACAAAAAAAAATAGAATTTTCTCTAAAAAATAATTTTGGTACATATTAGCACCAACAACTCACATGTAAAATATGAGCGTGCACAGCGCCTCGTTCAGCTTGAAAAAATTCTTGAAATTTCAGCCTCTCTGAGCCTTACTTGCAAATGGTAAACTTTGGAGGTGCATAACATCGTGCGCCATCATCAGTGTTCGAATTAAGCAATTTTTTGAGGTTGTCCGCCGGACAACCTCAAAAAAAAATTTGGTTGTCCGAAAATATTTTTGGTTGTCCGAAATTTTAATGAACTTTTTAAGCTTAAAGTTGCAAGTTTAAAAACATACACTGCCGCCAAACACACTTTCCCCAAACTCACCTTGTTGCTAATAAAATATCAAATATATCCAAGATAATACAGGTTGTATGTTTATCAATTATTTATCATCAATAAATCCATGTTTGTGCCGTATTTTATGCTTAAAAGCCATCAGAATTCATGATTGTTTTCAAGAAGTCAAGATTTTAATATGTACGCAAAAATCTCATTAATTATTCATGAGCTCATAGGGAAATCCCGAAGAGACAATGGGTGTTTTGAAACTGATCTGATCTGAATATTTTTTATGCACAAGTCATTATTTGCCTCGTAGGCTCATGTCTTGAAACTTATAATAATATCATCATCAGTAATCTAATCACTTAGCAACGGTCAGAGGTCAGATTTTTTGCCTGGGTTTTTGCTGACAGCCAGTTTTTCTTTAGACATAATTTTACTATTGCAAGAGCTTGACAGATTCGGGAACCATGCTAGCCCTTGACCGACCATGTGTCAAAATGCCCAAACCAGGTGTTTACATTTACCGATGCACATGGCCAAGGTTGGGTATTTATAAAATACTGGCTAAAATTATGGGTGAATTTTACTACATTGGTCATAATTTCTTCTGAAAATTTCAAGATAATAATGCAATGCATTTTATATTAAGCTTATTCAGTAACAGTGGTGCACATTTTTATGGTTGTAACTTGCAGCAATCCAGACTTGCAATCGAAGGCAAAGGACTGAACTTCCCCCATGCAAAAACCTTTTTTTCCGGTATCGTGGGGCTCGATAAAGTAAACAGATAATGGCTGCGGTTGAGTTTCGCAGCTCATGGGTTGTGGAACCACGTTTAAATTCATGTTTATTTTATTCAAAAATAGTTTAACATTTTAAATATTACCATCGGCTAAAAGATACTCGTACAAAGGTAAGTTTTGGCTACAGATTTATGGTTGTCCGGCGGACAACCGAATCAGTATTTTTGGTTGTCCGGCGACTTTTTTAGTTGTCCCGGGCGAACGGACAACCAAAATTTCGAACGCTGGCCATCATCATCCCAACCTGCATTTTGCATTTTTTAAAGTACCAAATGGTTACATTACAAAAACCAAGAAAAAAAATTGGGATCTTGATGGCGCACAAAATCAGCAAATCCAATGATTTGATGAAAAGCGCCTTTGTGCAAACTTCAAAGCATCATAACGGGCTGCGCCATCAAGATCCCAAGTCCGAACAAGTTTGAAATTAAAGACCTCCATGGCATGTTTCATTTTTCAGCAAAAAATTTTTGGGATTTAGTTGGCGCACCGAGTTAACAGAGGTCAAAGGTCAAAATTTCCTATTTTCGCACATATTTGCACGCCTGTATTATTTGCGCCAGCGTCACCTGACTCTCCGAATAGGATTTCAGCAAAGAAGAGGTAATTCTCTGCAAGAACTGAAAAAATTAGCTTGGGATCTCTTGATCTTCATATTTTTCTGATTTTTTGAAAATGGACTTAGCCTCATTTTGGAGGTCAATTTGACCTCTTTTTCCCACTCGCTGCACAATGTAGGCTTTTTACTGCATCACAAAAAGATGCGCCAACAAGATCCCAATTTTATTTTTCATCGTCTAGCTTCTTTGGCGACCAGTAGACAAAAAACAAGCAACAGCTAATTGGGATCATGTGGGCGCACTAATATAAAGAGGTCAAAGGTCACGCTTTGTGCCAAAGTGATGCATATTTGCCTATGTGCAGCACGAAAGTGGAACTTTGACCCGCAATAAAAATGTGCGCCAACAAGATCCCATCTTAATTTTTGGATGATTGGATAAAGGGGCTTATGTATAACTGATAACAAGTAAAAAAAAAGTGGGATCATGTGGGCGCACTAATTCAATAGAGGTCAAAGTTCATACTTTGTGCCGAATTGGCATTACTTTGCCATGTGCAGCACAAAAGTAGAACTTTGACCCGCAATAAAAATGTGCGCCAACAAGATCCCATCTTACTTTTTGGATGATTGGATAAAGGGGCTTATGTATAACTGATAACAAGTATAAAAAAAGTATTTTGACAAAATTTTTTTTTACTCTCACCAACTACCATGATGGAATCAGCATCATCTGAAATGCACTCACACAAGTTTCTATGAGACATGTCTGGTGATCCCCATTGAAACAAAGTATGAATTTTGACCTCTATTGAATTAGTGCGCCCACATGATCCCACTTTTTTTTTTACTTGTTATTAGTTATACATAAGCCCCTTTATCCAATCATCCAAAAAGTAAGATGGGATCTTGTTGCGCTATTACATTTTTATTATGGGTCAAAGTTCCACTTTAAGTGCTGCACATAGGCAAAATAATGCCAATTCGGCACAAAGTATGAACTTTGACCTCTATTGAATTAGTGCGCCCACATGATCCCACTTTTTTTTTTACTTGTTATCAGTTATACATAAGCCACTTTATCCAATCATCCAAAAAAGTAAGATGGGATCTTGTTGGCGCACATTTTCATTGCGGGCCAAAGCTACACTTTCGTGCTGCACATAGGCAAATATGCATCACTTTGGCACAAAGCGTGACCTTTGACCTTTTTTATATTAGTGCGCCCACATGATCCCAATTAGCTGTTGCTTGTTTTTGTCTACTGGTCGCCAAAGAAGCTAGACGATGAAAAATAAAATTGGGATCTTGTTGGCGCATCTTTTTGTGATGCAGTAAAAAGCCCACATTGTGCAGCGAGTGGGAAAAAGAGGTCAAATTGACCTCCAAAATGAGGCTAAGTCCATTTTCAAAAAATCAGAAAAATATGAAGATCAAGAGATCCCAAGCTAATTTTTTCAGTTCTTGCAGAGAATTACCTCTTCTTTGATGAAATCCTATTCGGAGAGTCAGGTGACGTTGGCGCTAATAATACAGGCGTGCAAATATGTGCGAAAATAGGCCATTTTGACCTTTGACCTCTGTTAACTCGGTGCGCCAACGAAATCCCAAAAATTTTTGCTGAAAAATGAAACATGCCATGGAGGTCTTTAATTTCAAACTGGTTCGGACTTGGGATCTTGATGGCGCAGCCCGTTATGATGCTTTGAAGTTTGCACGAGGGCGCTTTTCATCAAATCATTGGATTTGTTGATTTTGTGCGCCATCAAGATCCCAATTTTTTTCTTGGTTTTTGTAATGTAACCATTTGGTACTTTAAAAAATGCAAAATGCAGGTTGGGATGATGATGGCGCACGATGTTATGCACCTCCAAAGTTTACCATTTGCAAGTAAGGCTCAGAGAGGCTGAAATTTCAAGAATTTTTTCAAGCTGAACGAGGGCGCTGTGCACTCTCATATTTTACATGTGAGTTGTCGGTGCTAATATGTACCAAAATTATTTTTTAGAGAAAATTCTATTTTTTTTTGTATCACAGATGGGTACATAATAAGGGAGATTGGCTCTTAATTAACAAGTTTAATGGCCAATTTTGTATGCTTATAAGTGCACCAAAATGGGGATGTTTAAATAGATGTAACTATGGGTGATTGTTAGTGTGGGCGTGCTTATTGGGTCGGATACTGTACATATGTAGTCTGCTGCTGCTTATTTTTGTGTTTTGTATTGTTCAAATAATTTTGTAGCTATGCATTTTTTTTTTTCCTCATCAACCAGGATGCCATGCGTCTGCACCCCTCTGGGGGTGATGGTCGTAATTTCCGCACCCCTACCCTCCTTTGGAACCCACCCAAAGCCTACCCTTCAGACAAAACCCTATGCTGCTACCTGATGGCAAAGATCCCTACAAGCTAGAACAACCTGTAAGTGACTGTACAAATGTCTATAATTAATGTGTAATTTATTATGCTTTTGTTTTTTTTATACTAAGTTTGCAAATGCATGTTCCCTGTGGAGTCTGGAAAGATTATGGTATTTTAAATATTGGAATAAGTTGTTGAAATATTGCTTTTGGGGTTTCCAGATAAAGATCAAAAGTCTTTTCAAAGAGAAAAAATGAGAAAGCAGTTTTGCAAGAATAAGTATTAAAAAAAACAGGAAAAAAGTCCATTCCAATAACAAAAGCAGAATAATTTTTGCCAATTATAACCAAATAAACTATAGTTAGTTATTTAACCTGTTAAGGAATATATTGTTTTTGTTGGACTTTATTTATTATGTATAAGGAGATGATATTGATGAACAATTTTTTAAAACAAAAAAAGATGTGGATTGATCAGTATTTTGAAAGTTCAAATAATATTTTAATAACAAAGCGAATAATAATAATAATAATTTGTTGACAGATTCTTTTATATACCACATACATAAATTCTTGTTGTTTGATTGGTTAAAACTGCATCACATGGAATGAAATATTTATACTATTCTTGAGTTGAAAGGTTGTTCCCATGGTAGCGGGAAATAGTAGTACTTTTCCACAGGCAAGTAGTAATATTTCCCGCTGTCATGGCAACAACCTATAACGCGGGCATATACACACCGACTCAGTTGTGGCTTGTGTGTGATATTTCCAAAAATAGTGGTCCGTTTTGTAAATATTTTATTTAAAAAAATCTATGTTTGTGGTATAAAACAAATACTGACTGCCCTTTAGTCGGTGAATGATCAAAACTATTACTCCTTGTGATCTCAAAACCTTACTATTTTCCCTTGGCCTTGCTTTGGGAACTTAAAATAGTACAGTTTTGAGATCACTCGGAGCAACAGTTTTGACCATTCACTTCTTGGACAGTCAATAGTTGTGATTTTGTTTGATACGGTTTGATTTATTTCTTGTATAAAGGGAGAAGATGCCAGGTTGAAACCCAAAGGGTTGTGTATGGGAGACTTGAAACAAGCATTACCAACTGTAGTCTTGGAAACGACAAAGAGAGAGGCTGTGTGGAGTGAAGGGCTTGGTCTCACTGCTGCTGCACTTTCCATGGACCTACCTTCAAAGGTGAGATATCAACAGGTGCATAATGAAACTAACATCTGAAGAAGGGAAGCAAAGAAAATGTGGTGTAAAGTGGTATTTGAAGCAGCAATTGACTCCCCATCTGGGTCATATACTTTGCTGTAATGATCAACTGGTCAATTGAATTTTAGAGACAGGGAAATATATTTTTGCAACTAAAGCTGTGAAGAAGAGGAGACCTTTAATCTAATGTATATTCTAAGTTAATCAAATGTATAGTCTAAGTTCTTAACCCTGTATACCTGTTTTTTTTACAGCCTAAGCCAGCTGTTGAAGAGGATGATGTCTCCAGTCGCAGTAGAGCGCCCTCAATAGTAGCACCATCGTGGACAAAAGAAGCTGTGTTCTTGAATGAGGATCAGTATACCATCAGCGAAAATGATGCGGATGTAAGTAATCTGAATTTGAATTTGAAATGTGGCCTCATAAAAAAAGTGCCTCATTAAAAAAAAGTAGTAAATAGTCACATTTAATAAGAAAAACAAGTTGCCCCAATTCATTCCTGTTATAATAATATTGCTACACATACATCTAGGGAGTCAGGGTATTGTCACTCAAATAGTAACACGACATGCATGTGTGTGTTCACAACTTTTTAATATGGGAGTCATTTGGGGGCAAAGTTGTGTGAAAAATATATGGGCTTTCAGTGGAAAACGGTAAAAATTTTGTGTCTTTTTTGCAGGCAGATGCTAACAAATTAGGTCCTTGGATGTAAGATCCGAAAAATGGGGTCTTTTGGGGGAATATGATAAAAAATTGGGATCTTTTGAGGGAAGATCCTAAAAGTGGTTCTTTGGGGGAAGATGTTTGACAGTGGAACTTTTTTCCACAAAAAGGGTCTTGGGAGCTAAAATTGGCAGGGGGAGGGACAAGAAAAAATATGGGAACTTTGGGGGAAGGGGGTCTTTGGGGACACAAACGTACCTATACACATGCCAGCTCATGACCTTGGATAATAATTTGGTATGTATACATCCCCCAACAGAGGACTTAACTTTTACTAGATCTGTGTGCAGACACGCCTGATTTAACTGCTGCAAACTTTGGACATTTTATAGTACCACCAATTCCCCAATGCATTTTACACTACTGGCAATTCATTGCAGATACAAAGAGTGCAATGATATCCCCCGATTGCATGTGTGTTCATGTGTGACACTGGTAACGCATACCCACACCCTGCCCCACACACACTGTACATAAGGAAGAATTCCCTCTATAAGCATCTTTTCTTGGTTCTTCTTATAGGAGTACAAACCACTAGCTCCAATGACAGGCAAGCAAGCAGTTGAACTATTTGGTCAGGGGCGTCATTTAGGCAAAGCTACTTTTGTATATCTCAACAGGACTCCGAACAGGCATTACAGGCCATATGATCTGACTGTGGTACCTAAGCATAAGGTAAGGATAGGATAGATTTGAAATAAATTTTAATCTGTTCCTACTCCAGTGCCACCTCATGCATATTTTCCTTTGCAGGACTAGTGTTCACTGGAGGGGCATGAACACTAGTAATACAACCCTGTTATATTTATTTTCAAGAGTAAAATGCTAATACCTATTTCAATACATCTAAAGACAGTGACGCACGCTCATCCATGGTAAGAGCAAAATGATAAGATGTTTTACATGTCATTAACATCATTCATAATCATCACTTTTTGATATGTAACACTTTTTCATCATAAACTATTATAAAACATATAAAAATAAATTGTATGTTTTCTTTTCCACTCTGAAATACTTTCCTGTGATATTTTTTCTATTGCAGGCAAACCCTAATGAACACTGGATTGTGTCATGCTTCGGCATCATGCACAAAATTGCCGGTAAACCAACACAAAGCAAGGCATTATATGATTGGCACAGAGAGGCAGTCTTATGGGCTGCTATAACAAAGATACCCTTCTACAAGTATTATCTAGTGAAGAAAGCATTCATCAGGTTTGTGGCCTATAATATTTGATACACAGACATTTTGCAGCAAAATAAGACTTATTTTGACATTCTTAACTCTGTACATGTGGGTGTTGACAAGGTTCAATTTTTTTTAAATTAAACAATTTTGGAATTGTTAATTTTCATGACCATATTTGGAATCAGCATGAAAAATGCATTATAATGAGTACAAACAAGTCCAGTATTGGTTCGGAGGTTCTTATGGTAGTTCTTGATATTTTGAAAAAATATCTCAAAACGTAGACTTTTATGTTGAAGCGTATGGCCAGCATGCAGAGTATCGAATGAAAACCAGACCTGGGAGCTTAAAAGTTTCATGGGCTTCCAGGTGTCCTTTTGCCATGAGGTGGTGTGTTTAGAGAGCTAACTTCTAGGAGGCTATTCCTCAGGCAGATAAAAAATTTGCCTGAGTGATTCCTTACACAGATCTGATTGATTCCTTACACAGTTGATATTAAGAGGCTTGGTGTTGGTCATGCCATGTATGATCATTGTGTTTGTAAACATGACATGTCCATTTAATATCTAGCATAATCTTGTAGCAGGAGATAGCTTTATAGTAATCTGGAATTTGTTATTATGCGGGAATTGCAACCATATGATGTATTGACAAAAGCTCATTCAAAACTGAATTGTCTGTCTTACTCTTATCTTTTTGTGGAAAGTTGATTAAGGAATGACCATTTTCTGGCCTCTCGGTCATCACCGCCCCACTCCGCTACCCCACTGCAGAAATAAAGATATACTTATACTTATATCAAGTATTAATCTATCACACTGCCTTCTCTTTTGTAGGTGGAGAGCTAATCACAAATTCAATGAATACGCAATGATACGTGAGAAAGTCGGTGTGAGCCTACTGCTAGCTGTACCAAGCTTTGGAGCTGCCATGCTACAGATATCTAAGCTACTCCAAGAACTCATCACAGTACGCATGCTGCCATTAGAGCTAGAGTAAGTGTATATGATCTTCAGAAGCAAACCTTTAAGTATTGTGAATAAATATTACATGCAGTGCAAGTAAGTACCATTCATGTGTGTCTACAGCCCCAACAGTTATGCTATGAAAAATATTGCACTGTTGTTACTTTCCTTCTTTTACCTTTACAGCCATTGCTACACATTAGCAGAGTTTGAGCATGCTGCACAAAATAAAAGAAAATATGGAGAAAATATCCTGGGAAAATTCTTCAGGTAACTATTTTTCTATTTTTTTAAATTATTATAACAAGTAACTATAGACTTTGTAAAATATGTACAATGCTTGAATTGTTTTTTGCATTGAAATCTGTATGCTACCTGTCCATATGTGACATTAATTGGTCTCGATCTATATTCACAGCTACTGCAAACTCATCGTAGAGAAAACCTGTGAGGATTCTTTTGAGACGTTGAAATTCTGTGAAGCACAAGCCAAGAAAGACAAAGCTCTCTTGTAAGTCAATATTTGTTTTATTTAATTTGTAAGATTTCTGTTATTGCGTTATAGTATTCTTTTTTTTGTCTGCAATTTTTGACACAAATTATTGCACAAATGCCCCAAAAGCTAACAATTTATCACAGAGTGTGACTGCAGTGCATTTCAAACAAGAGGTTTGTAATGTTTTATTCAAATTTGTCTGTTGGACACACAATGTTGCTGGGGCCAGTGATGGGAAAAAATTGATAATGCTAAATTTGATTGACATAGTACATTTTCCTATTTTCATATTAGTTCCAAGGAATCATTGTATGTGCAAAGACAGAAGAAAGAGCAGAGGGAACAGAACTTGAAGAAAGCACAAGAAGAAACCAGGTAAGCATAAAGCAAACATTTGGACTAGCAGATCTTAAAAAGTATCTCATAGTCCTTTGATTTGTTACTTATCCAGGCATTTTTTTTTGTAAGTTTAAAGCAAGTTAGTGGCACTTGCGGTACAGAGGGTTGCATGCTCAAACCCTCAAAACTTAGAAATACTCCAAACATAATTAATTTTATCAAATTCCACTTTAAGCCTCAGTAATAATTACACACGGTATGTTTGGTATGTTTTTGCATTGCTTGTTTTTGTTTTGCTCCTTTTATGAATGACATTTGAAGAGATACATCAGGTTTGTAGATAATTATAATTTGGAGTTTTCATATAAAAAACCAAAACCTCTCTTCCGAATCCAGATTGGATTCGCAAGAGAGGTTCTGTCGTCATGAACAGAGACGAGGAGGCCTACCATTTAAGTCATGTGTATGACCCTCTCCTCAAAACCACTCCCCAAGGGATGGAGCTGTGTTACCACCAGCACAGGGGATGAGGGGATACCAATCACTCTGAAGAAGTATGTCATCCAAGACATACAAAAATGTCAGGTCAGTGTCAACAATTTTGGTTTTTTATATGAAAACTCCAAATTATACTTTGTAACATATTTGGATAAGTGTTTTATATACATTATGTCAAAGTATACAGTATACACAATCAAACTGCAGTATAGCTGTTGACATTTCTTATATTATGTATATGTAACCTGTGCTGTGGTGAAAGCCAATCCAACAATCTGAATTGTGTTCTACTTACAGGCGTCTTGGGAACCTGGTGCAGTTGGTTGACAAGATGCTACAGTGTCATCTCCTGAAGGTCACTAGGACTAACATCACTAGCTTTGTCAAGGACACCATGTCAGAGGGAATAACACCAAAGAGGGATGCATTATTCGTTGTTAAGCTTATCTTTAGCCCAAAAAGTGAGTTAGCAAAGTTGATAGGGGTAAATGTGTTAGGAGGAGGTGCAAGAATGTTGTAACCCTGATCCCCTGCATGCATATGTATTTTCAGATACCCATGCTTTTCGGATAAAAAAAAACATTAGAAGAATTTTTGACTTCAACACTACTTAAAATTTGATCGCTTACCGGGAGCGCTTTCACAGTATCAACTGCGTCCTCAGCCGGATGTTATGGCTATGATGATTTATGACTTGTTGACATCCTTGGATGACGTCACACTAGAAGAAGGTGACGTCAAATGTGTTGTCCTCCTCCCCCTGGTATTCTTGATCCAGATTGGGACAACCTACTCATACCCAAGACCACCAGGGGGATGCGGGCAGCACCTTCGACGTCATCTTCTTCTAGTGTGACGTCATCCAAGGTTATCAACAAGCCATAAATCATCAGAGCCATAACATCCGGCTGAGGACGCAGTTGGTACTGTGAAAGCGCTCCCGGTAAGCGATCGACTTTTAAGTAGTCAAAAATTCTTCTAATTTAATTTATACCACTACATATGATTATTCAATTTTATAAAAAAAACCATGATTTGCAATATACACAAAATAGTGTTCTTCTTTTTAAAAAAAAAATATGGATATTCACTGTTCCTATAATTATGGAACCATGAAAAATAATAAAGCAAAGGTTTAGAATTTTATTCATCTGAAAACACAGGAATCCTTGATGTTGGTAAGGGCATAACATATTTGCGATCCTCATGTTATGCGGAAACATGTTAGCTTAGCAGTTCTGTGTAATCATTCAAACATGTAGAGTCTGTTTTCATAAACATTTGGATACTTTATTCCTTGGCAGGCACACTAACACTATTTCCATCCAAAGACCAGTTCAGCGGCACCTTGTTAAGTATACTGAGAGATATTCCTACATTGATCAGTGAAATGGCACAACCTATGGAGCACATTGCTAAGGGATGGTTGGGACAAGAAGAAGAACAACAGAAACAAGACAATGGCAGGTGAGTACACTCAAGGATTCTTGAGTAATAATTATACTATAGGAAAAGCCACACGTTTGCGCAAATGAAGTCAAGTCACAAACTCAATCATGCATGTGATGGTATGTCTTGTGTAAGAGATTGATCTGTAGAAGAGGTGATGCATATTTTTTCGTTCTGTAAAAAAAATCTAAGTGGAAAAGTTGAATTTTGAAATTAGCCCTAATTTTAAATGTAATTTAAATAGTAATTAATAAAGTGATTTTATAAGTTATTGGCAAAGAGAGATGTTTTTAGTAGCACTTGTGCCTAAAAAGTAATTCAATATTCTGTTCATGGATCATGTACAATGTGCATTCATTTCAGACAATTTCAAAATTTTACAGGTGGATACGCTTACTCTTAAAATAATGAAAGAGTTGTTGCTTGTTGCTTAAGATGCATTCCCAAGAGGTCACCAAGCCACTCAAGCTAACTTTTATGTCTGTTTTTTTTTCCAACAAGGCTATCACAAGCCGATTATTCAAGAACACAGTCATCGCTATCAGACCGTACAGCTTTATCGCCAATGTCCAAAGCACACGCAGCAGACGACGCAACAAGCACCATGCCTCCTGAATCACGTTTCACCATGGCGACCAGGTCTATGCCTCCTGAATCTCGTGTTACTATGGCGACTAGGTCTATAGCAGGGTGGACAAGTTTAGGAGCGGGATTGAGTAGAGAAAATGAAGTGATTGTGGAGGATGCTGGGCAAGAAGAAACTCAAGCAGAAGAGGGTGCCAGTGTGCAAGAATTAGAGGATCTCTCAGAACCAATGCTTCCAGAAAAAGGTAACACTTCACTTTATTTCTGTCCTTCAATGTGTAGCCTGGTGTGTTTTATCTCAATGGGCTACAGTATTCAACTCATGGGCTTGAAATAATGCCTGTAGCTTGCTTATTTTCACCCTTTATAGAGGTTAAGCGTGAAATTATTGATTGGCTCCAAACAAAGGATTTGAACCGGTGTCCTTCACCATAATCATGGCGCAGTGCAGTCAATTCAATCAAATGTTGTCATCAACCTATTTGATCGTATTGCATTTGTTATGTGTGTGAGACAAACTGTTGCGGTAGATTGCAATCTGATTGCAATCATACCTTTGTTGTATACATTTGAGTAGTCCGCCATATTTACGGTATGATACGTCATATGCACAACCTCTATAACAACTATCATCATTGTCCAGTGACCAAGTGCAGAAATCCTTATACCTAGCATTCATGATTACAAAGTAATAAGCTTCCACAATGCCAATTTTCTTATGTTTTTTTATTGTTTTGATGCTCCCTATTTTGATGTATCCTTGTTGTAAGCTATTCATGAGTTAGACTAGTGTAAAGACTCCATTGAGTAATTTGCTGTCGTAGTGCACGTTAGAATAATTATGACCGTTGCTAGGTCAACTAGATCACGCTTTCTTTGTTACGAACCACTGATCGAAATGATTACAACACAAAGCCTATGGCATATCAAAATTTGGAACAGGTGTATGACCCCAGGCTTGTTGCAGTAACCAATGGTTATTATATACTAACATGTACTACGACAGCGAATAAATAAGCAGCTTATGGAATAAAGTTGTATAATCCTACAATAGAAGATTTCTGTGCGAGGTTAATTCTGCGCAGTTTTACATGAATGATAAACCCCTATTTTCGCCAATATCTCAATTTTGCATTGGCTTTCTTTGGCTTCCTTTGGCAATTTTGTGTGTAATAATAATTCCTTTCTGTCTTTTTCTTTTTGTAGCTAAACGAAGTAAAACAGCGGATAATCTAGGAGTAGCTACCCCTGACCTGTGTGTTAAGAGTGATTTCAATTCCGACTTGACCGTCAGAGGTAGAGGATTAATGGGACAAGTTAATCCATTGGAGAGTGCTAATCTATTGGAAAGACTTTCTGCAGAGTAAGTACATGATTGTTTGTTATGAGTCATGGATTCAGCCCATTTTAGGGCCATTCTGGTCATGTTCACGTTGTTTTTCGGGCTTATAAAGGCTTTTTGTCAAAAGTGGACTTTTATCCCTGGGTTTTAAGAGTATAACTATTTTAAAGTGGGTTTTTACCAGATTTGGGCAGAATTTTGACCCATCAAATCATATGTCAAATATTCAGAACTGTTGTGGTCTATTGCTGGCTGGAGAGGCCTGTTGACGGGCTATAATGATTAATACTAAATAAGTTTCTATTATAATCAGTCTTACTGTAATAATATCCATGTATTTCTTTATTTCATCTACAGTGAGGTAGTAACTGAAGCCTTGACACAATACCAACATCTGATGGAAAGTGCAATGAAGGATATAGATAAGTTCTGTGAGGAGCAAGCATGGCTTACTGAAATACACAGATTCACAAGAACATGGGATCCAAGAGCTGTTAGTGACTGGAAGAGAGCACAAGCTTACACTATAGAGGTAAGTTGATAAAACAGTAAGCCTTGACACAATACCAACATCTGATGGAAAGTGCAATGAAGGATATAGATAAGTTTTGTGAGGAGCAAGCATGGCTTACTGAAATACATAGATCCGCAAAGACATGGAATCCAACAGCTGTTATAGACTGGAAGAGAACACAAGCTTACACTCTTAAGTTGCTTGGTAGGATTTAATTTAAAGATGGCTGACCTGATCGACAGCCTCTTCCTCACTTTTCCCTATCAAAATGGAGATTTTGGCATTAGAAGAAAGCTCATATTTTTCTGGTAGTCCCGGTGAAATTTTAGGCCTAAAATATATTCCGTTTAAATGCTATGAACGTAAAAGTGATAGCCTCATCCCCAATTGTGGTATACCACACATACCATTCTATGGGCCGTTGTGAAACACGTTCCTACTTCTAATAGCCAAACAGCTGGTGCAATTTACCTCAAAACTTGGGAATTAGATTATTTTGGTATAGGCCTCAATATGAGTTACCAAACACAATACAAATAAATCTGACCACCTACCTTTAAGGGATGGGGTATGAACGTTTGGACAGTATTTATTGTGGGACATTAGAGCACATCAGACATATCAAATTGCATTCTGAATACGAAGAATGTCCTGATGATATCAAATAATTTTGATTTTTTGAAGTTCGCAATGTAATACACATTTTATGGCAAATCATTAAAAATTGATATTTTGGATATTTAACAGTAAACTTTATAAATCTGATGATTTATACTTGAACTTGAAGTGTATGTAGGTGGGATGAAAAGCCGTCGATCAATTAAAAATTTTGACCTTTCATATTGAAGATATGCAATTTTTTTCCCAAAACACCAAAAAAATTAGTCTTTTTGGGAAAAAATCCATATCTTCAATATGAAAGATCAAAATTTTCAATTGATCATCGGCTTTTCCTCCCAGCTACATACACTTTAGAAATATTCATTAGATTTATAAAATTTACCTTGAGGACTGTTATATATCAAAAATGTGAAAAATATCAAATTTAATAATTTGTCATAAAATTTGTATTATATCGTGAATTTCAAAAAATGAAAATTATTTGATATCAGAAAGACATTCTGCGTATTCAGAATGCAATTCGATATATCTGATGTGCTCTCATGTCCCACCAAAAATACTGTCAAAATGCTTAAAACGCTCATTCCAGATCCCTTAAGATGGGTATTAACAATGTTTCCAGTTAACCTTTCTGTTTACAGGCTTGTCTTGTGATACTTCCAGATCAGTATTCTAACTGATTTTAGCTGGTCATAGCAGACCTAATTTGCATATTTGCATCCTAATTAGCCTAACAAGAATAAGTATGAGTTTACTAAAGTTTAAGAATGAATATTCTTAAAAAGTATCGTTGTTGGGCAGGAAAAACCATTCATGTGTCATTGGCCCCTGAACATGTTTAAAGCAAAACCTCTTGTGTAACCGGTTGGCAGTTTTGTTGTAAACATGTTCAGGGGCCACAAACACATAGGAGGTTTTTCCTGCCCAACAACGGCATGTATTGGGCTATATTTGAAATCTGCCATACTGCTGTGGAACATTTAAGAAAAGTCTTCCACAGAGGGAGTGCATTTTTAAAATGAAATTGGCTAGAAGTAATTTGAAACCCTGCTTCATCTGTGAATGGCTTTAACCTATATCTGCCACAACTGGAGTGAGTATTTCAAATGAAAGTCACCCTATTGTCTATTCTATTTGAAACCCATACTCCATCTGTGGAAGTCTTTAGCTAAATCTCTCACAGGGGGAGTATGGATTTCAAATTAATGGAATAGCCCATTGCATGATGATAATTATAATACTAATTGATTGTCTGAAACCAGGAGAGCGTGGCGCAATGGTTAGGGTACTTGCCTTTAGTGCATGAGGTCCCGGGTTCGATTCCCGGCGGTGGCGATTTGCTGGGATATTGACTTGGAAAAAAAAGGCTGAAATTAGTTGGCAACTTCTGTAGATTAAATTCAGACTTCCGCTCTCCCCATGGTTCATTTAGAATTGGGTAAATGAATCATGAAAGTACTCCGTCCTTCAAGGGGACGTTAAGCCGTCGGTCCCGTGTACAGAAAGCCATACCTGTACATGTATCTCGGAGCCAGTTGCGAAAGGAGTAGGGTGTTCACCCCTGACTGTTCCCGACCCGTCCCGGTGTGCAAATGGACCCCAATGGAAATAAGCTTCAATAGAGGGTTATCCAGGGTTGTCAAACCCGAACAAATCAAATAAAAAAAACAAAAACAATTTTGTTATACCAATCTATTACAGACCAAACTTGGTGAGATCCGTAGCTGGATGGAGCGTGTGCGTAATGTGGACAGAGGTTTCGCCACAAAGAATGGATTGTTTTATGTGGATTGCGGGGCCATACAAGAAAATGTTGTCCCAGCTCTGATGTCAGCCTTCAAAGATCTGCTCAACTTCACCGCTGGAGAGGCTAGGAAGTTTTCTATGGCATTCATCAATGAGGTCAAAGCTGTTGTAGATGTAAGTGTTATGTCATCAATAATTAATAGTCTGTGATTAATCAATATGATGATGATTGATGATAGTGGTGGTGGTGATGGGGACAACAACAATGATGATGACAGTGAAATAATGAAATTAACCTTATCAGGACAAGAAAAAAGAAAGGTTTTGAAGATGTACAATTTAGTGCAATTTGTAGGATTTGGGGCATTTTGGCAAAAAAGAAGACAAACAAAAGTGAAGGCCTGTTTAACAATACATTAGAAAGAGAAAACCTGCATAACCTTTTACAATTAAACAACAATATCAATAATAAATTTAAACATAAATTTTGGATTTAATAAATTTTGGATTTATAAAGCGGCTTTCTCCAGATCTTAGAGGACTCAAAGCGCTGTAATTTCGCTGCAATGGTGAATCATCACAATCAGATTGCATCAACTAGGTTGCTGCCGAACAGCGCACACCTATCCGCATTTAGATTGTAACATCCACCAATTATCTGTGCAGCTCCCCAAATTCCATTGGGTGAAGGAAGTTTTGATAACCAAACAACTAATCACCGATTTTTTTGCGATACAGGAGGAAATAAAATGTATACTTTGTTTCACCTCATATTTGAGCGCTTATTTGATAGTGATATAATTGTTGCGTATTTTGCTGGTTGCAGTATCAAGTCGCACATGCTAACTTCAGCCCACATAGAATTATACAACACAATTATACAAGGACGGTTACAGTATATCAACATGCTTGTGGCGTGAAAGCACTGCTAATACTACCAACTTGAAGTAGTATTGTGCCTATTGTTTTGGGGGTGAAAGTTGCTAGGACTTTTTGTTACCTTATTGATATTTTGTACATAAATGCTTTTAAGCTTATAAATTAATATTTTTTCTGTACGTATTTAGGGCATGAAGGAGAAGGATACCAATATGCGAGCCTTTGCAGACTATGCACAGCAGTATAGCACATACAAGAATAAGATGCCGGACTTACAGAAAGAAGTGGAATACATCAAGTCTCTATTTGAGGTATGCTTATCTAAGTATGTTGTATGAAGTGAGTAATTGATTGATTGATTGATGATTGATTGATTGTTTCATTGATTCATTCGTTTGATTAAATGATTTAATTAAAAACAAGGAGATATACAGTTCAAGAAATACTTCCCAAGACACCTTGAAAGAGGCATTATAATGGATGCTCAACTGTATAAGGGTGAAATAAGGCTCCGAAGGTGACTGCGCTGGTGCTCTACCAATGAATTACTTCTCAATTATTGATTGAGTAGGTAATTTACCTGAATGATTAATTGACAGATAGTTGACAGATTTCTTGATTATTGTCAAGGAAAGCGTAAGTAATAATTGGCTGATAGAAATTCCAGGTTTTTGAAATGACTGTACAATGCTAAAAAAAACACTGCTAGAGAAATATGATGAAATAAGACTGTTATACATAAATGTGTTAATGTACCACAATAACCCTTGTTTTAGACCTTTTTACTTCACAAGGGTCCTATTGTAAGTTGCAAGTAATTTCCCAATAGTTTGCAATTTCCTTGCAAATTTTACCATACAGACATGAAAAGTCTAATTGGTAGCCACATTACAAACTTAAGTTATGACATGAATTGATTGATCTCTGTCACATACATGTACTGATTGATCTCTGTCACATACACAGGTTATCCGTCTCAGTTACCGCTCCCTGAATGTTGAAGAAGAGAAGTGTGAAGAGAAGGTGTGGCAGAGTTGGGAAGCTTTTTTATTACAGCTCCAGGATGCTGCAGAGTTTGTGAACACACAGACACCAATACAGCTGGGGAACTTGCAGGATACCTTCCAGGTAAATAAGCTGTGGTGGTATACAAGGACCAAAGATTTGCATGGAAAATGGCTATATTATGATCAGCTCTTAATAGGCGAGAATTATTCAGTTTTTGTTATTGCGCACATCAATAAAGTCCCAACTTAAGATTTCGTAAATTAATTCACAAAAGCATGCATCAGTCAAGCATAAAGCATGGTTCACGTAGGTGGTGCGCCAAACTGTTTGTACGCTATTATAATTATATCAATGTACAATGTTATGAGTCTTGCTGATTACAAGCTGATCAGAGTATAAGTGTATGGGGAAAAAGTGTGTTGGAAAATGGACATTTTTGCAAAATTACTTGGGGACAGAAGAACATTCTGCAGAAAATTAGTATTTTGTTATGTTTATGAGAACAGTGATGCAAGACATCCACAATGTTTATTTAATTCTCTCTTTTGTTACATATTTCTTTCTCTGTCATCAGTAGCTTGTTAGTTTGTAATGCATGACTAATAATTAATGTTTTTTGTAATGTATGACTAATGACAAATATTTAATGTTTTTGTGATAATAGAAATTGAAGAAAGATGCTGAGAGAATATCCACTGCTGCTACTAGTGGGTCATTTTTGGATCCAAGTGAGAACCCTACTATGCTACTTACAACCATCAAACAGGTATTGTCAACTAGATAATAATTATATATTTGGGGTTGTCGAGCTATGATGACCTGCCAGTGATTCCTCTGCTACCTTAATGAGAGAGAAAAAAAGTAAAATTTAATATGTTGTGTGGGCTTTTACTTGGTTTCTCTCATTTGTATGATTGGAAAAATGTACAAATAATGGACAAAGTGCACTATTCTATTACACAAAAATATTGTTCTTTAATTAATTAGAAAATCTTTTTGCCAATATTTTTTCACATAAAATATTTTTACTTTGAAATAGTGTGGTGTATGAAAATGATATGTGTCAGCATCTCAGTACGCATGCATCAATTTGTCTAAGTTTTCCATTAACAAGTAATATACAGTGTTCAGGGTTAACTTTAATGCACAAATCACACATATTTACACATTCACACACTTTCCGTAACCCTTCAAATGCAGAGTGAAAATCCCATCGTGTACAAAATCTTGTAAACCTACTCTTTCAGATATTCAATGAGTTGACATAGAAAAACCCGATATTTACATCTGGTAGTGTGAGATGTCAAAAATATACCCTTTCTTATTATGCGAATGAATCATGGGATTATTGGGGGGATGAGATGAAAGTAATATATAGTATTTACTTATGAAAATATTCAGTCTGAAACATCTGAGTAACCAATCAAAATACATTAGATCTTTCAGCAATTTTAAGCTTTATCCCCTTCAGTCCTACTGACCATTCTTACCATATCTCTGATTGGCTCAATACATGATACAGCCCCTTTTGTAACCAATCAAAGCAGTTTTTAGAGGCCAATAATTTGGTCGGCAGTTGGAACTAACATACAATACTTATTTGTTCCCTACAGTATTTTGACCAGTTCTACACAGTGCAGTCTCAGATGATGGAATGTAGTAAATACAAAGAGAAGATCACAGGGCAGCCTTACGATACATCTAGACTGGCAGAGATGCTGCAGAAGATGAAAGTCAGAGCAGAGCTATGGAAATATGTGGAAGTGTCATCACATGCCATCAAAGACTGGAAAAATAGACTGTTTAAAAAGGTACACAGGAGAAATTTAGTAAATTGTTTTATTGGGTAGAAAAACTGACTTGGTATTCGTTGATCGCAAGGCCTCCTGACGCATTACTAAAAAAGTGTGAGAAACAAAAATGCTCATTTTGCGGATGCGTTTGCAGGGAGAACCTTGTTTTGGTAGCAAGATGGCGGATCAGTGCAAAGGACGAATAGCTGATCAGACTTCCATAACTGCAGAGGATCTGTTGGTGAGCATCGGAGGACATGTTGGTGTAACAGTAGATGCGCTCACCTCTCACCACTGTGGACTGGATTTGATTCCACGCTTGCTGGTTTATGACGGTCCTTGCAGGTTTTCTATGGGTACTTGAGTTTACCTCCAGCTTTCTATGAACCTGACCTCTTTCCATAGGCCTATAATATATAGACAATAATAACTGCACACCATATATATTGTGGGAAATTGAAGGGTTTTGTTTTGGGCTGAGGAAAAATACCTTGGCCCAAAACAAAACCCGACAATTCACAAATGGAACTCAAAATAGATGGTGCAAAGTTATCAAAGTTACCGTTGTATCTGATATTTTAAACAAATCAAAATGGCATTTTATGTTATTTATACCATAAAATGCTGTTAAATATAAACAGTTTTAATTATTGTTATAACCTACCCTGCACAAAGATCGACCAGGCAAACTTGACATTAGCGCCCGACAACAAGAGCTACCAATCACAGATGCGCGACGGCAACGCGTTGACAGGTGTTGCCATAACGCCTAGTGTATACACGCATGCGTGCGCAAAAGTCATTGTAGCGCACATCACCATGTTCCAGGAGTCATTGTGAGTTATTAATGACCGTTCAATAAGTGCGCAGTCATTTCTTTTGATTGGATCACAGGTTTCGCATAAATTCATGAGGTTATGAATAATCGTGTCCTGTCTTTGTTATGCTCTTATTCAACATACAGCGCTATTATGATTCTCTCTTAATCACACTTTTTCCCCCTCCAAGTGAAATTTCTCCCCCACTAAAATGAAATGTATCAAGGTGGAGGCATTGCGGTCGAGAACTGCACAATTATATCTGTATCTTCACAGATCCCCTCTACTCTCATTTCCTAAGTTGTAACATAAACCTGGGTATGGTTCCACAAATTATACCCGCATGCGAAGCATGGACGGGTATATTGCCATCCTGTGGTTTCCTTTCCTTCTCCTCCATCAAACACATCATTCTGTCAAGGCTAGCGCTAAAACTACAAAGGCTCTGGGGCCCATATGTGGTACACTTATGGGCCCTACCCCGTAGAAGTGCCTTTTGCCCATCTTGGTCCCAGAGGTCAAAGGTCACGGGCCCCAGGGGCCCAAATGTGAAAATACAATACACGCCGTTTCTCATCAAATGAAGCAGCCTCAGGGCCCTGAGTTGGTACATTGATAGCCCTAGGGGTACTCTATATTTACAAATATACAAGGGCCCCATATGTTATATATTATGGGCCCCAGGGGCCCAAATGTTAAAATATGGTGCAACAGATTGACAAGCCTAGCTCTAAAAGTACAATATCACTAGAGCTCATATGTGGCATATGTATGGGCCCTAAGTTGTAGATGTGCCTTTTGCCCGTTTTGGCCCCAGATGTACAAGGCTAGGGGCCCCAGGGGCCCAAATGTTAAAACATAGGGCCGGCCGTTTCTCAGCAAATAAAGTAGCTACAGGGTTCAGATTTGGTACACAGATAGGTCTTTAGTATTATATTGTCATATGTATATATAACTCCCATATGTCACATAATATGGGCCCCAGGGCCCCAAACGCTAAACATAGGGCCGGCCGTTACTCAGTAAATAAAGCAGCTACAATGCCCAGCTTGAGTCTACTGATAGCACATGAGAATCATACTTCAACATATGTACATGAGCCCCATAAGTCATATATATTGGGCCCCAGGGCCCCAAATGTTAAAACAAAGGGCCGGCCGTTTCTCATCATATAAAGCAGCTTTATGGTTCAGAGTTTGTACACAGATTGCACCTGATAATTACACTGTTATATGTACATATGAGCCCCATATATCATATAATATTGGCCCCAGGGCCCCAAACGCCAAAACATAGGGCCGGCCGTTACTCAGTAAATAAAGTAGCTACAGTGGCCAGCTTGAGTCTACTGATAGCACTAGAGAATTATACTTCAACATAATTATGTACATGGGCCTCATAAGTCAAATATTATGAGCCCCAGGGCCCCAAATGTTAAAACAAAGGGTGGGCCGTTTCTCATCAAAGAAAGCAGCTTCCGGGCTCAGAATTTGTACACAGATAGCACCTGAGAATTATATTGTTACTAACACCCACACACCCATCCACCCCACACACGTAGGACTAAACAGGCAGATCGTATTATATCATAGTTGAAAATACCAGCGTGAAGCGTTAAGGCTGTTCTAGTTAAATTACATACCCATTGGCTGTTCCATTTAATTTACATACTCCCTCTGAAATGTCCAAAAAAAGGGCTGTTCCGTTTAATTTACATACTCCCTCTGAAATGGCTGTTCCATTTAATTTACATACTCCCTCTGGAGTAGTTTCCCCCTAATCATATTGCATAGCCTCACTGTGAGTAAGAGAGACTGACAACAGCAACCTATGGAGAGTAAGAGAGACGTCTCCCATGGGAGGGGACTTTTCACAATTTCTTTATTTTAAGTGCTACGACAGTGCAACCTACATTCAATTAAAGCTTGTGACTTGGACTTTCATTTTTTACATTTTCTGCCCAATTGGGCGACTTTTTACAATTTCTTTATTTTAAGTCCTCAGCAAATAAGGACTGTAAGTTTGGGTACACCGATAACATGCGGGTATAGCCGTATTTGTGTACAAATATATAGCCTTCTAGTTCCATCTTCCTATGATTGTATTATGCAAACACCTAACAATTTGGTATGGTGTTCATTTTCAGATGAATGTTGACAAAGCTTTAGACAAAGTGACGGAATGGCAGCATGCAGCTGGTCAACTCAAGCAGCTTCTGCCCCAGGGAGATCAAGTACTCACATACTGGTATAGATTACTGTCTGACTTCAAACAAGACTTGCCACTACTGCTCAAACTATCCAGTGATGCACTCAAGGTAAAAACATTGATGGGTGAGCAGTCAAGATGGCTGAATTGCTAAAGAGGTTAAAGGTTAAAAACCACTATACATTGGTTCGCCTCAAGTTTGGTAGTAACATAGGTGCATTTGCTAGTCACAGTATCAAATTGTACACATAATGTTAATCTTGCAGAGTGTACACCCACTTATTAAAGGGTGGTTTGTTGACACGTTTGCATTACAACTGCAAAAAAGTATTGACGTCGCTAGCTAATTGAGGTGAAGCAAAGAATGATAGAGCTGGGTGGTGCATGAAATCAGACGAGGGACTGTTTTCTTTTAGGCCTTCTAAAAAGTGCTTTAAAACCACTGAAAAATATCAAGCAAAATAGCAAATATATATATATGTGCAACTTTCAGAATGACATGCTGAAATGAAATGTTTTCTCTCATTATTTCACAGTTTTGACGAAAAGTTAATCAAAATTCATCCAGTTAACATTGATTTTCCACTCCCCACTTATGTGTAACTCTTATTGAGGATGGACTGTAATTTGGGGTCTTCATGCTTGGTGCTTTAAAACAAATAAAAGTCGCAGGTCATATGTTTTAATTTGGATCATGACGATTCAACCTTTTACTTTTAACTGATAAAGTATTTTCACTATAAGAGTTTTGAATATGGGAAAACATTCAATCAAAACTTGTTTGCACTAGGTATGGCCAGTTGGGCTTGTTACTAAGAAAAGTTACTTACCCAACAGGGATTTCTACTTCCCTGACACAATATAATCTCAGTGAGAAAGCTATCTTGCTATCAGCCATATAATCATGCAATTCTACCAGTACACCTCTACCTCATATTTTGAACATCATAGGAAAATTACTCCAAAATTTTATTATCCTCCTCAGCCGCGTCACTGGAAGGCGCTATTCGTAAGTCTCGGCCAAGTCTACCAACCAGCCAAGATGCACACAGTCTCTGAACTGATATCCTTCAACCTACGTGAACACAGTCTACAGATTAACAGCATATGTGCCGGCGCTGCTGCAGAGTTTGCTTTGGAGCAATCGTTAATCAGACTTCGTAAACTATGGGAAGAGAAGGAGTTCAAACTGGCTAAGCACATACCTAACATCAAGCGGAAGAAAGGTGAGACAATTTGTGTATTTGAGATTCCATCAACAACCTGTGTCACTGGAGCACAACTACTTTACTAACCTCACATAGGCAGACTTTGCTGTTTGAAATTTGCAGGGAACTTTTAGGGCTTTTAATTGCTCTCCTTGAGTGCTACAGGAGAGCATTTTTACAGTACTGTATAGTGTATATATGTGGTTATTATTGTTACACCAAAGGTAGGCAAACAATAAAAAGCTCTCAGCTTTATTTGAGGGGAGTGATGGGGAGCAATCGCTCTAGCTGTCCTCAAATGGCAAAGCCTGCATAGGGCAGCTATTTATTTTTTTAATATACAATACAACTAATTTTTCATTCTTATTTTGATGTCCAGGTTGGATTATCTCAAATCCAGGGATTTACATTGCATTGTTGATTTTTACCAGACGATGCTGATCAGCATCCCAATCAATTTATGTATCAAATCAAAAATCCCAATAACTAACACATGAGTGTAGCCTAGCCTAACTTTGTTGGTTCACACCTGTAGCTAAGTTAATAAATCAAATCCAAATGCTGATTCTTTTCTGACATTTCTGTGATATGTCAACATCAGGATATGTACCAATGTTGATGTAATGTGAACATTGTGCATACCGATGACAGCTCTTATCAACTGTGAACTACACTAATTATCAGAGAACCTTTGGTACTTTTTGCCGCTATAGCTCATGTACTGCGTAAAAACACAAGTTGGGTTTTGATTTGCTGATTGAATTATGTCATGATACATAACAGTTTCTGGCAGAGAAACATGCACGTTGTTATCATTTTGAGAGTGTCCCCAGTGTAAACACAGGAGTGGGGTTCTGATTGGCTGATTCAATCATCGGACAATCATAACAACAGACCGATAATCTAATTGGCTGATTGCGCTTCAAAACGTTGGTCGAGGCACACAAATCTCTGTGTATTTCACTCATTAACATGTCGCTCGCGTCAATATGAGCAAGGGACTGCTGTTCTTCTCTAAACTGAGTGTAGTACATCATTTGCTAACCAAGCTGTGTTGCATCATGTAACCCTCTACTGTTTATCAAAAACCAGGAAACAGGATCAAGTATCAAAGTTTCCTAGTGGACAGTGTAGTATGTAAAGGATCATGGAATTCAGTTTTGTAGATGTTTCAGAGATACTTTTGGAATAAAAGGTTTGGACTGGTCCAGCTCAATTTATGATCATTATTGTTATAGTTTATGTTACATATTTAGAATTGTAAATGTTATAATGATATATAAACTCAATTCTTTCAAATATTAGATATACTATTGACCTTTTCAGTAAATCCCATAAGCCTTTGGGGTAGCCCTGAGATGTCGTTATATGACGTCACACCGACTTGTAATGCGCCGTAATGATGTTTGCTAAACGATGTGCGATTACGTCAAATGACGACATCTCAGGTCTACCCGCAAAGGCTTATGGGATTTACCGAAAAGTCATAGTTTACTTTCTAATGTACAGCAAAATTCAAATTTTATTTTGTCTTTCATGTCATAGTACTGCTGCCTCCAGAGAAGCTCAAGAAGGGTGGAAAGAAACCAAGCAGGGACATAATAGTAGAACAGACTCATACAACAGATATACCAGATATGTTCATACTGATAGGGGCCGATGAATTGCAGTATATATTGGAGGTAAGGTCTGGGTTTCTTGTGTTGTGTGTCATAGGTGTAGATTGATAAGAAGCCAAGCCGTGACATAATAGTAGAACAGACTCATACAACAGATATACCAGATATGTTCATACTGATAGGGGCCGATGAATTGCAGTATATATTGGAGGTAAGGTCTGGGTTTCTTGTGTTGTGTGTCATAGGAGTAGATTAATAAGAAACTAAGCCGAGACATAATGGTAGAGCAGACTCATACAACAGATATACCAGATATGTTTATACTGATAGGGGCTGATGAATTGCAGTATATATTGGAGGTAAGGTCTGGGTTTCTTGTGTTGTGTGTCATAGGAGTAGATTAATAAGAAACTAAGCCGAGACATAATGGTAGAGCAGACTCATACAACAGATATACCAGATATGTTTATACTGATAGGGGCTGATGAATTGCAGTATATATTGGAGGTAAGGTCTGGGTTTCTTGTGTTGTGTGTCATAGGAGTAGATTAATAAGAAACTAAGCCGAGACATAATGGTAGAGCAGACTCATACAACAGATATACCAGATATGTTTATACTGATAGGGGCCGATGAATTGCAGTATATATTAGAGGTAAGGTCTGGGTTTCTTGTGTTATGTGTCATGGGAGTAGATTGATAAGAAACCAAGCCGAGACATAATGGTAGAGCAGACTCATACAACAGATATACCAGATATGTTTATACTGATAGGGGCTGATGAATTGCAGTATATATTAGAGGTAAGGTCTGGGTTTCTTGTGTTATGTGTCATGGGAGTAGATTGATAAGAAACCAAGCCGAGACATAATGGTAGAGCAGACTCATACAACAGATATACCAGATATGTTCATACTGATAGGGGCCGATGAATTGCAGTATATATTAGAGGTAAGGTCTGGGTTTCTTGTGTTATGTGTCATGGGAGTAGATTAATAAGAAACTAAGCCGAGACATAATGGTAGAGCAGACTCATACAACAGATATACCAGATATGTTCATACTGATAGGGGCTGATGAATTGCAGTATATATTAGAGGTAAGGTCTGGGTTTCTTGTGTTATGTGTCATGGGAGTAGATTGATAAGAAACCAAGCCATGACATAATAGTAGAGCAGACTCATACAACAGATATACCAGATATGTTCATACTGATAGGGGCTGATGAATTGCAGTATATATTAGAGGTAAGGTCTGGGTTTCTTGTGTTATGTGTCATGGGAGTAGATTGATAAGAAACCAAGCCGAGACATAATAGTAGAGCAGACTCATACAACAGATATACCAGATATGTTCATACTGATAGGGGCTGATGAATTGCAGTATATATTGGAGGTAAGGTCTGGGTTTCTTGTGTTGTGTGTCATAGGAGTAGATTGATAAGAAGCCAAGCCATGACATAATAGTAGAGCAGACTCATACAACAGATATACCAGATATGTTTATACTGATAGGGGCTGATGAATTGCAGTATATATTAGAGGTAAGGTCTGGGTTTCTTGTGTTATGTGTCATGGGAGTAGATTGATAAGAAACCAAGCAGTAGTAGACCAAATTTAAGATTTTTTGGTATCTCTACATCTTGGCAATCTAAGAATTGAAATTGCAACATTGAGACAAACTGCTCTTATTCTCCTATCTTACCAATGATGACTCTCTCTTAATCACACTATTTTATGTCTTTGACTTTCAGGATAACCTAGTGGCATTACAAAGTATGTTGGTATCCCCACATCTGGCTGATCTGAGAACTGAAGCAGAAGTATGGTGTGCAACATTGAGACAAATTGAAGACATGATAGATGTATGGATGCACTGTCAAACCAAGGTAATATATGGGCTATTCCAGTTGAAATCCTTACACCCTGTATGGAACAAATGACCATAGTTGCCCACACAGGGGGTGTAGATTTCAAACAGGAGTCACCTACATGATAGATGTATGGATGCACTGTCAAACCAAGGTAATATTGGACTATATTCCAGTTGAAATCCTTACACCCTGTGTGGAACAAATGACCATAGTCTCCCACACAGGGGGTGTAGATTTCAAATGGAGTCACCTATTCAGGTAACTCCATTTGAAATTCACACTCCCTATGTCTTCAATAGGGGTGTATGTATTTTAACTGGAATAGCCCATTGTCGGTGAAAACATAAGTGGTGTGTATGCATTTACAGTAGGCTTCTTAATCATCATATCTTCTGTACAGAGACAAATAAGATAATATCAATTTTGAAAAAAGAAATGATAGTGGTGTTCACTGGGGTGTCTTTGTGAGAATCAACTAGGATTCACGTAAATCTGAATATGAGAATCTTTGGCAGAATAGATTCTCAGATTCTCGCCGCAGTTCTGACCCTATGTGTGGGCTTTTATGCCAAAGTGTCTTTTGTTAGGGAAGTGAACTGGGGTCTCTTCCTAGGGAAGATATTAGGGTTGTTTTCTAATTTCATTATTTCATAAGTTGTTGTTCCAAAGTGAAAAGAATATTCAGATTTTGAGAAAATCGCAACAATATATAATTATTATATTATTATGATTTTACCTGAAGTTTTTGTGGGTAGCATAACAAAATATATGTTCATCTTAATATAATTAGCAAAATGTTGTTTGTGTGGAAATATACATAAAAAGAAAGCCTAGATTACTCAGAGAAACAAAAACAATATTTGGTTGAAATCGATCAAGAATTGACTGCAAAAAATGCAAAAAACACCTGTTTTGACAGTTTTAAGAGCTAATGGGTGCCTATGAATCGGTCGTAGCTAACGCCGCATACGTAACGCAGCAATACGCACAGTACACCAGAAACACGCCTAAATGATCGGTCATGACAGACCAGGGAAAGCAATCTAAAACACAGGTAACTAATAATTGCTATCATAAAGTGCAAACGTTATTGCATCCAAGCTGCTACACTCATATTATTATCAATTGAACTTTGCACCACTCACTGAGACAGGACTTTGGCTTTGGGCAATGTAGTACCAGTACAAATATGCTTACATCATAGCAGTATGTGTTACATAATACTTTTTTTTCCTTTGTGTGTATTTAATGAATACAGTGGCAGTACTTGGGTGATGTGTTTAGGGATGCTGAGGTGAGAGAGAAATTTCCTAATCTTGCAGCCAGATATGCTACTGTGGACCTTGAATACCAGGTATGTGTAGGGTCAAACTTAATTCTACAGAAACAAAAGGTTGATGCATTTGAACTGTACATGTAAGAAAGTTACCAAACTGTACTAGTACCAGTAAACATCTCCATTTCACTTTTCATTGTTACAAATCTATGACAGTGGGTTATTCCAGCTGAAATCCAAGTGCCTTTTATGGAATACATGACCTTAAGGATACGGTACACGATTTACCGACAAGTTACTCATTTTGGAATGCGATCATGAATTTTGAAGAAAAAAAAGTTTCCACAGGCTTCAATGGGACTCCGACCAAGAGCTGTAGGCATTCTTGTATTGTTTGTAAAATGTTTTGTCAAATAAAATACATTTTTAAAATATTATGTATTCATTTATCTTATTTTTGTCTCTTTCTGTTTGTTTAAAGTAATCAGAAAATATCATAAAAAAATATTCAATAAAGATCGAATCATCGTATCGTGTCCCTGCTGGTTTGATTAATTATTAATATAGCGCCACCACTTTTCCCGATCGAACGGTTCACAATCACTATTATATACTTCGACCTGACAAAGATGAAAGACGACCGAACTTCATTACGTATTTATGATATCTACTTAATATTCATATTGACATTTCGAGATAAATATTCATATTAACATTGCGGACCAATCAGAACACTTCAACGTAAATCAGTCTTACCAGTTCTGAATGCATAATTAGTGCTTGATCTCTTAGATAGATGGGGTGAGCAACGAAGGCAGTTTTTATCTGACCAAAATGTCACACTGTCGCTAGGGCAGCCTGGTCGCTAGGGCAGAGTGACGTCGGAGCCTGGACAGATAAAAATCTGTAAAAAGTTTTAAGAAATTGTGGGCGGGCGAAGGGTCGGTGGCGAAACACAAAGAGATTTTGCAGGCACACAACATCGACGGATTTCAATTTCAGCGGAGTTTGTCAACAAAGATGAACCAGATGGCCGGGCTATATTTTATTGCTGCAGAATCGGGCACACGGCAGAAACAAGGTATTTAAAACAATAAAAACATTATACTTGTTTTTGGAATCGAATGTTGATAAAAGCGAAATTAGAAACTGATTTTTTGCGGGAAATTTTGAGGACATCGGATAGTTGTTACAGTCAATGTTTTTTTGTTTTTGTTTTTTAACCAGTCAAAACTTCCGGTCATGCCATGGTAAATTAATACGGATGTGCATTCCTGTCGCCTGATCGAAATCATGATTGATCATTCCTTTGAGTACACAAACCTTTCCACTAGCCTTGTTGTCTGCAGTTGCCTGTCGTGAGCTGAAGCCGGGACTGAATTCTGAGAGAAATGTGACTGTCTGATCGGCCTGACTGAGTCCCGTCCGGTCCGGGCCAGTCAATGTTTAATTTTGTAAGCTTACATGTTCATGTGTTTGTAATTGTGAGATGCACTGGCATGTGCTTATGTTCATGTCGTGATGTTACATGTTAACATGGACGTTATTCATGTATTCATTTAATATGTTCATGAGCTTACACGTATTCCTGACATTGTCCTTGACCTTGCTGAGGTTAATTAATTAGGTTTCTGCCGGAAATTAGAACGAAATGGTCTGGGCAATCGGCAACAGCAATAGCCTTTTCCGCGGGAGCCGCCATCTAGTGGGTCCTGCCGTACTGCATGCCATGCGATAGACATTACGTCCTCGATTACGCGGTAGTCGCAACGCGTTGTGCACCTCTTCAGTCAAGCGTCAACGCGGTGATCTTAAAGTTATTTTTTTAAAACTTCCGTGGTCCGAGCTGTGCGCCAAGCGTCTACGAGCGTACACACAGAAAAAATAAACAATCACGCTGATTGGATGATCAACGCACTTGACAACAAGTCGGTTGACCCATTGGTTGTCTGTTCGGCGTGTAGTAGGCGACCTTGTCACTTTTACGCGATCGCAATTCACCAGCGCGTACCCGACCACGGAAGTTTAAAAAACCAACTTTAGCAACAAGGTACTCATACCCACAAGATGGCGGCGTTGCGTCACAATAATGTCAATGACTACCTCTATTGAAAAGTTATAATTTGGTTCACCTCAAGTTTGGTAGTGATATCAATGCTCTTTCGCGGTTGTGCCACAAGCGTGCTGACAAATCGCCGTGCGCGCGACGTGTACATGGTGTTTAACTTTACGCGGCGGTTCGATACTGCGGCAAGCATAGACATACCACCTAGACCTATGAGTGCCCATACTTAACCATGGCAGTCTAGGTGAAGCCACGTATCCAAGGTGATTTTGGTCGGGTGGTCGGACGCGGAGAAATAAGCGTTCATGTCTGGAGAGAAAGACGCGCTCGTTTGCGTGATTGTTGCGCCATTATTACTCGCGTCAAATGCAACATGTTCTGTAGACGCTTGAACATAATCTGCTTGCTTGCGTCCGGGTATGCGTCCATGTCAAAGTCACTGGTCTAGGTACTTGTTTGTCTGGGGCGGCGAGCAAAATAAGCACCTAGGTCACTACCGAACTTGATGAACCAAATTATAGGCCTAACACTAACACTACCATGACTACAGGCAATCAAAGGATCATGATTGCATAGAACTGTAAAAGGTACTGGTATTGTGTTTTAAATGCCTACATGTAGTATAAAAAAAATGTTTTAAATTTAATTCGTCCATGGTACGAACTAACTATACGGTTTTTGTCAGAGAAGAACGGCATTTGTTTACATTTTGAGAGCGTGCAGAGCATAAACACGGAAGTGGGCAAGTCACAATCATAACAACAGACCAATAATCTGATTGGCCGATTACGTGTCATCTGCGCAGTGAAGCAAAATCATCTTCAAAGCGGCAAGTATGAAACCAGCATAAGACAGCGCGCATGCGCCGACAACAGCAGCACACTTGTCCTTGATGATCGTATGATAATGGGTTTGCGTACTACAAGTGCGCAAACTAAAAACACGATTCTACTGCTTAGATGTTTGTGCCGGCTAAGAAACAACAGGGATGTCCTTACAAAAGTAACTTCATTTTTTAGGGGGAAAAACAATTTTACTTGTAAACAAAAAATTACTCTGATTGAGAATAAAAGGATTTTGTCTTTTGGCTAGATTCAAAATCAAAATATTTGCCAGCCAATCCCCCAGGCCCATCCATTATGACACAATATTGGATAGGCAATGTTAGTCTATAAATGTTAGGGAGCGATCGTTATTTACGACAGGGGGGATGGGCATTTTGAGGGGGAACCCGACATTTTTTGTTTCTTGAGGGGGAATGCAAAATTTTTGTTGAACCAGGAGGGGGATTTTAAAGTTTTAAACGGAGAAATTCGGGAAAACAGGTACAGGCCATTAGTCCGACACGCCGCTAGTCCGACACTCCGCTAGTCCGGCACGCCGCTAGTCCGAATCTGAAATGCACTGCAGTGACTGCACCAGTCCGACATGCCGCTAGTCCGAATCTAAAATACACTTTGCCAGTCCGACACGCCGCTAGTCCGAAAATGAAAAACACTGCGCTAGTCCGAAATTGAAAACCACTGCGCTAGTCGAATCTGGAAAACACTCTTTCAGTCTGAGACTGCGCCAAATCTAAAATCACTGCACACTAGTACTGAAACTGAAAACGATTGCGCTAGTCCGAATTTGAAAAGCACTGCGCTAGTCCGAATTTGAATTGGGGAAACACTGCGCTAGTCTGATATTCGGACTAGCGCAGTGTTTCTCAGATTCTGACTAGCGCAGTGTTTTTCAGCGCTGTAGTTTTCAGTTTCGGACTAGCGCCATGGTTTTCAGTTTCGGACTAGCGCCATGGTTTTCAGTTTCGGACTTGCGCAGTGTCGGACTGAAGAAGTGTTTTCCAAATTCGGACTAGCGCAGTGTATTTCGGATTCGGACTAGCGGCGTGTCGGAATGAAAAATTTGTTTTCAGATTCGGACTAGCGGCGTGTCAGACTGTTGCAGTGGTTTTCATTTTCAGACTAGCGCATGCTTTTTTTTTTCGGACTAGCGCCGTGCTTTTCATTTTCGGACTGACGCACCTCTAAGTATAGGAAATTTGTGTTGTCGGACTAGCGGCGTGTCGGACTGAGCGGTGCACCCCAGGAAAACAAGGGGGTATCCGAAACTTTTGAGTGGACGCAAATTTTCCTGTCGATATTTTTTCCAAAACGCCCATTCCCCCCTGCTGTAAATAACGATAGGTCCCTTAGTCATATTTTATATTAAATGCTTTTATGTTTGTGTGTGTTTGGTTTGCAGTTGACCTAGCTTATCAATGTGTGGAAATGTGGAAATGGATTAATTATCTCTATAAAGAGTCTGTGAAGATACAATTGATCTGCTGCTGTAAATTGGTAAGTAGACTACAGTCAACATCAAAACTAAATACAGAAAACAAATTGTTGAAAATTGGGATAAATCGAATCCCACCCAGAGCAAACAACTTCTCTCTTTGTTTTCTCTCTTTATTCCTTCCTTCTTTCCCTTCCGTTGCCAAAAAAAACCCTGAGGCGGTTAGGGTTAAGCAGTTTCATAGCCAAGTCAAGTATTGGGGAAAATGTTCAGACGATACGAATTGTACAATGTTCAATTCTTTCATTCAGTAAAAGAGTGGAACAACTTGCTTACATCCAATATTAATAAATGTTGCCATTTATACAGCGCCTTTCACATGTAACAAAGCGCTTTAAATTTATTCCGCTGTTGTTAGAATGTGTCAGCTGCCATACAATGCCTAAAGCATGCTCATACCTTTGGACGGCACTAAATGGACAATATTCCTAACAGCTCCCATTTCACCCCTGGGTAGAGAAAGGCAAGTGAAGTAAAGCGCCTTGTTCAATACAATGGCACAACACGATGGCACTGCTGGGGCTCAAACTTGCAAACTCTGATTATTGAGGTAGAACCTGTACTGCTGCGCCACCTTTCCCCCGTTACTCATCAGACAACTTCAGCTTTCAAATCTGTTCTAGCTCTGAATGTTCTGACACAGTACCCTGACTCCAAAAATAGACCTCCCAATCATACCTCCAGCTCCAGTTTAAACTTCTACAGGTAGATATAGAATACAAGATCCAAGAAATTCATTGGTTGAAATTCATGTTGGTAGATTTCATCTATGCATTGCATGCAATAATATTGCTCATACATCAAATGGTTTTATAATTCAAGCTTTTTAAATAATCATGTTCTTCTTCTTATTTTTTTGTTTCACAGGGGCATGATGATTTGAAAAAGGGACCTCAGGACATCAATCTACAATGCATCTCATGAATGATAGCTGCCATAAACAAATATGCTTTTTGTATAGAGCGTACATTTTCTTGTTGGTCATTCAATCTACACATTTGGCAAACAATGTTATAGTATAATGTAAAGTACCAGTATTCAGCAAAAATCAAGAGGTGAAATGAATTATCTTTGGTAATATATTAAAGTGACATTTTATCAGACTATATTTAAGAACTGGAGTGCTAAATTTGTGACTTCACATGAATGACACTGTATTGTGTTTTTTTAAACTGTTGTGGAAGAGGTAGCCCAGTCAAAGGTAAATAAGGGCTTAACCTGAATAACCCACCACTAATTGCAACATAATTCATATAACCACCTAGTACAGACAGGCTGTGAGCTGGACTCCTATACCGGTTTGATTTGATTTGTGAAATCTTTAAACTACTTCAGTGGCAACCACTGCTTTCCAAGCAGGCCCTCATACAATGATCTAAGATGCTTGCTATTAGAGGGGTATCACGTTTTATGAATAGAACTCGCTCGCTATTTGAGGGGCATTGCGGTTTTGCAAATTGGGCAAGTTCTATTTATCATCCATTCTTTTCAGAAAAACATATTAAAGAATATATCAATAAAATTCACCAGAAGTCAAAGTAGTGGAACAATGCTTAATTTTTGCATGAATCCAAAATGGCCACTTATGCATGTGTGAGATTTCAAAGTTATTCCACTCTGGATAATATCCATATAAGAATGGGGAAAAAGTATAGTTTGACCTGTCTCCAACATACAGTTCTTGAGTTATAGGCAAAAAGGTGATATGGCCGATTCCATGCCAAAAGTGCCTTTTGTAACGTCCGTAACAAAATTTTGAAACATTATTGCTCAAAACAGGAGCATTTATTTCAAATTTGCTAATGATGCCTCCATAGATTGATGTCAGACCTACTTCAAGATAGTAAAAAATAAAAAAATCTGAGGAAGCACCTTGACAGTTTTTTTCATTATGAAACGCTACGGACGTTACATTTGAGATAAAATGTAACGTCCGTAACACTAAATTAACAGTGTAGGATGATACAGGAGTATTAATTTCAAACTTGCTTTTCATGTTTACATAGAATGGAGTCAGGGCTTGCTCAATATATTTAACAGAAAAAAATAAAACACAGAACTGAATGGAGATTTAAGGATATGTACCATCTGTCAAAATGGCAGGCACTTTAGTGTAACGTCCGTAACGCTGCTTTCTAATTTCTGTAGCTAATTAACTAAGAAAGCCAAAACGAAATTGCTTCATTATATTGAACATTAGAGTGTGTACTAGTAGCATACAAAGAAATAAAGTGTTATCCTAACAGCAAACATGTGTGCTATTCACTTAAAAGTTGCAAGTTGCATGTATCTGTAACGTCCGTAACGGTGGAATTGGCCATAGGTTAAATTTTGGGGTCCACAGGCAGCTACAGTTGAAAAATATTCTAATTTTAATGAAACTGGTTTCAAATTATTCCCCAGTCAGAACTCTTTCCCCTTGTTCCCCATTAAAAACCCAAAATTAGGGAATTGTCTACTTTTAGGGCAAATTTCAGCATAATTTGTTGATTTTACCCCCACTGCATGTTACCAAAGTAACAACCACCTGAGATATGACAAACTTTTCTTTGTTTAAAATGTTTTTGCAAGCATAGCAATCTGAGTTTGTTTTTCTCACAATCATAGAATTTTTACATCTTTATTCCCTGTGGTACCCAAATTTTGACATTTGACCTTTTTCCCTATTACTCAAGAGCTGTATACTCAATCCCTATGACGAGGGGAATAAATTGGTATCGTCGGCTTTTTAACAAGATTTGACCAACTTTGTAATGTCACCCCTGTATAAGTGGCCATTTTTGATTTATGCCAATTAGGCAATGTTCCACTTGGATTTTCTGTAATTTTTGATATTTTTGTGTGAGCTTTTAGGAGATGGGTGCATATGTAATAGATTCTGGTGCATTTAGTGGTGGGTCATTTTTAATTAGACTGGGCTGGTAGGTGATAATTCTGAAACATGCATGGAATGGAACTAAAAGTGACCAACTGACTGCTATTTTAGAGTCTGGGTTAGGGCTTAGGTTACAGGTAAGGGTGACATTTAGGGTAAGGTTTATGGATTAAAACTAAGTTGCTGTATTTATTGACTAATAACCCTTCAGTTGAGGCTTTACACTGCATGATCAGCAGTGTGTCTGCTATCTTCAGTAGATCAGCACTCTCAGTCATCCTAGGCTATTTAAGGCACTTAATTTAATGCCCATGTGACCCATCCTGTCTGCAACCTGTAATGTCAGCACCCATATGGCCACAGGGGCATTAAATTAAGTGCCTGCATTTAAATAGCCCAAGATGACTGTAATATCTAATATCTTCAGTAGATAGTACTTTACACTGCATGATCAACAGTGTGTCTGCTATCTTCAGTAGATAACACCATACACTGTAATCGGTGGTATATCTGTTATCTTCAGTTGATAGCACTTCATACTGCATGATCAGCAATGTGTCTGTTATCTTCAGTAGATAGCACCATACGGTACACTGTTATCTTCAGTTGATAGCACTTCATACTGCATGATCAGCAGTGTGTCTGTTATCTTCAGTAGATAGCACCTTGCGGTACACTGTTATCTTCAGTTGATAGCACTTTACACTGCACGATCAGCAGTGTGTCTGTTATCTTCAGTAGATAGCACTATACGGTATGTAATCAGTGGTATATCTGTTATCTTCAGTTGATAGTAGTTTACACTGCATGATCAGCAGTGTGCCTGTTATCTTCAGTAGATAACACCATACACTGTAATCAGTGGTATATACATTATCTGCAGTTGATAGCACTTTACACCGCATGCTGATCAGTGTGTCTGTTATCTTCAGTAGATAGCACTATACACTGTGTAATCCAGGGGCTATTTTAACGTGTCTCACTGTCACGTGCGTGCGAGATAAAATATTTGTACAGTGACAATTAACAATCTGTGTAGATATGCTTTAATAGTAGACAATGGTAGAGCCTTTCTTACGGTCACATGCAGGAAAAAATGTCAATATTTTTATTTTTGAAACGCACTCTACTTCATCAACACTTTTATCTCATTGCACGAACGTGACAGTGAGGCACGTTAAAATAGCCCCTAGTGTAATCATAGGTCAGTCTAAATATGAAATTACCCACTACTAAATGCAACGTAATCCATTTCACATGCGTCCATCTCCCAAAAGCTTGCAAAAAACATCAAATGTCACAATATCCAAGTAGTTGTACTTCTGTGAGATTTTGGTCCTAAATTATGCTCCAGGAACAGCTGCTCCAGGAAGAGCTGCTCCGAGCATGAATAAATCTGGAGTAATATTCTAAGTCCAACATGCTCCAGGAGCATGTTTTGAATGCACAATGCTCAAGGAGCATGTCCAACATATATATGCTCCTGGAGCAGTGTGCATTCAAAACATGCTCTTGGAGCATGTTGACTTAGATATTACTCAGATTATTCATGCTCCTGGAGCAACTGCTCTTGGAGAATAATTTTGGGCCAAAATCTCAAAAGAGATTTTGGTACTAAATAATGCTCCAGGAAGAGCTGCTCTGAGCATGAATAATCTGGAGTAATTAGCTAAGTCCAACATGCTCCAGGAGCATGTTTTGAATGCACAATGCTCAAGGAGCATGTCCAACATATATATGCTCCTGAGTAGCAGTGTGCATTCAAAACATGCTCCTGGAGCATGTTGAACTTAGAATACTCAGATTATTCATGCTCCTGAGCAACTGCTCTTGGAGCATAATTTTGGGCCAAAATCTCAAAGAGATTTTGGTCCTAAATTATGCTCCAGGAAGAGCTGCTCTGAGCATGAATAATCTGGTGTAATTAACTAAGTCCAACATGCTCCAGGAGCATGTTTTGAATGTACAATGCTCAAGGAGCATGTCCAACATATATATGCTCCTGGAGCAGTGTGCATTCAAAACATGCTCTTGGAGCATGTTGACTTAGAATTACTCAGATTATTCATGCTCCTGGAGCACTGCTCTGGGAGCATAATTTTGGGCCAAATCTCAAAGAGATTTTGGTCCTAAATTATGCTCCAGGAAGAGCTTCTCTGAGCATGAATAATCTGGTGTAAATTAACTAAGTCCAACATGCTCCAGGAGCATGTTTTGAATGCACAATGATCAAGGAGCATGTCCAACATATATATGCTCCTGGAGCAGTGTGCATTCAAACATGCTCCTGAGCATGTTGAACTCAGAATATTACTCCAGATTATTCATGCTCCTGGAGCAACTGCTCTTGGAGCATAATTTTGGGCCAAAATCTCAAAGAGATTTTGGTCCTAAATTATGCTCCAGGAAGAGCTGCTCTGAGCATGAATAATATGGAGTAATATTCTAAGTCCAACATGCTCCAGGAGCATGTTTTGAATGCACAATGCTCAAGGAGCATGTCCAACATGCTCCAGCAGCATGTTTTGAATGCACACTGCTCCGGCCAACATCTCACAGGAGCGTGGAACAGTGCCTAATTTGCATGAATCCAAAAAGGCTGTTTATGCAGGGGTGAAATTTCAGAGTTGGTCAAATTTCGTTAGAAACCATGTCAATGTATTCCTCTTGTCATAAGGATAATTTTAGGTTGACCTATCTCAGATGTACAGTTATAGTGGAAAAGGTCAAATGTCAAAATTTGGATTCCACAGGGGGGACACACATTTAAAAATTCTCTGATTTTAATAAAAATGGTCTCAGAGTGCTCTGCTTGCAAAAACAGTTAGAAAAAAAGAAGTTTACCATATCTCGTGTGCTTTGTTACCCCTTTGTTATCTTAGTAACATGGGCAAAAAAGATCAAAATCAATTGAGCCCTGCATGTTGATATTATATGACCTATTTTGACCATTGACCTATTGATATGGAACAAAACATCCAAAACAATGTATTGGATGAAAAAAGGAGCATTTTTCAATTGTGGACACCTGTGGACCCCAAAATTTGAACTTTTTGCCTATAACTCGGGAACTGTATGTCGGAGGCAGATTAAACTATTCTTTTTCTGAAACCTTTTGATGAGAACAATACATTGATATCGGTTTTAACAGGATTTAACTAACTTCTAAATTCCAATTGTGTATCCAGAAGTCTCCATGTAATAAATAAAATAACTCCCAAAATTTGCTCATGCTTTAAATTAAAACTTTGCTAGTTTTGTTTGTATTTGGTAGTTTTTTTTGATCACTATGTATAGCCATATGTTGGCCTACTATAAGGTTGTATCAAAATGATTATTACCCAAGTTTCAAGTACAAGTATGTACAAGACTGCAACACAAAATAACCCAATTGTGGATCAATATATAAACTTTTGTCATTTCAAGAGAATTCTATGTTGCAAATATCACAACTATTTGTGTATCAATCATTTTGATACAGCCTGTTGTATAGCATCCCATATACTTTAGTTTTTTCCTGCCAGAAATTATTTCTTGCTCATCCCAATTTAGCCCTCCCCATGGCACATGAATACTGTAAAAGTGGGCATTTTCACAGAACATTAATATTTGTGCTTTTCCCGCTTAACACACATGCCACGTAAATAATAAATCCTCAAATAATTATGTTCATTCATGTATAGGACTGCGAGAAAAATCACAAATTAAAAAAAAGCCGGTATCCCAAGGTATTTCAAAATTGGCAAAGTACACAACACTACATGAGCTTTAATACATTGTGTGAAAATTCCCACATTATGTCAAAGTTTATGTCACAGACCAGGAGATTGGGGAATTTGGTAAATACCATAACCACCTGGGTATAAGCCCACCTTCGGCTATAAGCCCACCCCCTATTTTCAAAACATTCTGGGAACAAGGGTGCACTCAGGTATAAGCCCATTACTAAATTTTGGCCAAGTTTTTAAATCAAATCAATGCTTTGCTCTCATATTTAAGAACAAATATAAAAAAAGTATCAGTTGATAATTAACATTCCCTTATTATTTTAAGAAATTGACATAGATGATAGAAATTACTGGCACATTAGACATATACAAATGGGGGGTGATTGTTCTTATTTTTAAATTCAAGCACTAGCCCTTCCCGATAAGCCCACCCCCATTTTCAAGTGAAATCTGCCGTCTAGGGTGGGT